>NC_043709.1:74676663-74679118 GCF_006229205.1 Suricata suricatta
ATGTCTTCTGCCCATTCCTTCACTGGATTATTAGTTTTTTGGGTTTGGAGTTTGGTGAATTCCTTATAGATTTTGGATACTAGCCCTTTATCTGATATGTCATTTGCCACTATCTTTTCCCATTCTGTCGATTTCCTATTAGTTTTCTTGATTGTTTCCTTTGCAGAGCAGAAGCTTTTTATCTTGATGAGGTCCCAAGAGTTCAGTTTTGCTTTCATTTCCCTTGTCTTTAGGGATGCATCAAGTAGGAAATTGCTGCAGTGGAGGTCAATGAAATAGTTTCCTACTTTCTCCTCGAGGGTTTTGATGGTTTCCTGTCTCACATTCAGGTCCTTCAGCCATTTTGAGTTAATTTTTGTGTATGGTATAAGAAAGTGGTCTAGTTTCATTCTTCTGCATGTTGCTGTCCAGTTCTCCCAGCACTACCTGCTAAAGAGGCAGTCTTTTTTTCATCGCATACTCTTTCCTGCTTTGTCAAAAATTAATTGGCCATACATGTGGGGGCCCAGTTCTGGGCTCTCTATTCTATTCCATTGGTCTATGTGTCTGTTTTTGTGCCAATACCATACTGTCTTGATGATGACACCTTTGTACTAGAGGCTAATGTCTGGGATTGGGATGCCTCCCATTTTGGTTTTCTTCTTCAATATTACTTTGGCTATTCGGGGACTTTTGTGGTTCCATATGAATTTGAGGATAGTTTGTTCTAGCTTTGAGAAGAATGTTGGTGCAATTTTGATGGGGATTGCATTGAATGTGTAGATTGCTTTGGCTAGCAATGACATTTTTACAATGTTTATTCTTCCGATCCATGAACAGGGAATGTTTTTCCATTTCTTGGTGTCTTCTTCAATCTCTTTCACAAGTTTTCTATAACTTTCATCATATTGGTCTTTACATCCTTGATTAGGTTTACTCCTAGATATTTTATGATTTTTTGTGCAATTGTGAATGGGATCAGTTTCTTGATTTCACTTTCCGCTGCTTCATTTTTGGTGTATAAGAATGCAACTGATTTCTATACATTGATTTTCTACCCTGAAACTTTACTGAATTCATTGCTCAGTTCTAGAAGGCTTCTGGTGGAGTAGATAGGGTTTTTCATGTAGAGTATCATGTCATCTCTGAAAAGTGAACGTTTGACTTCTTCTTTGCCAATTCTGATGCCTTTTATTTCCTTTTTTTTGTCTGATTGCTGATGCTAGGACTTCCAGCACTATGTTTAACAACAGTGGTGAGAGTGGACACCCCTGCCGTGTTCCTGATCTCAGGGGGAAAGCTCTCAGTTTTTCCCCATTGAGGATGATATTAGCTGTGAGCTTTTCATAAATTGCTATTATAATGTTAGGGTAAGTTCCTTCTATTCTGACTTTCTCAAGGATGCTGTATTTTGTCAAATGCTTTTTCTGCATCTATCAACAGGATCATATGTTTTTTATCCTTTCTTTTGTGAATGTGATGGATCACATTGATGGATTTGCGAATATTGAACCAGTCCTGTAACCCAGGAATGAATCCCACTTGATCCTGATGGATACTTCTTTTTATATGCTGTTGAATTCGAATTGCTAGTATCTTGTTGAGTATTTTTGCATCTGCATTCATTACGAATATTGGTCTGTAGTTCTCTTTTTTGGCTGGGTCTCTGGTTTGGGTATCAAGGTGACGCTGGCTTCATAGAATGAGTTCAGAAGTTTTCTTCTATTTCTATTCTTTGGAATAGTTTGAGAAGAATGGGTATGAGCTCTGCTTTAAATGTCTGGTAGAATTCCCCTGGGAAGCCATCTGGCCCTGGGCTCTTATTCGTTGGGAGACTTTTGATAACGGATTCAATTTCTTCACTGGTTATAGGTCTATTCATGCTTTCTATCTCTTCCCAATTGAACTTTGGCAGTGCATGTGCATTTAGGAATTTTTCCTTTTCATCTAAGTTGTCCAGTTTGTTCGCATATAATTTTTCATAGTAATATCTGATGATTGCTTGTATTTCTAAGGGATTAGTTGTGATAGATCCTTTTTCATTCATGTTTTTGTCTAACTGGATTTTCTCTCTTTTCTTTCTGAGCAGCCTGGCTAGAGGTTTATCAATTTTGTTTATTTTTTTAAAGAACCGACTCTTGGTTTCATTGACCTGCTCCACTGTTTTTTTGGATTCTAAATTGTTTATTTCTGCCCTGATCTTTATTATTTCTTTTCTTCTGTTGGGTTTGGGGTGCTCTTGCTGCTTCCCTTCTAGTTCCAGTAGGTGCTCTGTTAGATTTTGAATTTGCGCTTTTTCTGGTTTGTTGAAATTGGCCTGGATTGCAATATACTTTCCTCTTAGGACTGCCTTTGCTGAGTCCCAGAATATTGGATTGTTGTATTTTCATTTTCATTGGTTTCCATATATTTGTTAATTTCTTCTCTAATTGCCTGATTAGCCCAATCATCCTTTAGTAGGGTGGTTTTTTTTTTT
>NC_043709.1:74679218-74693842 GCF_006229205.1 Suricata suricatta
TAGAGGCCTTATCTTATACCCATGTGTTAACTAGTTGTCTTTTGTTTTAGTTTTAACTTGTTAGACAGCCAAAGAACTTAATCTTAATTTACTATCAAGTAAAATCTTAACCTTTTAACTACCTTAAAACTATTTATTCAATGAAAACTATAGAACAGACCAAATTAATCTTTTCTTTAACACAGGCTTGTTAAACGTTGGTTGGAGTAGAGATCATAGGAACCTATTTGACTTATGGTAGATTTAGATAGAACATAAATTTTTGTTTTAACCAACAAACTTAAGCACTGAATAAGTTTTATTTAAGCCCAAGTAAGATGTTTGTTCTCTATAGTTGATTTTAACCTCGAAATTTGGTGCAAAAGCTGATTTTTTTGTGGTCTATTGTTTCTTATGCAAATTGGCCTCTCCCTGCCCAGCGGTTGTAACCTGAGGCCCTCTGGTTGCCCAGGGCGGGGGCAGGGAGAGCAAGATAGGCTCCCCAAGGGGCAGAGAAAACATCCCAGTTTAAAATTTGTTAGCTCAGACAGAAGCAGGTTTGAGGCTTGTTTTGGTTTTAGTTAATTTTGTTTAACCAGTAGAATTTAGGCAATCCATGTCAGTCCAGAGAAGTGAAAGAATTATCCCCGGGACCAAATGAACCCGGCAGCTGCTGGGAAATTATTTCAGGTCTCTGTCCCGAGACAGACCAACAATTTTAGTTCTAATTATTAAACATCAAAGAGCGAGGGAGAAGCCCTCACTAAATACAGATTTACTAAAGGATTTTACCAATATCAATAAAGAGTTCCCTTTTGTTAGACTCTTTATGGCTCAAAGCTTAATTTACATTCTTGACTCTAACTTTGCTTATCTTTATGGGAGGGCATTTGCAGCAAACCAAAACAAGTAGAACAGACTTTGTAATTGCCCCTTAATTTTTAGCCCTTATTTTTTATAATACAGTGACACAAAGACAAAGGGTAGCATTCACTCACACACACACACACACAAAAGCTATTATTATTCCCCCGCAGAGATTTTACAAACAAGACCGAAACATTAGAAAAACACTGAAAACACTTAATTGCTTTTTCTTAACTTTCACTCCCTGTGCTTTAAGGGTTTCTGCTTAGATTATTCTTCCTCCCTTAAAGCGGGATAAAGACTTTTGGTAGGCCCAGAGTTTTTGTTGTTAAGTTTGGGCTCATTCTTAATTTTTGGCGTGGCACCATGGACCACGAAAGATTCCTCTAAGTCTGTAGGGCCCTGTGGAGGGGTCAGAGAAGGCTCTTTACCCTCCATATCTACCAACACTTGGCTAACTATTTCATCAGGGGATCCGACCTCGGAGGGGGCCCTTGATGGCTCTCTCGAAGAAGCCAGGATCTTTTCCCCTTTTTCCAGATGTGAGGCAACCATAGGCGGCCGGGGCACAACACGTAGGAGGTCATAAATTAAGTTCCATAAGGAGAAAGCCTGAACTGGCACCTTTTCTGGCCCAAATGTTTGATAATAGTCTTTAAGACAATCTCCGACTCTAGCCCATCTTTTTTCGTCAATGGTTCCTTCCTGAGGGAACCACTGACAGGTTTCTCCTATGATCTCAAAAAAAATTCTCTAAATCTCTTTGTTTTAACTTGACTCCTCTCGTTTTTATACTTTGCTTGATTCCATTTACAAACACTTTATGAGACGAAACTTCTTGTCCCATTCTTACCTTGCTGCGCACAGACTTCTTCTCTTGGGCCTGCCTTCACCGGATCCTCCGTACCTCAGGGCCACTTGAGTCGGCCCGCGACCCTTTTTTCGAACGGTTCCTGTGGGGAACGGGTGAGTGGACGAAAGGAGACAAGGGGACAAGTCTGCAGTTGCTGATCAAGTCCGTTTACTGAGTGTTTTACAGAGATATATATAGTATGCAGAAAGAGGGGTGGTATATACAAATTGAAAGTACACAACTAACTATGATTGGCTAGGGCAATGATAGGGGAGCCTGGGGGTGGGGAGATGGAAAAGCACTGGAGGTCTATGGCGAAACTCCCCTCCTGAGTCGGGATGTAAAAACAGCCACAGAATGAGGAAGTACCTTAGGGTGCTGGAAAATCCCAGCACAAAATATGTTACACAGACCTGCCTCTTGGCGAAATACCTCACAAAATGGCCCAGGGGACCTCCAGCCCCCTATATATGTACACTTCTTTATCCATTAATGAGTGGATGGACACTTGAGCTGCTTCCATAATTTGGCAATAGTAAGTGATGCTACTATAAACATCGGGGTGCATGTATCCTTTGAATTTTCTTATATTCTTTGGGAAAATACCTAGTAGTGTAATTACTGGGTTATAAAGTAGTTCTATTAACTTTTAGAGGAACCTCCATACTGTTTTACAGAGTGGCTTCACCAGTTTGCATTCTTACCAAAAGTGCAAGAGGGTTCCCCCTTTCTCCACATCCTCACCAACATCTGATGTTTCTTGTGTTGTTGATTTTATCCATTCTGACAGGTGTGAGGTGATATTTCATTGCAGTTTTGATTTGTATGTCTCTGATAATGTGTGATGTTGAGCATTGTTTCATATGTCTGTTGGCTATATGCATGTCTTCTTTGGGAAAATGGCTATTCATGTCTTCTGCCCATTTTTTAAAATGATTATTCATTTTGGGGTGTTCAGTTTTTTATTATTTATATATTTTAGATACTAACTCTTTATCAGATACGTCATTTGCAAATATCTTCTCCCATTCTGTAGGTTACCTTTTAGTTTCATTGATTGTTTCCTTCACTGTGCAGAAGCTTTTTATCTTGAAGAAGTCCCAATAGTTTATTTTTGCTTTTGTTTGCCTTGCCTCAGGAGACATATCTACAGAGAAGTTGCTACAACCAATGTCAAGGAGATTACTGCCTGTGTTTCCCTCTAGGATTTTTATGGTTTCAGGTCTCATATTTAGGTCCTTAGTCCATTTTTAATTTATTTTTGTGTATGGTGTAAAAAAAGTAATCCAGTTTCATTCCTTTGCATGTTACAGTATGGTTTTCCCAACACCATTTGTTGAAGAGACTGTCTTTCTGCCATTGAATATTCTTTTTTACTTTATCAAAGATTAATTGGCCATACAGTTGTAGGTTCATTTCTGGGTTTTCTATTCTGTTCCATGGATTTATGTGTCTATTCTTGTGCAAGTATCATACTGTTTTGATCACTTCAGGCTTGTAATATAACTGGACATCTGGAATTGTGATGCCTCCAGCCTTGCCTTTTTTTTTCAAGGTTGCTTTGGCTATTCAGGGTCTTTTGTGGTTCCATACAAATTTTAGGATTGTTTGTTCTAGCTCTGTGAAAAATTCTGGTGGAGTTTTGATAGGGATTGCATTAAATGTATAGATTGCTTTGGGTAATATAGACATTTTAACAATATTTTTTCCCAATCAATGAGTATGCAATATCTTTCTGTTTCTTTGTGGCCTCTTTCACCAATATTTTATAATTTTCAGAGTACAGATCTTTCACTTCCTTGGATAGGTTTATTCCTAGGTATCTTATGGTTTCTGCTGCAATTATAAATGGGATTTTTAAATTTTTCTTTTTATTGCTTCATTGTTGGTATATAGAAATGCAACAGATTTCTGTATGTTGATGTGTATCCTCTGACTCTACTAAATTCATTTGTTAGTGCTAGCAAGCTTTTGGTGAACTCTTTTGGATTTTCTATAGAAAATATCATGTCATCTGCAAATAGTGAAAGTTTGATTTCTTCCTTACTAATTTGGATGTATTTTATTTCTTTTTGTTGTCTGAGAGCTGTAGCTAAGCCTTCCAGTACTATGTTAAATAACACTAGTGTGAGTGGACATCCCTGTCTTCTCCCTGATCACAGAGAGAAATATCTCAGTTGTTCCCCATTGAGGATGATGTTAGCTGTGGGTTTTTCATAGATGGCCCTTATTGTGTTGAGACATGTTCCCTCTAAACCTACTTCTTGGTTTTTTTTATCATGAATGGATGTTGTATTTTGTCAAATGCTTTTCAGCATCTATTGAAATGATCGAATGATTCTCATTCTTTCTTTTATTAATGTGGTGTATCAAATTGATTGACTTGTGAATATTGAATGACTCTTTCAACCAAGGAATAAATCCCACTGGACGTGGTGAATGATTTTTTAATGTATTCTTGGATTCTAATGATATTTTATTGAGAATTTTATTGGATATTTAATTAAGAATTTTTGCATCCATGTTCATCAGGGATATTGGCCTATAGTTCTCTTTTTTAGTTGAATTTTTATATGGTTTTGTTATTAGGGAAATGCTAGCCTCATAGGATGAATTTGGAAGTTTTCCTTCCTTCTCTATTTTTTTTGAATAGTTTGAGAAGAATAGGTATTAACTGTTCTTTAAATATTTGGTAGAAGTCGCCTATTAAGCCATTTGGTCCTGAATCTTGTTTGTTGTTGTTGTTTGAATCAGTTGTTACTGATTCAACTTTCTTGTTAGTTATAAGGCTGTCCAAGCTTTTTATTTCTTCTTGTTTCAGTTTTGGTAGTTTATATGTTTCTAGGAACTTATCCATTTCTTCCAAGATGTCCAATTTGTTGGAATACAGTGTTTCATAATATTCTCATGTAATTTTTTTTATTTCTGTGGTGGTATTTATTATTTCTCCTCATTTACGATTTTATTTATTTGGGTCCTATCTCTTTTCTTTTTGATAAGTCCTGCTAGAGATTTACCAATTTTATTGATTTTTTTCAAAGAACAAGCTCCTGGCCTCATTGATCTGTTGGGGTTTTTTTTTTTCAGTTTCTATGTTATATATTTCTTTTCTAGTTTTTAATTTTTATGTTTACTTATTTATTTTGAGAAAGAGAGAGAGAGAAAGAGAGAGAGAGAGAGAGAGAGAGAGAGAGAGAGAGACAAATGGGGAAGGGGTAGAGAAAGACAGAGGGAGAGAATACCAAGCAGGCTCCATGCTGTCAGCAGAGTCCAACATGGGACTCAATCCCACAAACCACGAGATCATGACCTAAGCCAAAATCAAGAGTCAGACTACTCAACTGAATGAGCTGCCCAGGTGCCCCTCTACTCTAATCTTTATTATTTCCTTTCTTCTGTAGGCTCTAGGCTTCTCTTCTTGTTTTCTTTCTCAGTCCATTAGGTGTAACATTAAATTATTTGAGAGTTTTCCTTACTTCTTGATGTAGGCCTGTATTGCTATATAATTCCCTCTGAAAACTACTTTTGCTGCATCAGAAAGGTTTTTGGACCATTATGTTTTCATGTTTATTTGTTTACATGTATTTTTTATTTCTTCTTTGACTTATTGGTTGATACAATCATTGTTTAGTAGTATGTTGTTTAAACTCTATTTATTTATGGTCTTTTCGAATTTTTTCTTGTAGTTGAAGTCTAGCTTCATAGCACTGTGCTCAGAGAAAGTGTATGGTACAATTTCAATATTTTTGTTTTTGTTCATGTCTGATTTATGACCTGATATGTAATATATTCTGGAGAATGTTCTGTGTGAACTTGAGAAGAATGTGTATGCTGCTGTTTTAGGATGGAGTGTCCTGAATATTGAATCCATCTGGACCGCTGTGTCATTCAAAACCATTGTTTCCTTGTTAATTTTTTGTTTAGATGATATGTCTATTGAAGTTGGGTGTTAAAGTCCCCTACTACTATTCTATTATTGTCAATTAGTTCCTTTTTCTTGGTTATAATTGTTTATATTTTGGGGTACTTCCTATTGGGTGCATAAGTATTTACAATTTTCATATCTTCTTGTTGGATCATTTCCTTTATTATGTTATAGTGTCTTTCTTCATTTCTTGTTACAGTCTCTGTTAAAAGTTTAGTTTGTCTGTTATGAGTATTGCTACTCAGGCTTTCCTTTGACATCCTTTTGTATGATAAATGTTTCTCCATTCCCTCACGTTCAATCTTCACGTGTCATTAGGTCTATAATGAGTCTTATATAGGCAGCAAATAGATGGGTCTTGTTTTTTCATACATTCTGACACTCTGTGTCTTTTGATCAGAGCATTTAGTCCATTTACATTCAAAGTAATTATTGATAGATATGTATTTAGTGGCATTTTATTATTTATTTTGTCATTGTTTCTGGAGATTTCTCTGATTCTTTCATGTCTTTATCACTTTCCATCTCTTCTTTGCACCCAAAAAGTCCCCTTTTATATTTCTTGTAGGGCTGGTTTGGTGGGCATGAACTATGCTAGTTTTTGTTTGTCTGGGAAACTCTTTATGTCTCCTTCTATTCTGAATGACAGCCTTGCTGAATAGAGTATTTTTGGTTATAAATCTTTCTCATTTAGCACTTTGAATATATCATACCACTCCCTTCTGGATTGGAAAGTTTCTGTTGAAAAATCTCCTGGTAGCCTTATGGCTTTTTCCTTATAACTTAAGGACTTCTTTTGTTTGGCCACTTTTAATGTTTGTTCTTTACCACTATATTTTGCAAATTTAATTACAGTATACGTTGGTGTTGGTCTGCATTTGTTGATTTTGATGGGAGTTCTCTGTGCCTCCTGGATGTGGATGTTTGTTTCCTTCCCTAGCTTAGGGAAGTTTTCTGCTATTATTTTATGAAATAGATTTTTTTGCCCCCATTCTTTCCCTTATTCTTCTGGGATTCCTAAATATGAATATTATTACATTTGATGGAGTCACTGAGTTCCTTAAATCTATTCTCATGTTTCACAATTCTTCTTTCTTCCTTTTGTTCAGCTCCATTATTTTCCATTATTTTGTCTCCTAGGTCACTAATTCATTACTCTACTTCTTTCATCCTGCTGTTTATGCATCTAGGCTATTTCCAATCTTCTTTACTGCATTCTTCATCTCTGACTGAGTCTTTTTAATTCTTTTATCTCTGTGGCAAGGGTCTTATTGATGCCTTCTATTATTTTCTCAATTTCAGTGAGTATCCATATAATTCTTGCTTTAAATTTTCTATCAGACATGTTACTTACATCTGTTTTGCTTAGATCTCTGGCCTTATCTTGTTCTTTCATTTGGGATAAATTCTTGTGTCTTAATATTTTGTTTAAGTCTCTGCTTTCTTCTCTGTGTTAGTAAAGGTAGGTATGTCTCCTGTTCCTAAAAGTAATCGTCTTACAAAGAACAGCATAGAGTCATGTCATGTCATGTCAAGTTTATTTTATTTTATTTTTTAAAATAGTTTATTGTCAAATTGGTTTCCATACAACACCCAGTGCTCTTCCCCACAAGTGCCCTCCTCCATCACCACCACCTCTCCCCCCCTCCCCTTCAACCCTCAGTTCGTTTTCAATATTCAATAGTCTCTCAAGTTTTGTGTCCCTCTCTGTCCCCAGCTCTCTTTCCCTCTTCCCCTCCCCTTGGTCCTCCATTAGGTTTCTCCTGATTGCAGCATTATTTACAATAGACAAGATATGGAAGAAACCTGCAAACCTGTGCCCATTGATAGATGAATGGATAAGGAAAAAGGAAAATGCAGCATGTTTACACACACACACACACACACACACACACACACACACACACTGGAATTTTACATAGCCATAAAAGATGATGAGATCATACCATTTGAGGCAACATGGATAGACCTAGAAGGTATTATGATAAGTGAAATAAGACATACTGAGAAAGACAAATACCATATGACTTCACTCATAAATGGACTCAAAAAAGAAATGAATAAACAAAAAGCAGAATCAGACCTATAAATACAGAGAACAAACTGATAGTTGCTAGAGGGAAAGGAGGTAGAAGGTTAGCAAAATGAGCAAAGAAGAGTGGGAGATACAGGCTTCCAGTTATCGAGTGAATGAGTCATGAAATAAAAGGCACAGTATAAGGAATGCAATTATATTGTAATAGTGATATATCGGGACAGATATATAGTTACAATTGTGGTAATAATGTATAAACTTGAATCACTGTGTTGTACACCTGAAACTAATGTAGCATTGTGTGTCAACTGTACGAGAGAGAGAGAGAGAGAGAGAGAGAGAGAGAGAGAGAGAGAGAGAGAGAGAATGGAGCTTATTTGGATATTGATTTGAATACACCAATGGTAAAATAAATTTTACCAAACAATCAAGGAAATTTGAACACTGGAAACTAATTTTTAGGTGCTATATAGTATATTTCTTTTGCCTTTTAAAAGCCATTTCATTTAGAGCTAATATTAAAATACATATGAATGAAATTATATGATACCCAGGATTTGCTTCAAAGTAATCCAGTGTTGATAATGGTGGAGGCACTGGGTAGAGAATATAGATGAAATGGAATTGGCCCAAAGTTAATCATTGTTGAATCCCCAAAAATATATCACCAATATATTTTTTAAATATTCCAATTTTGTTTTTAATTCTGTATAATAAAAAGTGAAAAAAATGTACCTAGTCTTTCATACCAGACATGATAGTATCGACTCATTCGTCCCTGCTCTCCTTGTTGTAATCATAAATCCTAGAAACTGCACAAAATGAAACCAAAAGAGAATTCTGAAAAGTGGAAAGAAGACAGCAAGCTGGTTAGAGATCCAATAACTTGAGGAAAGGCACATCATTAGTGCATCCCGTACCCAACAGTTAACTCAGGCCTATCAGTAACTGACCCCCAAGCTAGCAACACAAGGTGGTCCAGGTAGGTTCATTTCTCTCCCAGGTGGAAAAAAAATCCTAATGACAACCCCAGGTGAGCTTACTGCCAAGCATTGGCAACAATGGCAAGGGGGATCAATGAAGATCATTTCTGAAAATAAGTGACCAGGGCAAGGTTTCTCTTTTCATACCAGGTCCAAGATTCTCTGCCCACCCCCAACACAGAGAGATACTAGGTGGCCAGACAGCAATAGCATCATAACCAGTGATCTAGACCTGGAAACTTTTTTGCCTCTTTGTGCTGAGACTCCTCTGTCTCAACCAGAAACTTGGGACATGGCACTTCAGGAGCTATAATAAGGAAAATCCCATTGCAACAAGCTGTTTGGGCCTCTCCTACAGACAGGGATATCACACCACAGGTAGCATCTGATCAGAAAGTAATCTCCTCCCCCAAGAAAACCAAAGACTTCCCTCTACAAACAGCAGGAAGGACCTGTGGCAAGGGGGATCCCACCACAATAAGTGGTTAGACCAGGAAGCATCCTTCATCCTTGTGGGTGGATAATTCATTTTTCCATCCAAATGAACCAAGAAGTCTGACATGAGAAAATACTTCAACCCACTCAGGATTCATGAGAACCCAAGAAGCACCAGGTAAACCAAGCATATGAAAAGAGAATAGCAAGGCAATGAAAATTAAATTATTGTTAGAACCAGAGCCTACAAAAGTAGGTCAGAACCTGTGTGCTATATACCTAAGCAAGATGATTGCCTGCTAAATAGAAGATTACCCAGAGTCTCTTAACATAATAACCAAAATGTCCAAGATGCAATAAAAAATCATTTGGCCTTTATGAAAGATTACACACAAGGGGCAAATAAGCACATCAAAAGATGTTCAAGTTTATCAGTCATTAATGAAATGCTAATTAAAAGCAAAATGTGATATCTCTGCACACTCTTCAGAATGGCAAAAAATACTGACCAAATCAAATGCAAGGATGCAGAGAAACTGGATTGCTCATATATTTCTCATGTGAATGTAAAATGATTTAAAAAAACACTCTGCAAAGTACATCAGCAGTTTCTTTTTAAAAAACTAATCATACAATGACCATATGACCCAGCAATTGTCCTCTTGGGCATTTATCCAAGAGAAATAAATTATATTTATACAAAAACCTACACACAAATGTTCATGGCATGTTTACTCAAAGGAGCCAAAAACTAGAAAAAATTCAGATATACTTCATCAAGTAATGGCTAAACAAACTGTGGTACATCTATACCATAGAGTACTACTCAACAATAAGAAGGAACAAGCTATTAATAAACACAACTACTTGGATGAATCTCCATGGAGTTAGGTTGGGTAATAAAAACTAACCCTGCAAGTTTAAATACTGTATGATTCCATTTATATAGCATTTAAAAAATTTATGGTTTATTGCCAAGTTAGTTTCCATGTAACACCCAGTACTCTTCCCCACAAGTGCCCTCCTCCATGTCCATCACCCACCCCCTTCCCCTTACTACCTCCCCCTCAGCCCTCAGTTAGTTAGAATCTGTTTGTGTCTGTGCATGGAGTCATATCCAGGTTCAACTCAATCCCAGGCAGCATCACCTTCCTGCAGGCCAGTAAAGACCTGACTCAATGTATAGAGTGGAGGAAGTCCAAAAAGCAAGAGAAGTCAAAGAAGAGAAAAGGCTCCAGGGCAGTGGGACAGCCTTGGAAATCCAAAATGCCACAATAAGTAAGTCCAAAGCATGGCAAGGGAGGAAGACAGATATTTGTATATAATTTAGTTCAGTTTTTACTAAGTTCACAGATATCTCTCCTTCCTTAACTTTTACATGGAAGAATGTTTCCACTTTTCATATTCTAGGCTGAGCTCTCATAACCTAGAACTTCTGCTCAGAAATATTGTCTCAAATTATCTCCCAGATCGTCCTGGCAGTGGCTTTTCCCCATGTCCACCATGCTGGCCTCTCTGGCCTAGAAGAACTACAGTCTTACTTTTATAGTCCATAAATTTAGGGTACCCGATTCAGGGACTCTAGGGAGAGTTTCACCCTTCCCCTGGGTATACCAAAAAGGATAAGTCATTAGTCATTTCTTGGGGAAGAGGGTGAGTCTGGTAACCAGTGCTAGCTTGATTAATTACTAAACTCAGAAGACATTGGCCATCTGTATTCTGCAAATGAGCTGAAAACCATAAGCACTCCTAAAAGACAGGGCATTACTGGGGGAGTTCAGAAGCATGTTCAGACTTCAGAACAGAAAGAGATAATCTGTTAACTGACTTATCAGAGCCCAAGATGGCATCCACTCAGGAAGCCACATAGGTGATAAAAATAAACGACCCAGCTATGAATCTAGACCAACCTGTGAAAGTGCTGAGCTTCCCTAAGGTACACCCTAGGCAAGCCTCATGTTTTTCCTCCTAAACAGCCAGACCATGTGTCAGGCTCAGACCAACCTCAAGAGATCTACTGGCTTCCTTCCTAAAGGCCTAGGTATTTAGCCTCCTTTCCTTTCCTCTCTAAAGCTGTCCTTGGCACTCATCCCTTTGGGTGGGGTACAGCTCTTCTTTTGGCTGGCTAAAGAGTGAGATAAAGTCATCATGGCACTCCTCCAAAAATAAATCTAGTGACAACCCTCAGGTTAATAGCTCTACTGACAACCACCGAGGCAAAACAAAACAGAGGTAACAATAGCAACACATAGTTCATACTAGATTTGGTGAGTTGTTACAGTGAAATGAACATAAAATGTCACACTCTATCTTCTAAAGTCTCCAGACTGAGGAGACTAAGATTGAAGAAGTTATGCTCTATCTCCTGACTCCCTTCTGAAATGACCTCTGTGAGGCTTTTTCCCTTTGTATTTCTTTTTTACTGCTTATTTGTTGGGGGGAAGGGGCAGAGAGAGACGGAGAAAGAATCCCAAGCAGGCTCCACACTGTCAGCACAGAGCCCAAACTCATGAACCAGGAGATCATGACCTGAGCCAAAATCAGGAGTCAAATAGTCAACTGACTGAGCCATCCAGGCACCCCTCTCTCTGCATTCCTTATCTGGAGGGTGAAGATCACTTCCTCCCAACACTCTACCCACTCACACATACATTTCTCCAAACTCATGTCTAAGAAGCCCCTTTCTCTGAAGGGGCAATCTGTATCTCAGGATATTTGCCCCTGGACCATAAGCCTCTGTTATACACAGAAACTGTCCCCTCTGGGAATTTCTTCCAAGCAGAGAACCAGACTTAATAATCTGCTGACAAATGTGTTTCAAGCAACAGAACAGAATAGAAAGACACTATGAAAGAAAAGACAATGCTTACCTTATCCTACAAAAGAATAGTTCAGAGTGAGCTAAAATGTACTGAGGACCAAGTGTGAGGCACTTTAGAGCCATCATGACATTTTATCTACACAACAAACTTATAAAGTAGCTACTTTCCCCTTTTCACTGATAGAAAAACTGACAGATTCTAACCACTTGTGTTCACTAGGTTAGGATGTAACCGACTCCAAAGTCTGTGCTGTTTTGACTACCAGTGTGCTTCCTGAAGAGGGTGGGAGCCATAGACTAGAGCCCATAAGGTCAGTTAAGAGAGGCAACTTCTAGATCATTGCACCATGTCCCAAACCTCAGGAAATGAACTGTAGACTCTCCAGGGGACAAGACAGCTATAGAGCCAAAGTGCAGCATATGTCAGGATGTGGGCCCCCACCCAGAAGCAGTGCAGGAAGAAGTTGAGGGAGGGACTGAGGAAGAACCCCAAGTCTAGGCAACCCAGGCCTTCCTTGGGTCAAAGTCCCAGGTCATGCATGGACCAGCATTCAAAGTGATTCAGACTCTACTGCTCAGTTGGTTCTGCTGCTTTAAGACCTCCACTTGGTTCCATTCTATATCCAGCTCTGTGATGGCAGAGGATGAGGCAGACAGTGACTTGGTATTAAGCTGTGGAGGGTGGAAGCCCTCCCTCCTTTGCCCCCTGGTCCTACCTTTTACCTTTCACTAGGCAACTCCTTATGGCAGATGAGGCAGGAAGCTTCAGAGAGGGGCTTTCTGGCCCTTAAAAGCAATCTGCACCAGATCAAGACCAGTAGCCTTTTGGTCAAGGCCTTTCCCAGCCTAGGAAATGGCTCCAGAAAGGATCTGAACAACAGGGCTGACAGGGCCCATCTGCCCATTGGCAGATGGAAAATCTACCTTTGTCTCTACAAGTAGGTCTCTTGTTGACCCATTAGAAAGTACCTAGTGAATAAAGAAACCACTTTGCTTGATAGGAGAAACCCATTGCATGGAAAAGAGAATCTTCATGTGATCAACCCCCAACTCTGGCCTATTGAATCTTCCTTTCCCCTTAAGGTCCTAGGTCTCATTATGACCTTACTACTGTCACTCCCTTGGCAAAACAGAACACAGAGTTTGCCAGATTGGAGCAAAGAAGACCTTGGGAAGGAGGGCATCTCACTCCTACGACCTCCATGGAGGGCAGCAGAGTAGGGGCTCCACCTCTTTCTCATCCATCACCAATTGCCACAGTATTTGCACAAAGAAGTTCCTGAAACACTCTGAGAGAAGCACAAGGCAATGCCAGAAATGCAAATAGCCCATATTCCACAACACACATCTCTGAGCCAACCATGGCTAACTCTTCACTGGGACTCACACATGTCTGTGCTACATCCTGGCTCCAAAATGGCATAGGCCTGGCTCCTTTCCTTTCTGGTCCTGGCCTGTGTTCATAGGGCGGGCACTTTTTACCTCCAACCTCAGTGAGCAAGTGTTTGAGGGCTGGGTTCCCTCCCCAGCCAATACTGCATACGCCTGAATTCCAGGCTTGCTAGAGGCCTCCTTTTCAGCCATGGTTTCCTCTCTAATTAATATATTTCTTGTGGGGTACCTAGGTGGCTAAGTGGCCGGCCCTCGATGTTGCCTCAGGTCATGATCTCATGGTTCATGGGTTCAAGCTTTGCATTACTGACAGTGCAGAGCCTGCTTGTGATTCTCTCTCCCTCTCTCCCTCTCTCCCCCTCTCTCTCCCTCTCTACTTCTCCCACTCATGCTCTCTCGGTTTCTCTCAAAATAAATAAATAAACTTAAAAAATAAATTTCTTCTCAGGTGATTCTCAGAACTCCACTGTGACTGGTATCATTTACTATCACACAGTTCAGGTGAAAGAAAACGCCATACATTGAGAGGCATGGATTTGACCTGTACAGCCTCCACAGTCTGATGCTTCAGTTTTACAAGATGCTTAACATCCAAATACCATGAGTAGGCCACATATAGTATAACTGATGGCACCTCAATTCTCTATATTGTGAAAAGTGGGGACTAGCACTTAGCCCAAAATAATAACCTTTAGAACTCTTTGTTTTTTTTTCTTTTTTTAAAAGGTAGTTTATTGTCAAATTAGTTTCCATACAACACCCAGTGCTCTTCCCCACAAGTGCCCTCCTCCATTACCACCACCTCTTTTCCCCCCTCCCTCTTCAAACCTCAGTTCGTTTTCAGTATTCAATAGTCTCTCAGGTTTTGTGTCCCTCTCTCTCCCTAACTCTCTTTCCCTCTTCCCCTCCCGCTGATCCCCCATTAGGTTTCTCCTGTTCTCCTATTAGACCTATGAGTGCAAACATATGGTATCTGTCCTTCTCTGCCTGACTTATTTCGCTTAGCATGACGCACTCAAAATCCATCCACTTTCCTACAAATGGCCATATTTCATTCTTCCTCATTGCCATGTAATACTCCATTGTAAATATATACCACATCTTCTTGATCCACTCATCAGGTGATGGACATATAGGCTCTTTCCATGTTTTGGCTATTGTTGACAGTGCTGCTATGAACATTGGGGTACATGTACTCCTATGCATCAGCACTTCTGTATCCCCTGGGTAAATCCCTAGCAGTGCTATTGCTGGGTCATAGGGGAGTTCTATGGATAGTTTTTTGAGGAACCTACACACTGTTTTCCAGAGTGGCTGCACCAGTTTACATTCCC
>NC_043709.1:74693942-74712050 GCF_006229205.1 Suricata suricatta
AGAAAGAAGAAAATGCATGAGGTCATTATTTATAGAGGAGAAAGCTGATGAAGGCTTTTAAATGGAGAATTTAAGGTTTGTTAGATACCTACTGTATCCTAGGATTTTTACAGGACACAGTTGTCACACCATGATTTTAGCAATAACAGAACTCATGCCACATCCTCTGACAATTAGCCTTTTTCTGTTCCCCCACCTCTGTCCCCGTGCTTCTTGAGCCACTCTGTCACTTCCCAATCTCATCACTCTGCTGCATTTGGCTTCAGTCCCCACCATTTCACTGGAACATTCTCCTCACCAATGGCTGCCTTTTTGCCATATCCAGTGCAGATACATATTTAGTCCTTATAATATGCAGCCTTTGGGCAGCATTTTACAGCACTGTGAAGTTCTCTTCCATCGGTTTCCAGGGCACCACCCTCTCCCACTTTTCCATTTGCCTCTGGAGGCGCATCGTAGTCTTCTCTGAGTGCCCTTGTCTGCGTGCCCAGGGAGGTCATCTTCGGTACCCTTCCTCTTCCTGGTGCAAACGCTCCTCCACAGTCCCGTGTACCATGTATCCTCGAGATTCCCAGAGTTTTATCTTCAGACCTGTCCTCTATCCTGAACTCTCTCTAGATCTGCATGGATTTCTAGCAGCCTCCTGGACTTCCTACATACACTCGGTATATGAAAAGCCAGATTTATTAGCTCCTCCCTGCCGCCTACCCCTAACCATCTCCTCATACTGAAGTCCTGCCGTTTACAAACCTAGAAGTCACACTTATCTCCAACCCTCCCCAGTCACAGCACCATATTTTAACCTCCTTAATAGACCTTAAATTTTTACCCTTCTGTCCGTCTTCATAACACACATCTCTTCCTCTGGTCTTGCTCACTCAGAACTGTTCTCTGGCCTTTAGAATGATCTTCCCAAATCTGATTGTTTCTCTGCCTAGATCTAACCTTTCCATAATTCCATCAAGTTTTTGTACTTTGCATCGTAGCACACATGGCCCAGCCCACGTTTTCACCTCTGCTTATCACTCCAGTCCCGGCTCTTTCTAGTCTCCTTCATTCTTTCTCACCACCATCCCCAGAGCTCCCCGCCCCCCCACTACAAACCACTTGAAACCTCTTCACTTCCTTCTTCTTTCCTGCCGGCATTTTTTCCCATTTATCCATCTGTCTCTGTCTCTCTCTGTTCTTTGCCACCAGTAGCTCTGGTTTTGCCTGGTACTCATGATTCTGGATGTTCTGAAATAGGCCAGATACTGCCTATTTCCTGATGGCGCCCCTCGCAATCTAGGTGTCCCAGGTAGCTGCACTGTGTGGGTGTTTCTACCCGAATAATACGTTGTGGTTATGCATTTCTTTCCTGCTTTCCCTCTAGACTTTGAACTTCCTGTGAGCGTCTTATCATCTTCATATTCTCAGTACCCTAAAGGAGAGGCAGGCCCAGCACAGGCACTGTATAAACATATGCCCAGAGACTGAAAGAATTAAGGAAGGAGGAAATGAAATAGAAACTCTTTACTTTTTGCCATCTAAGTTCTTTTGTTGCTCAAATTCTAGAAGTATTAACTGTGCTATTTTGGGTTATTGTTTTCATGGACAGGGCAGATTTCATTGAAATAATTGATCCTATTTCAAAGAATAGGAAGAACACTTGGGGGTCCAGAAATTTAGAATAAAGGGTAAGAATTTTATTCTTGACAATTCCCAAAGTTGCCATTCTAGAGAAATCATAAAAACAAACTCTTCTTGAAATTTTTGCTCTCTGCATAAAAGGAGAAGAGGCCAGAGGTATTTCCTTTAATAAGGAAAATAGGTGATCAAGGTGACATCCGTGCCTGATGCCTATGTTTATGGTGTCTATGTCTCTCTTTCTTTAGTGTGCTCCTTGGCATTTCAGCTCCCCAGGCTGCCTCCTGAGGGCCCTGGCTCTCAGACCACAGCCTGTGTTCTCCTTTGCCTGCATTCTCTCCCATTTCAAACCTATCCAGCCCCTGTTTTTGGAATCTGCTTTTTTTTTTTTTCCTTTGGTCTAGCGGAAATCCCACATGTAAAGAAGAGGTCTTTCATGTATCTGGAACATTCCTACAGAGTAGCTAGATAAAATTATAAACCTACATAATGACATAACCTATCATACAGTTGATCTTTCTAAAAGTAGAATGACTGGCCAGTTACTAATGCAGCTGAAATCAGACTAATGGAAAGGTTTAAGAAATTACCAAGTAAAGGGGCGCCTGGGTGGCTCGGTCTGTTAAGTGTCCACTTCGACTCAGGTCATGATCTCATGGTTTGTGGGTTCAAGCCCTGTGTCGGGCTCTGTGCTGCCAGCTCAGAGCCTGGAGCCTGTCTTCGGATTCTCTATCTCCTTCTCTCTCTGACCCTCCCCTGCTCGCACTGTCTCTGAAAAATAAATAAAAATACATGAAAAAAAAAAAGAAATTACCAAGTAAAACATTTCAGGTTTGTTTTTTTGAAAATATGATTTTTGTACCTGTGGGAAACTATTGGTTCAGCAAATGAATATTAGGCTTCTCCAGGGTACCCAGCACTGCAAGCCTTAGACATGGGATGGGCTACACAATGGTCTAGGAGAGGATCAGTGAAAAAGAAAATGAGACACATCAAGTGCTAGGTTATGGAAATTCAGAGAACAATAGAGCATTGTGCTCTGAGATTAGTAGATGGAGCCTATGGAGAGAGATTGAATCTCTAGTAGGATTACCAGGAAGTTTGTGACATTGGCACCGAACAGAAAATTTCTTCCACATCTTCATAATTACCAACCTCTTCGGTTCTTTGATTCTTCAAGTCTCTTTCAGCTTTTTCTTTCCATTTCCATTTTTAATGGCCCAGTTCAAGGCTTTATTTTCTCAGCTAAGACTCATTCCCTCAAAACGGTCTCCAGAAACACATACCTCCGCCAGAGGCATATTCTCAAAGCAGTTCTTTCATAACGCTTAAATTTTTATGAATTGGGGGAATCTGCATTTCCTGAGCATCTGAAAACACGCAGGAGTTCTCCATTCATCATCTTATGTTTGTCTGGCCCTCTGAGGTGTAGCCCCGTTAATACATAGGATATCTGAGACCCAGCCCCGGCAGGGCTGTGTCGTGAGTTGGCAGGAACACTGGTTGCTGACGGACTGCACACATGAAAAGTACTATTTTAATTTTTTCCTACGTCATCTCATATTCTGACCAATGATAGCATACACTGCTTCCTCTTGCATTTTTCATATATGGTGACATCATTTTAACATTCTCTGAAGTTGTTAAAAAGACTTCTGGAGAATACGTTCAGGTGAAAATGGGGCCAAGGTGCAACTACTCTTCCTGATTCTCCTCCCTGTCCCCCACCCCCATCTCCCAAGGCACATTTCTGCAGGCTTCAGGATGTGCTTTGTAACTGAGTGGGAAGGAAGGAGGAAGAGAGAGAGAAGGGAGGAGTGAGAAGGAATGCTGTGGGAGAATAGAGGAAATTTGGAATGGCTCTCTCTGGAGATCGGACCATGCAAAGATTTTACAGATCTGTTGATATTTGAATTGAATTGTGAAGAATGGAGAAGAACGAGGTAGAATGATGGGCTTTCTAGAAAAATCAGAGCAGCTTGTGAAGAGGCATGCAGTGTTTAGAGAAGGAATAAAACTCGATGTGATTGGAGGACGGGGTAAGTGATCAGAGGAGGGAAGGGAGAGGGTTGAAGACCCCAAGGAGATGGACCCAGACCGGGGTCAGAATGTATGCAGTGTTACAGAGTCAGACTGCGCAGACAGTAACAAAACAGAAAATCCACACGCTGACAGCTGTTGCAAACCTTCTTAAAGAGGAAGACCTCTTTCCATTTGGGAATTTTATTTTAATGTTTAATTTTTATTTTTGAGAGAACACGAGCAGGGGAGGGACAGAGAGTGAGGGGGACAGAGGATCTGAAACAGGCTCTCCAATGACAGCAGCGCCCCATACGGGGCTTAAACTAGTCTGGGAATTGTTTTTAATGATAATGTGAAGTAGCACTGGATTGATGAGCAGTGGATGGAGCGCTTCTTTGTGAATCATGTTCAGGAAAAGAAAGGAGTAATGGATTTATTTGTGGGTGTTAAGAGTGTTGGGAAATTCAAACTTTCCTGAGTCGTGTATGACTTATGAAGTGGATTAAAGGCTTAACCTTAAAAAAAAAAAAAGCTACACTGAACAGAAGGCAATTCTTATGTTATAAATGATCTTTCATCAGTTGAAGCACCTGTTGGGATGAACAGTAAAGATTTAAAATTGCCACTGAGATTGAGCCTGTTAGAGTTTTAAGTTCCCTGTAATATTTTACATGCATGGATTCCAATGCATGTAAAATATTTCCATCAAAGATGTTTTTATACAAAATAAAAGTGACTCAAATTCCGGTTTCATGATAATAGCTTACATTTTTTTACCCATTAAATTGACTCCTGAGGCACAACATTTTAAAATATGAGATCATTATATAATTCTCAGTACAGATGCCAAAACTCTTTGGCTTCATTCTTAATACCCTTGTACTCATGAGGTAACACTTGTATGTTTGAACATGTGTATCAGAAACACTGGGTATTGGTTTTTAGTCATGAGTCTCATTACTCTTATCTCCTCACCTGTGTCACACCCACCCACACGCACATTGACAATACTCCACACACATCTGCACATGTGTATACATTAGTGAGTGAGCCTGATCTTAGAGAGAATTTACAGGCATACCGCAAAAGAATGGTGGGTTAAGTTCCAGACCACCACAATAAAGTGAATATTTTGTCTTCCAGTGCATGTAAAAGTTATATGTGCACTATAATCTATTAAAGATGCAATAACATTCTGTCTAAAAAAACCAGTGTATGTACCTTAATGTAAAAGTACTTTCTTGCTGGCATGCCTGGGGGGCTCAGTCAGTTAAGCGTCTGACTTTGGGTCAGGTCATGATCTCCATTCATGGGCTCGAGCCCCATGTCGGGCTCTGTCCTGACAGCTTATAGCCTGAAGCTTACTTCCGATTCTGTGTCTGCGTCTCTCCCTGCCTCTCCCCTACTTGCAGTCTGCCTCTCTCTCTCGCAAAAATAAAAAATAAACATTAAAAAAATTTTTTTAATTACTTTCTTGCTAAAATATGCTAACCATCATCTGGGCATTCAGACAGTTTTCCTGGTGGACGGGGTCTTGCCTTGAAACTGATGGCAGCTGACTGGTCAGGGTGGTGCTTGCTGAAGGTTGGGGTGGCTGTGTTGTGTGGCCATTTCTTAAAATCAGTGAGGTAGACCCCATCGACTCTTCCTTTCATGAATGATTTCTCTGCAGAATGTGATGCTGTTTGATAGCATTTTACCCACGGCAGAACGTCTTTCAAAATTGGAGCCATTCCTCTCAAACCCTGCTGCTTCGTCAACAAAGTTGATGTAATATTCCAAATCCTTTGTTGTCATTTCAACTGTCTTCACAGCATCTTCACCAGGAGTAGACACCATCTCAAGAGATCACTTTCTTTGCTCATCCAGAAGAACCAACTCTTTTATTAAAGTTTTGTCATGAGATCACAGCCATTCAGTCACATCCTCAGGCTCCGCTTCTCATTCTAGTTCTCTTGTGCTTCTCACCACGCCTGCAGCTACTTCCTCTCCTGAAGTCTTGAACCCTTCAAAGTCATCCATGAAGGTTGAAAACAACCTCTTCCAAACTTCTATTCATGTTGATAGTTTGACCTCTTCCTCTGAATCAGGAATGTTCTTTATTAATTTTTTTAAAAGTTTTATTTACTTAGGCAGTCTCTACACCCAACATGAGGCTCAAATTCACAACCCTGAGATCAAGAGTCACATGCTCTTGCAATGGGCCATGCTCTTAGTGGCATCTAGGATGGCGAATCCTCCTCATAAATTCTTTAATTTACTTTGCCCAAATCCGTCAAAGGAATTACTATCTATGGAAGCTATAGCCTTGTGCAGTGTGTTTCTTAAATAAACTTTTTGAGTGTAGTTAACACACAATGTTACATTAGTTTCTGGTATAAACATAGTGATTCAACAGGTTTATAAATTATGTTCACCACAGATGTAGCTACCATCTGTCACCATTCAACCTACCACAGTGTCATTGACTGCATTCCTTATGCTGTGCGTTTCCTTCCCATGACTTCTAAAAACCACAGACCACGAATATCCGTGTCATTATTGCACACGAGCATATAATCTTCTCTGTATCATTCCAATTTTAGAATATGTGCTGCTGAAGCAGTGTATTTCTTAAATAATAAGACTTAGGTGCCCAGAATTACTCATTAGCCCATGAACTGCGGAATGAATATTGTGTCGGTGGGCATGAAAACGTTAATCTCCTACATCTCCATCAGATTTCTTGGGTGACCAGTTTGTCAGTGAGCAGTAATATTCCAAAAGGAATCTTTTTCTCCTGAGCAGTGGATTAGCAGTGGGCTTAAAAATTCAGTGAACCGAGTTGCAAGTGAATGTGCTGTCACCCAGGGTTTGTTGTTCCATTGACAGAGCCCAGGCAAAGTAGATTTAGCATTATTCTTAAGTGTCCTAGGATTTTGGAAATGGTCAATCAGAATTGGTTTCAACTTCAAATCACCTGCTGCAGCGGCCCTTATAACAAGAGTCAGCTTGTTTTTTTTGAAGGCAGGCATTGACTTCTCCTCCCTAGTTATGAAAGTCCTAGACGGCATCTTCTTCTAATATAAAGCTGCTTTGCTACATTTAAAATCTGTTTCTTAGTATAACCACCTTCCTGAAATACCTTAGCTAGATCTGCGTAACCCACAGCCCCTACAGAAGTGCTTTGCCTTGTACTTAGATGTTACAGAGACGGCTTTTTTCCTTAAACTGCATGAACCAACCCCTGCTAACTTCCAACTTTTCTTCTGAACTTCCTCACCTCTCTCAGCCTTCATAGATTTAAAGAAAGTCAGGGCCTTGGTCTGAATTAGACTTTGGTCTGAGGGAATGTTGATCATTGGGCCAGTTTGATCTTCTATCCAGACTGCTGAAACTTTCTCCATATCAGCAATAAGGTTGTTTCGCTTTCTTATCATTTGTGTGTTCACTGGAGTAAACTTTGAATTTCCTTCAGGAAATTTTCCTTTGCGTCTGCAACTTGGCCAACTGTTTGGTGCAAGAGGCATGGCCAGTCTCGGCTTTCAACAAGCCTTCCTCACTGAGCTTAATCGTTTCTAGCTTTTGATTTAAAGTGAGAGACGTGCAACTCCTCTCTTCCCTTCCCTTGAATACTTAGAGGCCACAGGAGGGTTATGATTTGGCCTAGTTCGAATCTGTCCTGGGAATAGGGAGGCCTCGAGGAGAGGGAGAGAGGCGGGGGAATGGCTGGTTGATAGAGCAGTCAGAACACACACATTTATGGGTGAAGTTTGTCATCTTATATGGGTGTGATTGTGGTGCCCCAAAAGAAATATGGTAGAAACATCAAAGATCATTGATCACAGATCCCCATAGCAAAAGTTTTAAATATTGTGAGAATTACCAAAATGTGACACAGAGACATGAGGTGAGAAAATGCTGGTGGAAAAATGGTGCTGATGGGCATGCCGGACCCAGAGTTGCCACAACCTTCCATTTTTAAGAAAGCAGTACTGCAATGCTATGCTGGTATTCATTGTGCTTTC
This sequence comes from Suricata suricatta, assembly GCF_006229205.1. Classification (NCBI taxonomy): domain Eukaryota; kingdom Metazoa; phylum Chordata; class Mammalia; order Carnivora; family Herpestidae; genus Suricata; species Suricata suricatta. The sequence continues at coordinate 74,701,598 of NC_043709.1, forward strand.
TAGCAAATACTGGAAAACACCCTGTCACACTATCTTTTTTATTCTCCATTACCTGGAATGAATCAGGTGTACCTCTCCTTGAAGCCAGAGTCCTAGGATACCTTTAAGGCATGTCATTAGCCACAGTTCTAAGACTTTGCTGTTATCAGTCTGGTTTCTCTGAGTCAATGCTTAAGGAAGCATGAATATGTTAACATCCACAGTGATAATAGGCTGCCTAACCTAGTTAGCCTCTAGGCAGATATAAAAGGTGAGAAAAAACCAGTTTGATGAGGCATTTGGGAGTTATTGTTTTACAAGTGGCAGTTTTATTTGTCCACTATAAATTATCTTCTCTAGTTCAAACTGCAACAGATTTCATCATCACTATAAATACCTGCAACCTAGTATGCTACTAGAAAGACATAAATCAAATGTCATTATAATGGTAAAACAAATGGCAACAGAATGTTTATAAAGTTGTTTTCTTTACGAAAAAGCATATATTTTTATTTTATTTTATTAAAAATTTTTTTAATGTTTTTTAATTTATTTTTGAGAGACAGAGACAGCATGAGCAGGGGAGGGTCATAGAGATAGGGAGACACAGAATCTGAAGCAGGCTCTGAGCTGTCAGCACAGAGCCTGATGTGGGGCTCAAACCCACAAACTGTGAGATCATGACCTGAGCTGAAGTCAGACGCTTAACTGACTGAGCCACCCAGGTGCCCCAAAAAGCATATATTTTTAAAGTTGATTTATTTTGAAAGAGAGAGAGAGAGCATGCAATCACAAATAGGGGAGAGGCAGAGGGAGAGAGAATCCCAACCAGGGACAAAGTCCAACACAGGGCTTGAAGCCACAAACTGTGAGATCATGACCTGAGCTGAAATCAAGGGTCAGATGCTAACTGAGCTACCTAGGTGCCCCAAGAAAAACACATTTAAATCTTTAAAAAAATTTTGTTTTAATGATTTTCATTTTTGAGAAAGAGTATGAGCAGGGGAGGGCCACAGAGTGAGGAAGACCCAGAACCTGAAGCAGACTCTAGGCTCTGAGCTGTCAGCACAGAGCCTGATGCAGGGCTTGAACTCGTGTACCACGAGATTATGACCTGAGCTAAAGTCAGACACTTAACCAACTAAGCCACCCAGGTGCTCCAAGAAAAAACATATTTATAATTGTCTTTAATCATTACCTTTCCTGATGAATTCTTTTACTTCAGTATGATTTATTTGAACAAAACAAACTCAATTTTCCTGGATTTTACTGTTTATATACTGCTATATTTATTAAATAAGAACACTTTTAGAGGTGGCCTGGGTGGTTAAGTGTCTGACAGAGACTCGGGTCATGATCTCATGGTTTGTGAGTTCAAGCCCCACATCCAGCTCTCTGCTGTCAGCACGGAGCCTGCTTCAGATCCTCTGTCCCCATCTCTCTCTTGCCCCTACCCTGCTAGTGCCTTTTCTGCATGCTTGCGTGCTCGCTCGCTCTCTCTCTCTCTCTCTCTCTCTCTCTCTCTCTCTCAAAAATAAACATTAAAAAAGAGAACATTTTTAGAATGCTTTTTTAAAAATTCAGTTTTAGCTGAAATAACCATTTCTGAACATCTTTGAGGAAAACCTAATGATTATTGAGGGATGGTGTTTCTTTCCACAGGTGTAGCATTACCATGTAGAAATAATTTTTAACTTCTTTGACCAAATTTATTTTAAATTCCATGTAAAGTCTTACTGAGTGACCTTTTAAAATGTAATTATCATGCTACGTATATTTATCTTCAGTGAGATCAGTTTCTTTCTTTGGGCTGTATTATGATGCTACTCAATTCAGTGACAATCTTAGAGGCCAGTGTGATCAGAGGTGGACTATTTCTACTGCTGGCTTCCTATGCCTTCTGCTCTCAGATGATTTATCTTCTGGCTGAGGAAAAGCCAAGGCTTAGATGTTCTAGGTCCTTCCCCGTATTGGCCGAGCCATCTCTGGAGTATCAGGTTGGGAGGCAGAGGGAGCAGGTTTGGAACTCTGCTGAAACTCTGACTGTTTGTCTAGGAATGCAGACATGGAGATGACTCTGGAGCGAGCAGTGAGTGTGCTCGACGCAGACCACACACCGCCGCCCCGAATTTCGGCGGCGGCTACTTTCATTCAGCACGAGTGCTTCCAGAAATCTGAAGCGCGGAAAAGGGTGAGTATCATCTTAAGTCCCGTGTAAAATTATCACGCTTTGACCTCTGTTATGGTGGCCGTGCACACTGAAACCATTAATTTATTTAAATTAGAAAAAATCTTTATTGAGTTATGTCAATTATAGGTCAGTTTTAAATAACTAATAAAGTCTTCATTGAGCCTTTTTAATTAAAAGGAAATATACACCCAGGAACAAAAATGTACTGTAATTCAGAAATTTAGGATGTAAGTCCGCACACAAACCTTCCCCTTCCTTGTCTGTCTCCCCAGTCTCCCCACTTTAGGACCAAAGCCCCCAGCAGTTGTCCTTCCCAGTCTGGCTCCTTGCAGAGTTTTCTGTGGGAGGAGGGGGTGGGAGAGCGTGCATGAGCATTTTAGACCATTGTTTTCTATATTTAAATATATATGTTAAACATAAACAATGTTTTACATTTTTTTCATTAAGCGATGATGAAAATGGTTCAGTAGACAGCTTTGTACATATATCTTTTGGCATTTCCCTAAGTGTTGTATAGGACAGACCCCCCCGCCCCCGCAATGGAATCACTAGGTCATTCTATGTTCATTTAAAAAGTGGTACATTTGCTCAGGGGAAAAAAAATCATAGTTGAAAAGTTTCGCAGTGAAACTAAGTTTCCCTCCTACTCCAAACCTCAGCCTACCCCCCATCTTCATTTCTCTTTTTTTCTCTTTCCCCTATCCTCTCTCCTCCCACCTCTTTACCTCCCTCCCTCTCCTTCCCTCCCTCCTTCTCTCTCTCTCTCTCTCCCTCCCTCTCTCTCTCCCTCCCCCCCCCTCTCTCTCTGTCTCTCTCTTTCACATCATTTTTGGGTGTCTTTCCAGAGATATTCTATACATGTAAAAACAATTACTGAATGGGCTGATTCAGTATCCTTTTTCGTTTAATACAAAATTACAAATGGTAGCAGATTATGTATCTGCTCTGTATTATGTCTGCACTTTGTTTTCCTTTAATGCAGTATCTTGGAAATGTTTGATATATGTTAGCCCTTCTTCATTCTTTACTTTTTTTATATAATTTTTAAAAAATGCTTATTTATATTTGAGACAGAGAGACAGAGCACAAACAGGGGAGGGTCAGAGAGAGAGGGAGACAGAAGCTGAAGCAGGCTCCAGGCTCTGAGCTGTCAGCACAGAGCCCGATGCGAGGCTCGAATCCACAAACTGTAAGATCATGACCTGAGCTGAAGTCAGACGCTTAACTGACTGAGCCACCCAGGCGCCCCAAGCCCTTCTTCATTCTTTAAAATTGCTACAAGGATTTCTTTTGTATAAATGTACCAGTTTTGTTTGTTCATTTTTTAACACCTTTATTAAGGTTCAATTAAATTTTACCATGTCTAGCCATTGTAAAGCTCTCACAATCAAGATGATGAGCATATCCATTATCGCCAACGTCTCTCTGTGCCCCTTTATAATCCATACATCTGACCCCTCCCTAACCCAGGTCACCAATGATCTGCTTTCTGTTACTATAGATTATACTGAAGTTTCTAGAGTTTTATATAAACTATAGAGTATGTATGTTTTTTCCTTTGGCTTCTTTCCCTGAGCTTTAGTCTTTTGAGATTCATCCATGTTGTGTGCATCAAAAGATGTGTGCACGTGTGTGTTTGTATGTGTACAGCTGAATAGTACTTCATTGTATGAATACATCTTAATTTGTTGATTCACCTGTTGATGGATGGCTATAACAGATAAAGCTGCTGTGAACATATATGCGCAAATCTGTTTTCATTTCTGTTGGGTAGATATCTAGGAGTTGAATGTCTGGATGATATGGTAGGTGTATGTTTGACTTTTTAAGAAATTGCCAAACTGTATATTTTTATTTATTATTTTGAGAGAGAGACAGAGACATCCAAACAGGCTCCACACCATCGGTCACCCAGGTGCCCCCTTGTTCCTTTAAAAAAAAAAAGTCCAGTTAGTTAAAATGCAGTGTAGCATTAGTTTCAGGTGCACAAAACAGTGATTCAGCCCTTCATATAACACCCAGTGCTCATCACAACAGGGTGCTTCTTAATCCCCATCATCTACTTACCCATCCGCTCACCACCTTCCCTCTGGTAACTATCAGTTTGTTCTCTATAGCTTAGAATCTGTTTCTTTTTTTTTTTTTTTTTTTTTTAGTGTTTTTCATTTATTTTTCAGAGACCGAGAGACAGTGCAAGCAGGGGAGGGTCAGAGAGAGAGGGAGACACAGAATCTGAAGCAGGCTCTGGGCTCTGAGCGGTCAGCACAGAGCCTGACGCAGGGCTCGAACCCACGAACTATGAGATCATGACCTGAGCTGAAGCCAGATGCTTAACCGACTGAGCCACCCAGGCGCCTCTAGAATCTGTTTCTTGGTTTGCCTTTCTGTCTTTTTCCCCCATGGTCATTTGTTTTGTTTCTTAAATTCTACATGTGAGTGAAATATGGTATTTGTCTTTCTCTGACTTACTTCACGTAGCATTATACTCTCTACCTCTGTCCACATCATCCCAAATGGCAAGATTTCATTATTTTTTTTTTATGGCTGAGTTACATTTTATTATTTTATCCATTCATCAGTCAGTGAACACTTGGGCTGTTTCCATAATTTGGCTATTGTTGATAATGCTACTGTGAACATAGGAGTGCATGTATCCCTTTAAATTAGTATTTTCATATTTGTTGGATAAATACCCAGTAGTGCAATCGCAGAATCGTACAATAGTTCTATTTTTAGAAAAAGAACTTCCGTACTTTGTTCCCAAGTGGCTGCACCAGTCTGCACTTCCAGCAACAGTGCAATAGTGTTTCTGTTTCTCCTCACCCTTGACAATACCTGTTGTTTCTTCTGTTGATTTTAGCAATTCTGATAGGTATGAGGTGATAGCTCATAGTTCTTTTGCCCATTTTTATTTGGGTTTTGGTTCTTGTCATTGAGTTTTGTCAGTTCTTTCTGTATTCTGGATATGTCTTTTTTTTTTTTTTTTTCAAATATGTGGTTTGGAAATACTTTCTCCCAGTTGTGTTTTATCTTTTCATTCTTTTAACAGTTTTTTTATTTTTATGGAGTCTAATTAAAAATCTTTTCCTTTATGGATTATGCTTTCCATAGTGTATCCAAGAAATTTTTCTGTACTCTAAGGTCACAGAGATAATCTATGTTTTCTTCTAAAAGTTTTATAATTATCATATTTTATCTAGATGGTATTTGGTCCATTTGGGACTAACTTTGTATATACTGCAAATCTGGACTGACATTCCTTTAAAAAAGAAACCAAACATGCAGGGGCACCTGGGTGGCTCAGACAATTAAGCATCAGACTCTTGATTTCAGCTCAAGTCATGATCTCATGGTTCATGAGTTTGAGCCTGATGTTGGACTCCATGCTCACAGCTCTCTCCCTCCCTCTCTCTAAATAAATATACATTTAAAAATATATATGCAATTATTTAGGCATCATTTGTTGGAAAGATTATTGTTTTGGTATTACATTTTTATGCCTTTGTTGAAAAGTAATATCACATCTATAGGAGTATGTTTCTTCATCATTTATTCTATTTCACTGATGTATTCCTGGTCTGTCTTCATGCTAATACCATACTGTCTTGATTATTATAGTTTTATATATATTAATACAGTTTTATATTGAAGTTTGCTAATGTTAGTCCTATGACTTTGGTCTTTTTCAAGTGATTTTGGCTAGTCCAAGTCTTTTACAGTCCCATTTAAACTTTAGAATCAGCTTGTCAATTTCTTTATGACAACACTGCTGGCATTTTGTTTGAAATTGCATTGAATCTATAGATTAACATACAGAGAGTTTTCACCTAAGCAATATTAAGTCTTCTAACCCCTGACCATGGTGCAGTTCGCTACTTATTTAGGTCTTCTTTAATTTCTCTCAGCAGCGTTTTTTAGTTTCTACTCCAGAGATCTTTCATGGTTTTTATCAGATTTATCCCTAAAGATATAATATTTCTAAGTGCTTTTACACATGGTCTGAGTTTTTTTTCACTTCAGTTTTTGATTGTTCAATGCTAGTATATAGAACTATAGTTGATTTTTGTATATTGATCTTGTATCCTGTGATATACTAAATTCATTATTAGCTCTAGTAGCATATTTGTAGATTTGTCAGATTTTCTACATAGATCATGCCATCTGCTAATAAAAACAGTTTTATTTCTTCCTTTGCAATCAATATGACTTACATTTCTTTTTTCTTTTCTTTTCTCTATCTCTCTCTCTCTTTTTTGGTACTGGCTAGAACCTCTAGTACAGTGTTAAAAAAAAAGTGAAAGTGAACATGTCCTGTTCTTGATCATAGGGAGAAGCATTTGCTTCTCCTTGCTTTGTACTATTAAGTCTGAAAAAACCTCTAAGTTTTTGGTTTTTTTCTTTAGAAATTTAATCTGGGGGATTTTTATGTGGGGTTTTTTTTTTTTTGGAAGAAAAGAAAAAAATTATATTTTAGCATTTTACACCATTTTTTTTCCTGTTTTTTGTTTTGTTGATTTTTTTAATTGAGTTATAATTGACATATAACAGTTTATTATTTTCAGGTGTACAATATGATATGATATATGCATATATTGTGAAATGATCACCCAGTCTAGTTAACGTCCATCTCCATAAATTTTCTTGTGATGACAACTTTCAAGATCTGCTCTTAGCACTTTTAAATATACAATACGCTCTTAATAACTAGTCGTCATGATGTACATTACGTCTTCTTGACTTACTTATTTTATAACTGGATGTACGTCCCTTTTGACCACCTTCACCCCTTTCACCCATGTCAAACCTCCTATCTCTGACAACCATCAGTCTATTCTCTGTATCTCTGAGTTTGGTTTTTGTTGGTTTGTTTGTTTTTCCTTAGATATAAGTGAGATCATACAGTATTTGGTCACTGTCTATTTTACGCAGCATAATGCCCTCAGGGTTCATCCATGTTGTTGCAAATAGCAGGTTTTCCTTCTTATTTGTGGTTGAATAATATTCCATTGTGTATATCACGTTTTCCTTATCCATTCATACATCAGTGGACACTTTGATTGCTTCCATGTAATAGCTGTTTTAAGAATACTGCAGTAAACATGGGAGCTCATATATCTTTTCAAGTTAGTGTTTTCATTTCCTTCTGATAAATACTCAGAAGTAGAATTATTGGATCATAAGGTAGTTCTAGTCTTAATTTTTTGATGAACCTCCATACTGTTTTCAGAGTGTTTGTACCAAGTTACATGCTCTCCAACATCCTTACAGACACTTGTTATATCTTGTCTTTTTGGGAATAGCCATTCTGACAGATGTGATGTAATATCTCCTTGACCACCTTTGCATTTCCCTGATGAGTAAGAATGCTGAGCACATTTTCTGTGTGTTGGCCATCTGAATGTCTTCTTTGGAAAAATACCTATTCAGGTCCTTTGCCCATGTTTTAATTGGATTGCTGTTTTGCTGTTGAGTCATGTGAGTTCTTTATATTTTGAATATTAACCCCTTATCAGATTTATGATTTGCAAATATTTCCTCCCATTCCATACATTGTCTTTTCATTTTTTGATAGTTTCCTTCGCTGTTTGATCTAGTTCCACTTGTTTCTTTTTACTTTTGTTCTTTTCTTTTGGTGTCATATCCAAAAAATCATTGCAAAGACTGACATCAAAGAGTTTACTGCCTATATTTTCTTCTAGGAGTTTTATGGTTTCAGGTCTCACATTTAAGACTTTAATCTATGTTGAGTTAATTTTTGTGTATGGTGTGAAATAGTGGTCCAGTTTCCCTTTTTTTTTATTATTATTTTTTAAGTTTTTGCTTGTGGCCATCCAGTTTTCCCAGCATCGTTTGTTGATGAGGCCCTCCTTTCCCCATTGTGTATTCTTGTTTTGTCTTTTGTTGTTGTTGTTATAAATTAATTGGTCGTATGTGTATGGGTTTATTTCAGGGCTGTTGATTCTGTTCTATTGATCTGTGTGTCTTTTTAAGTCAATATCATACTGTTTTTATTACTGTAGCTTTTTAATATAGTTTTGAAGTCAGGAAGCATGATGCCTCCAGCTTTGTTCTTCTTTCTCAATATTTATCTGGCTACTCAAGATCTTTTTGTGGTTCCATATACATTTTAGGATTTTTTGTTTTCTGTGAAAAATACCATTGGAATTTTGATAGGAATTGCATGGAATCTGTAGATTGCTTTGGGTACTATGCACGTAGGAACAGTGTTTCTCTAATCCGTAAGCAGGGAATATATTTCCATTTATTTGTGTCTTTAGTTCCTTTCATCAATGTCTTATACTTTTCAGTGGACAGATATTCCCTCTTGGTTAAATTTATTCCTAGGTGGGTATTTTTTTATGCAACTGTAATTGGGATTGTTTTCTTAATTCTGATAGTTTATTACTGGTGTACAAAAATACAACAGAATTTTGCATATTTTTTCTATACTACAACTTTACTGAATTTATTGGTTAGTTCTAATAGACTTTTGGTGGAATCTTCAGGATTTTCTATGTAATATGTCATCCACAAATAGTGACAGTTTTACTTTTTCTTTACTAGTTTGGGTGCTACTTATTTCTTTTTCTTGTTTAATTACTCCAGCTAGGATTTCAGTACTATGTTGAATAAAAGTGGTCAGAGTGGACATCCTTGTCTTGTTCCTAGTCTTCAGAAAAAAGCTTTTAGCTTTTAACTGTTGAGTATGATGTTAGCTGTAGGTTTTTCATAAATCATCATATCAAGTTGAAAACCATAGCTTTATCCCTTATTTTATGGAGTTTTGTTTTGGTTTTTACTCAGAAATGGCTTTTTGGGGCACCTGGGTGGCCCAGTCAACTAAACGTCTGACTTTGGCTCAGGTCATGCTCTCATACTTTGTTGAGTTTGAGCCACCCATCAGGCTCTGTGCTGACCACTCAGAGCCTGAAGCCTGCTTCAGATTCTGTGTCTCCCTCTTTCTCTGCCCCTCCCCCACGCGCACTCTATCTCTCTCGCTCTCTCAAAAATAAACATTAAAAAAGGTTTTAAATCGTTTTTGGATTTAGTCAAATGTTTTATTTACTTATTGAAATATTTCTGTGATTTTTATCTTAATTTTGATAATATGGTAAATTACTTTGATCTTTAAGTATTTTTCAATTCCTGAGATCCCACTTGGTCACAATGTACTGTTACTTTTTAAAAATTAGATTTGGTAAGATTCTGTTAAGGCAGTTATACAGCTATATTTATAAAGGATGTTGATCTCTTCTTGTAATGTCTTTCTCCAGTTTGGGATTGAGAGTTATACTAGCTTCATAGAATACATTGGGAAGGAGTCTCTCCTCTTCGATTTTCTGAAAGCTTGATTGTAATTAGAATTGTTTCCATCTTAAATGTCTGGTGGAATTCACCAGCACAGCTAGTTGGACTTGACTTTCTCTTGTGAGGGGTTCTTCACCACACCGAGGACCTTCAGATGCTGACACTGGCACCTGCCTGCTGCACCAGAGAAGCGAGGTTCTTAACTGTAAACTCAGTTTCTTTAATTGATAACAGGGCTTTGGAGGCTCTGTATTCTTCATAGTGAACTTCAGTACTTTGTGTCTTTCAAAGACTTTGTCCATTTCATCTAGGTTTTTCCAGTGCTCTTCATTGCCTTGTATCAATGTTATCTGTTATTTCCCATTGCCTAAAGAATTCTCTCTAACATTTATTTTAGTGCAGGTCTCCTGGTGGTTAACTCAAGCTTTTGTATGTCTGAAAAAGAATTTCATCTTTGCTTTTGAGAGGTCTTTTCACTAGCAGTGGAATGCTAGGTTACCAGTTTTTATTTCAGCACTTGAAAGTTGTTGCTCCGCTGTCATCTTACTTGCTTTGCTTCAGACAAAATCATCTGTCATCTGCATTGTTCCTCAGTACATATTGTATCTCTCTCCACCTACCCAGCCTGCTTTGAAGATTTTCTCTTTATCATTAGTGTTGAGCTAATTGGCCACAATGTGCCTTGGTATAGTCTTCCTTAGGCTTCTTGTGCTTGGGAACTCATTGAGCTTCTTAAATTTGTAGATTTTTTACTTTTTATCAAATTTTGGAATTTTGGTCAGAATTTTGAATTTTCAGCCATTAATTCTTTTTTTATGCCTTTTTTTAATATAACACAATTTACTTTTTTTAACATATGCAATTATTTTCCATCATTTACAATACAGTAGTTACAATGACACTCCAAACAGAAAAGCAAAGTAAAAAATCAAAATCCCAACTTCTATTTCATGTAATTAGACTTATACAGAAATT
>NC_043709.1:74712150-74807147 GCF_006229205.1 Suricata suricatta
ATCACCACCACCACCACCAAAAAAAGAAGAGAAAAAAAAGTAAAGAAAATAATAAGGGAAAAACCCAAGACACACTTCCTAGGGGAAAAAAACCAGCATGTAATTTCTGTCCTTGACGGAATGTATTAAATAAGCAAATACCCCCAACAAGCAAAACAAGTACTACAATGTAAAAATATTAAAAAAAAGAAAACCCTCTCACATGCATAAATGAAAGATTGCACACAAAGAACTCACATCTTTTCAAGCTTCAATAGTAAATATTCTGCTACTACGTATTAAATACTGCATGCTTTGCCCAAGCTAAGATGAAACCACATCATGAATCAATAAGCATTAATTCTTGAAAGATTTCTTTCTGTCCTTCTGAACTTGTTACATGTATATTTGGCCTCTTGAAGTTGTCTCATAGCTCATGTGTACTCTAGTCTTCTTCTTTAGTTTTTGTTTTCTGTATAAGTTTTTTTTTTAGATAAGTTTAGATTTATTTTTTTAGATAAGTTTAGTTGCTATGTTTTAAAATCACTAATCCGGGGCGCCTGGGTGGCTCAGTCAGTTAAGCGTGTGACTTCACCTCAGGTCATGATCTCAGTTTGTGGATTCGAGTCCCCGGTCAGGCTCTGTGTTGACAGCTCAGAGCCTAGAGCCTGCTTTGGATTCTGTCTCCCTCTCTCTCTCTCCCTCATTCGCGTGTGCTCTCTCTCTCTCTCAAAAATAAATAAATAGATAGGTATTAAAAGTTTTTTTTTAAATAAATTCACTAGGGGTGCCTGGGTGGCTCAGTCCGTTGAGCCTCTGACTTCGGCTCAGGTCAGATCTCATGTTCATGGGTTCGAGCCCTGCAGCAGGCTCTGTGCTGACAGCTAGCTCAGAGCCTGGAGCCTGCTTCCGGTTCTGTGTCTCCTTCTCTCTCTGCCCCTCCCCCTCTCATGCTCTGTCTCTCTCTGTATCAAAAATAAATAAAATATTAAAAATAAATAAATAAATTTACTAATCCTTTCTTCTGCAAAGTTTTACTATGTCATTAATCTCATTTGGGTTTGGGGTTTTTTTTAGTTTGTAAATTGTTTTCATCTCTAAAAGTTGTGAGTCTCTCTGTCTTCTATGTCTCAGTATCTAACATATACCATCTTTCCTCGAGATTTCTGAACATATGAAGACTGTTAAAATAGCTGCTTGAATGACATCTGCTAACTCTAATCTGTGTTCAGTTCTTCTTTGTGTGCCTGGGAATTTTTCATTGAATGCCAGGTGCTATGAATTCTGTCTTGTTGGATGCTGGGTATTTTTATATTTCTGTAAATATTCTTGAGCTTTGTTCTAAGATGTAGTTAAGTTACTTGAAAACAGTTTGACCCTTTTAAATCTTGCTTTTGAGATTTGTTACATAGAACCAGAGCAGCATTTATTCTAGAACTAATTAATCCCTGTTTCTTAAAATAAGACAGTTCTGAAAACTTTAATGCACCATGAATTATGAAGTTTCCGGACTGGCTAGTGAGAATAGGCACGGTTCTTGGACCTGTGAGACCATGTCCTTCCGTCGGTTATTTCCCTGGCTTCAGGCAATTTTCTCACACACATGCACTAATTAACACTCTCCTGAATATTGGATTGGGACCCTCTGCAATCTCAGCAGTTCTCTTTCTGTGCAGCTGGTTTCTCGCGGGTGCCTTTTGCCTACGGACTCTTCTTCTCGGACCCTGCACTGTCTCCTGAACTCTGCTTGTTGAATTCCATTGGGTTTTCCCTCACCACGTGACAGCCTGCCAACTCTCTCCAGACAGTGACCTCTGACAGCGTCGGGGCTCACCTTGTTTGTTTTCCATCGCTCAGGGATCGCTGTCGATGAGTGCTGTGTTACCAGTAACTGAAACCATTGTATGCTTTGTCTGGTTTTTAAAATTGTTTCAGATGGTAGGTAAATCCAGTTCGCGTCACTATTGAGTTCATTATTAATTTTGATTAATAAATTCTATCCAAGATTGTGTAAACTTAAACCCCACCAACACTGTGTCAAAGTGCTCATTGATTTGGACCATTGGTAGCATGAGATTATTCTTTTTTGTTTGTCTTTGTTAAATATGCCCAAAAAAAACCCCCCACAAAAAACAGCATCTCTATGGTAGAAATTTTCCTGTTTTTTGAAATCAAGACTAATAGTTGGTCATTTAATCAGTTACAGAGAAAAAAATTTTAATTATACGCAATACCACACACAGAGTTTGTCCTAATCTTTCATAAATTATGCCCATTATATGTATTATCTGCAATTTTTAGTTTCTTTAAAGTGAAATGAGAACTTCATGGCACTAATTCATCTGAGTTTACCTCCTTCTGAATTTTTATGTTTCCCCTTTTACATTAATTTTGTTCACAAATAATTACAGAGCTTTTTAAAGCTGTTTTCCTTTAGTCTTTCCAAAGCAGCCAGGTTAGTTTTCAGAGAGAACTCTTTTCACCCTTACATTTCATTCATTTCCAGAGCAGGTAAATAAATTATGTGATTACGTTACAAGCACAATAGGCCTAACTACATTGGGAAACCCATAAGTTATTCTTGGTAAATGTATAACTCAATAGGAGAAATAGGAGCGCAAAGCCCAACAGAGTAACCTCTCAGCTTTGATAATTCTCAGGGAATCAGTAGGTTTTCCAGAGGAAAGCAAGAATGTAGCTAATCCTACAGATGAGTTAAGTAGAGTCAGGCTAAAAGAGTTCTATGGACTGTGTTCTTCAAAGATTTGTATCTTCTTAATGCTTTGTAGGAATTCTTTTATCTATTATGTGTAATATTATATGTAATCCAGTGTTGACGCATCTTACAATGTCTTTCATCATGCAGGATTTAAAAAGTCTTCTGAAGTCCAGTTTATCAGTATTTCTATTCATGGCATCTGCATTTTAGGTACTACTTTAAAACCTATCCCCACATCTAGATTATTTCTCATTTTGAAAGCTACACAATTATTGAGTAGTTCTCACTGCCCTTGGCCTGTATGTTTGCTCCATGGGAAGAATAAGTAAGGATTTTAAAAAATAATATGTTTAACTAGTAATGAACCTTCTTAATACATATAGGTGAAGAGAATTGGGCTAAAAATTAATCCTTTCTATGACTAACTCAGATAAATATTTAAATCATTTTTATTACCGATTTTAAAAAGCTGGACATTATTAAGCATGCTTTCATTTTCTAATATGGAGTTACTTGAACTTTTCTTTTGTTTCTCAAATTGGGCTAGATTTCTACTATGTCTTAAGTTACTCATTTGATTATAGATATCATTTTGCTTACATATGTGATTAAAGCTGTGCTTGCATTCTTGGCTATTATTCTAAAACTAGGACAAACACTGGTTTTGAGAAAAGTGAAACATGAAAGTCACTGAAACCTAAAAATATATATGCGTGGTTGAGAAATTTAAGTATTCTATTATAACCCAAGAACATTAACAAAATCCTGCTAATATTAAGCATATGCTATAGTGTTTGATTTTATGTATAAAAGACATTACAGGCTCAGTCACTGGAGCATGTGACTCGTGATCTTGAGTTTGTACTTTGAGTCTCATGTTGGGTATAGAAATTATTTAAAAATAAAATCTTAGGGAGGGTGAGGAAAGGGGAAAATGGGTGGTGGGCATTGAGGAGGCCACTCGTTGGGATGAGCACTGGATGTTGTATGTAACTAATGAATCCTGGGAATCTACCCCCCAAACCAAGAGCATACTGTATATTCTGTATGTTAGCCAACTTGACAATAAATCATATTAAAATAAATAAAATATAATCTTTAAAAAAAGACAATTACAATTTGAATATAAAGATCCGAATCCTAAATCATAAACTTTTAAAGCCAGTGGCAACTTTTTAATCTTTATTTTATTTGAGTAGGACTCAGTCCATTTATCTTACTTGATCCCTCTCCTTTTTGAACCTGTCTTCTCTGGGCCCAGAGTCCCCTAGTTCTTTTTCCATTTCTCTGGCTCCTTCAGCTTTCTTCTGTGAAAAATTTATCTTCAGCTGTCCCTTAAATGTTTATGTTCCTGAGATGTCTTCCTGGGACTTTCCTTACTTGACACCATCTCCTGACCTGCCTTATCCACTCCTGTGACTTCCATTCCTGTATGATTTAGATGCTCACGACTTACTGCATCTCCAGCCCCTGTCTCTCCCTTGGGCTCTAAACCACATGCCCATCTCTTTCCTGGACATCCCACTGAATTCAATATCAGCATTTCAAAAACGAGCACATTATCTCCTTTTGCTTTTCGTCTCTACTAGCCAACCCTCCTTTTAAACTTGTTCTTCCTTCTGGGTTGGAAGGCAGGACCCTTGGTGGTTTGAGCATTAACACTCAGAAGTGACTCAGGGAAGGGTGAATCCCAGCACCGTAATTACCTCAGTGACCTTGGGCAAGATATTTAACCCCTCTGAGCCTTGGCATTCCTACCTATAAAGTGGAAATAATAATCCTACTAGAAAGAGTTGTGAGAACACATTCAGATATTGGTACAATGCCTGCCCCCAAATGATGAATCAGAGCATATTTTTTCCTGTGGGAGTGGTAATTCCTGCCAGGTGGTATGGCACAAAAACTTGAACCAAGACTTTGAACTTTGTTTTATTCGTACCTCTCAACATTACTCATATTCATGCAGTCTTCAAGATTTTTTAGTTCTGCTACTATTGTGTCTTGAATCTACCCACTTCTTTCCCTCCCTACTCAGCACCACTATGCCAATCCCTATCATCCTGATTTCTGTTAATTCAGCCACTTCCTGGTTAATTTCCCTTCTTCCACTTTTAACCACTACTGCTAAAGTTGCCTTTCAGCCCCCACTTGCCTTTAGGGAGGAGGGATAAATCCCTAATTTAATCTATAAGACCCTTCTAAAACTAACCTTATTTCCATTCCTGCTTCAGATCTCATCACCAGAGTTTTGTCTGCCATAACTATCTTGCAGAATCTTATAAAACTCATACAATTCATTACTCAAATTTTGAGAAGTTAAGAAACAAAAAAACCATACCCCGAATTCCCAGTTTGTTACCATTTTGGTTTTGTTCTCTGACTTTTTAAATGTATGTATATATACGTAGCTATAATCAAATTGAATACGTAGCTTTGTTTGCAGGGATTTGTTTTTTGCTGATATTAAAAGCATGTACAAATGTATGCTTATTGCTTAATGTCCGGTCCCACCCCGGCCCGCGGGGCAGTAAATCAGTCCGTTCCTGAGGGAGGGAGAGAGAGTAGGGCAGGAAGGGGCGCACAGAGAGTGAGGCAAGACAGCGATTTCTGATCAAGCCCTATTTATTAAGAAAAAATCCACACTTATATAGGGTTTGGGGCAGGAAACTGACCCAGGTTGGTTGCCAGGTAACAGAGTCAAATGATTATTAGAAAAAGGGGAAACCGAAACTGAAACTCCAAACACAGCATCAAAAGGAGAGCCCAGATTTGACACTGCATAAGTCCCAATGCGGTTGATCTTTTGTTCAATTTGGCTTCTCCCGTCTGGCCTCGTCTGGCCGTCTCCAATGCCTGGATCAGGAAATGCGTTCTCCTGGCCTCTAGATGTTAATCTTATTTTTCTGGCCGGACCCCATAGAGAGTGACATATCCTTGCCTGAGGCGGCCGAACTCGGCAGCTCCCTACAGCTTAAAAAACACAAAATAACAAGATGCTTTCATAACTTATACCCCATCATTTCTTCCAAACTCCCTAAATTCATTTCCTTCTTTATGTCTGTGTTTGAGTTGAAATACATAGATATTTTATACATTTTTTCCAGTAACACTGTAACAAGCATTTTCTCATAAAATTAGCAATATTTTGCATGCCTTATATTAGTGGTGTCACATTAATGGTAGTGCAGTAGCTACCATGTGCTGAGTGAGTACTATGGACCTAGCATGCAGATTGTTAATCTTAGATTAATCTCCATTTGACTAGTAAGGGAACTGTAATGACCAAAATAAAATATCTGTCAGTTCTAACATGACTTTGCCCCTCCCATGGAAACCTCAGTCTGTGTGGATTATGACAATCATTAACTAGTCTTCCCCAATTGTGCAACATTTATGGCTTCACATTTTTCCCTATTATAAATGCTATAGTCACAGGGTGGCTCAGTTGGTTAAGCATCCAACTCTTGATTTTGCCTCACATCTTGATCTCACAGTTCATGGGTTCGAGCCTCACGCCAGGGTCCATACTCAGCACAGAGCCTGCCTGGGATTCTCTCTCTTCCTCTCTCTCTCTGCCCCTCCCCCCATTTGTGCATGTGTGCGCGCGCGCTCGCGCTCTCTCTCAAAAATAAATAAACTTTATTAGAAAATACTGTATTTACAATTACGTATGTGTGCATTTCAAATTATTTCCTACTGAAGGTTATTAGAAGAGAATATTTTTAAAGATTTTGACACTTACTGCCAATTGCATTCCTGAAAGGTTATACCAATTTACAGGGAGTGATTAATTCTAATGGGAAGGAAAAGAGAGAAGGGGAGTGACATTTCACAGAGGAGGTGACATTTGAGCCAGCTCATGAAGGTGAGGAGGGCTTTGCCAGAAGTGAGGCAGAGTGGTCAGAGCATTCCCGACAGGACAGGAAGCGAGAGCAAAGACACCAGGGCATAAGGAAGCCCTTGCCGCCAAAGGAGTCGGTCTGTTCCCGCCGCTTATTTGCCACCAGAAATCCTCATCATTATTTTATAGTTGGCAGGAAGAAGAATCAGAATAGAGCCCTTCCATATGTTTAGAAGCCATCTCAAATGAAAGGTTTTTTGAAGTTCTGAGACATTCATGTTAAGCTGTTCTTTCCTTTTCCCAAAGGGAGAACAAATCCCCTGAGGATTCAGCATAACTGGGATATATATGCCACCTCTCTGGTCTGTCCGCTTCCCTGAATTTACAGGGGCGAGGACAATACATTTGACATTGGTTCTATGGTGTATAGGATCCAGGGCGCCTGGGTGGCTCAGTTGGTTAAGCATCCAACTTCGGCTCAGGTCATGATCTCACAGTTTGTGGGTTTGAGCCCGCATCGGGCTCTGTGCTGACGGTTAGCTCAGAGCCAAGAGCTTGCTTCGGATTCTCCCTCTCTCTTTGACCCTGTCCTGCTCGTGCTCTCTCTCTTTCTCTCTCTCAAAAATAAACATTAAAAGTAAAAATAATGTGTATAGGGTCCATCACCAACCTTCCTTCTAGTTCTGTGCAATGAGGAAAATGTCATCAACTTCTTGCATTTGATAATTGATTTTGTATCAGTCTGCTTGATAAGATGGATAAAAGTAACCAAAGTCTATTTTTAAATTTGGGAGAGGTGCCAGACACTAGGGCGTCAGATTCTACAGTAACTAGAGCTGTAGCAGATTTCAGCATTTATCTGAGCATGGTGTGTCTGCAATGCCTTCTTTCTGGGCTGGAGCAAGTGCTGAAAGCCCAAGGGTTAAAGGTGAACAGGGTCAGCGAAGCCGCTGTCCAAGCCCCCTGAGTCTGCTTCTCCATGCTGCTTCTCGCGAATTCTGTCATCACATCAGGAAATGCAATATGACTAGTAAGCCACTTCCCATCATATTTTGAAGAAGGTTACTTATAAATTATAAATTAAGTAATAAAATATTTCTGAAGCTCACAAGTACCGTCAGGACAAACAGGATTTTCTCCTCGCATCTGATGTTTATACTGCTACTATGAAGATTTAGTAGAGCTGGCATTTATGAAGTTTATGGAGTGTAAGTTTAACCAACTTAAAACCTAACAGTGTAATAGGAATTGATGGAATTGGAAAATGTGAATTACAGGCTATTTTAAAATAAATTGTGCCTTCCTGCTCTTAAGGAAGTGTAATAAAGGGAATAGATGAAGTGATCAAGTAGATGGTCTATGGAGCAAAATTACTTGATAGCTAACAAAATTTATCATTAGCATTTTTGTGCAAATATATTAGAATGACTATAGACATCGCCCAATGAAATTGCTGTGACCAGTTTACCAATTGTGTCCGGCAAATGTCTCCTCTGAGGT
The DNA here is from genome assembly GCF_006229205.1 of Suricata suricatta. Taxonomy (NCBI): domain Eukaryota; kingdom Metazoa; phylum Chordata; class Mammalia; order Carnivora; family Herpestidae; genus Suricata; species Suricata suricatta. Next base: position 74,720,190 of record NC_043709.1, read on the forward strand.
GAGCTGATAAGTGGAAGTATTGTTCCTCATTTTACTGGTGAAGCCTTAAAGAGACCAGAAGAGTACTTCTCTCTTAAGGTTCTTAACAAGCTATTAATTAAATAACAGGGATGAAACTCTTAACACTATGCCAACACCTTTTTTTTATTTTTATTTTTTTGGTTTATTTATTTTTGAGACAGAGACAGAGCACATGTGGGGGAGGGGCAGAGAGAGAGGGAGACACAGAATCTGAAACAGACCCCAGGTTCTGAGCTGCCAGCACAGAACCTGATGCAGGGCTCAAACCCACGGACCGTGAGATCATGACCTGAGACGAAGTTGGACACTTAGCCAACTGAGCCACCCAGGCATCCCAATGCCAATACCTTTTAATGGTAGAATGGGTGGAAGGGTCATTATCTGTGTTTTATTATTATTATTATTATGGTTATTGTTTTTGAATTTTGATTTTTATTCTTGCCTTGCTAGTCTTCTCCCCAGTGCTAACAAAGGAAGATGTAAGATTGGAAGATTATATCTTAAATACCATTTACCTGTAAGAGGGAAGCTGAAATTCGATGACACATAGGAAATAGGAAAAGGTGTTACAGGCACCAGAGCATGAGCTGTTAGCAGTGAGGGTGTCATTCGTAAGTGATGAACTTCATCCGAAAGGGAAGCTCCTGTCCATTCACAACAACAATTCTTTCCTAAAAATTTCTGCAGTACGATGGTGAGAATGACTGAGATCTTTACCAAAAGTACTTAGTGATTTAACATTTCTGCATCAGATGCCAATGGAAGCCCATGAGAAGGAGAGCCCTCAGTCTGCAACTTAACATTTTGCTTTAGCAACGCCGTGTGCGTCCACCTCTTGGCTTCTTTAGGTGATATTGCAGCCTAAAATACACAGTCACGTTGCTCAGATTGCCATGATTTGACCTCTTATTGAACAGCCGTACATCTCAGAATCTAAACCATCTATTTTTATTCTCTTCCTAGTGCTGGCCCTTTCAGTAAGAGACAGCATGCCTTTGTTTGTATATTTGGATAGGAGAAATATTTTTTTAAAGCATATCAAAGAGTGTAAAGCTATGTTATTTACCTAAATTAAGATGCTTGCACAATTTTTCTATGAAGCTTTTTAAATACCCTAAGCCATCGATCATAAAAATAGCTGGCATTCAGGATGCTTTTGCATTGCTACTACTGTTGCCATGGTAAATGAATCTTTATTTCTACCATTAATGAAAGTGAGATCTGTTATTTATATTGACTGTAAAGTTCTGTCCTGGGGTGGGGGGAAATACTCATATAGTATTCTGTTCTTCCATGAAATTACTCCTCTCATTCCAGCTCTGTTCACTTCCTTATGCCCAAGGCTTTTATAGCTTAACCCTTTCCGTCCACTTAGCTGTCGCTTCCCCTCCTTCTATCACTTGATTTTCCCCTTCAGTTTTCTCCTAGGTTTAAGTCTTCTCAACTTTGTTGTTAGCTCCTTCAAGAGAGGCACTGCCTTAGGGCAGGTGGATGTCATGTGCCGTGAGCCTCAGGTTGGGTCCCAGTTACTGTCTGAAGGCAGCTCTTCTCGACATTAGTGGGCTTCATCTGTTCATTCGGATCACAACGCGTGGCTTTAGTGCCTCATCAGAATAAATGTCTGAAATACACATCTGCTTCTTCCCCAGGTTCATCAGCTTCGTGGCATCCCCAAGCTTCTGCAGCTCCTAAAAGTTCAGAATGAAGATGTGCAGCGAGCCGTGTGTGGGGCCCTGCGAAACTTGGTATTTGAAGACAATGACAACAAGTTAGAGGTCGCCGAACTCAACGGCGTACCGCGGCTGCTCCAGGTGCTGAAGCAAACCAGAGACTTGGAGACTAAGAAGCAAATAACAGGTAGTACTCACAGGATACTGAAGGATGTAGAACAACAGACCCCAGCTGGATACGTTATGTCATCTGTTTTTCTTAGGCTTCCTGGAGCCAATGCCTGGTGGGAAAGGTGGCTTTCAAGGGACATGGTTACCCTCTGAGTTAAACCCCAGATTCAAGTCAAGTTATAATTTTCTTTTCTGAAAGGGAAATTATTTTGAGGCTTTTGCTCAATATTTCAAATTAAAAATTTTGACTACGTGTTTTTACAACTTTACAGGACTCACTGCATGGAATTTCTGCATCAGTTTACCAACAGCCAACTTTGTGGTTTGAGAATGTGTAAGGTTTCAGTATTGCCTCAGGTGCGCAAGGCATTCATTCTGAAGAGACTCAGTAAGAACCACACCCAGTTATTTGTGTTATTTAGTCAATAATTCACTCACTAGATTTATACAAAGAAAGTGAATCAGGGAATCAAATAGTGCCCTCCTGTAGAGGACTAATTTAATCAAAATAGTCAAAATACACGAAATGTTGTTTCCCAATACTTACATCACCTGGACCCCCAAAATACCAACTCCCTAGCCCACCCATCCCTGCACCCTAAACAAAGAAAAAAAGACGAGAGTGGCTTGATGCGCTTTTCTAGTTCTCTATTTCATATTTCAAAATCTTGATTAGAAAAAAATCTCTTCTTTCTGCCCCATAGATTAGAAGAATGAAATAATATGATAGAATTAAAGCAAGAATTTTAGTAATCCTTGAAATGCAGAGAAGAGAGACCTAGTTTTATTTAAATGAATGGGGCATACGGTAGAGGAGAAAATGGTGCAGCGACGGTCAAGCGTAGCCTCCGCTCCGTCACCCTCAGCTCTCTGCTGATGCTCCCTGCACCTTCCAGAGTCCCAGAGCATCACTGAGTGCGACTGTCCGTGGTATTGCCTTTGGGGAAACCTTAATTAAGTACCGTCAGGGGCCCAGGTGGTAAAAATACATTTTTAATTTAACTATTGCAAAAATGGTTTGAGGTATTTCTAGGTTTTATTAGGTGATTAGATCTCAATTTTATAGAAGAGAAAAGTAAGGCCCAAACCCTTTTTAATATATCATATAAAAGTATCTTTAAATGATAATGCTTGACAGTGTTATTTATTTTAGAAGGAGGTATTCCATACATTTTGTTTTAAATTGAATATAATCTGTACTCTACAGAATATACAACAGTTTATTTTACAACAGGCTTTTTTCCCTGTAAAAATGTTGTCATTCTATCTTCTCTGCCCATTTATATCTTAGTCACATTTTTTCTTTCTTGATATATTTTAATTTTATAAGACTCTATGAAGGTTGTACTATGCTGTCTTTCTGCCAGTACGCTTCCATGTTGCATGAGAAATTTCCTTCCATATCTATGACTTCTATTAAAACACCTGTAGAATTAAGAGTGAGCCCCCTCATTCATTCACTCAGCCAGCATTTACAGGGCTGCCTGCACGAACCCGGCCGTGAGAATTAGTCTAGAAAGATTGTAGACGTTCTTTCCTTTCTACTAAAACATGAAAAATTACGTGAATGGTTGGCACTTAAAAAGAAGACCAAACCTCCCATTTGGAACCTAACATTTCCTTCATTAAACTGTAGTAATGACAACCACGAGAGTGAATCAAATAGATAGTCTGTTTTACAGTCAAAAAATAGTTCACGAAGGAGATGTGTTTCATTGTACACTTTAAAAGGATAGAATACACTTTGGACTGGTGTTTTGAAGGAGAATGAAAATTATTCCCAGCAAAGTAAACATCATTAGCAGAGCAAAGAAGCAAAAAGAAGCTGCTGATTGTTTTTAGAGGGAGTTGGATAATAAAGTATTGAGGGTAAGGCATAGTGTATCTAGAGAGCTTGGGCGGATGTGTGGGTGTGTGTTGAGGAAGTAATCCATTGAACTACACTTCCTCTTCCTTTGTAGGCAATAGGAAACTATGGTCAGAGAACATTCTGTGGTATTAATGGCATAGAAACCATTCAGTTATCTTTAGATAATCAACAGAGCTGAACAATGGCGGTTTATTTATTGTGTGATTCTGAGGACATCTAGTATAAGCCAAGCATCTCTTCCAGAGGGTGCTCATTACATGCTAATTGAATTGAGTTGGTTCTTGAATGTTTGATACAATCCTTCTAAATAACTTCTTTTAGCTCTGTTAATAGATCAGCTAAGTAAGTGCTTTCTGGGCCTCAGAAATAAATTGATGACCAATGTAGACATGTTTATAACTTTGCTTAGAAACACAAAAGAAAGTAGTCATATATATGAATCTTTTCTTGTCTACTTCGTGGATATCTTTTTATTGAGCCCCTTTTTTGTGCTAGTAACTAAGTTAGGACTTTCCATTTTTCTTCTTTGCCCCTCCTGACATCTCCATAAGGCATTACGGATAATTTACATATGATCAGCGTGACTCAGCAGGGGGTTAGTGGATTGCCCAATATTATAAAGCTAACAGAAACAAAGCCCAGATTTCAACCCAACTTTATCTGGGTGTTTTGCTGTATGAAAGTGGCTCTCACCTACTGCTTTTGAGGCAGAGAGTAACTTATTTTTACACTTCTTTGGGAAAAGGCTTGTCTTCAAGAATCTCTATCAGAGAGCTCTCCTTCACTCCTCTTTGACCCTTCCTCTCTCTCCACTTGCTGCTGACTTGGTTAAGTCCTCTTCACCTCTCTGGTCTACTATTGCAGTAGCCTCTTACCTGCCCTCTGATTCAGTTTTGCACATTCCCAGTCTTTCCACCACTCTGCTCCTAGTGATTTCTTGCTAACATGAAAATATGGACCCATTGTGCTACCCATTTCCTAGAAGATACAGTCTATACTGTGTAGTATGCCACACAAAGGTTTTATGATCTGAGCCTGGTGGCCACGGTCAGCAACATCTCTCATACCCTTCCAGCCCAGGTTCTGAAATCCTGAAGGATTTATTGGTCTGCCCTGTGTCTCTTTTCTATCTTGATATCTTTGTCTCTGTGGTCGTCTTGGGCCAGAATCCTTAATCACCTGGTGAACCCTTCTCACCCTTCAATAGCTGTCTTCTCCTCAAGGATGTTCAGATGCCATCCTTCCATACTTCACTCCCAGTCTCCTCCCAACCCCCCAGTGGGGTTTTGAAACAAGGGTCGTCTCTTAACTACTTTTGCATTCTTTAATATTAGGATGCCACTTTTTTCATCCCTGTGTGTTTAATGCAAAATTTGTCACTCCTCCAAGTTTCTCAACATCTGCGGCTGATTGAATATAAAAAGAGGCTTATGACCTGGGAATATCTCGATCAAGATAAATAAGAGGATCAGGTTTGTTTTCAGATAAGACCTTGATTTTTCTGGCCAAAATATTAAAAAAAATTTAACCATCCGATTTCTATGTATGCATAAAAGAGGCATCAGTGCTTTGTTCTTTGGTAGAGAACATCAACTCACTGACCTTTCTGGCATTTTCAGTACCAGCCTAGCTCTTCCCTTTTCAGATGAAAAGACTTCAGGATCAAAGACATTCCTTCTATGATATTCTTCCCCCTCCCTTACCAAGTGAGCCTGGTAGTGTGCTTTAATTGAAATGAGAACAGTACATCCTGGTCTCAGAGGCTCATCTCCAAGGTCATTGAGTAATGAGCACTTTCAGGAGTGAGGAGGACTCTTTCTTAGAGAGAATAAAACAGGAGATTCTTGTGCCTCTTTGCATGTTGCATAAGGAAGAGTCAGGATGATTGGCAATGAAATTTGTAAAGAAAAAAAAAACATTTTGACCTCTGCATATCTTATTGAAATATTTCATTGGCTTGCTATATGTTTATAAAGTAGCAAAAACATTTTACTATAAGACATTCATTGTGTACCTTTTAAAAATAATTGTCTATTATTTTATTCTGCATTTGTAATGTGCAACAGGTTCTCTTCAGTTTGTAGATAACTTGAACCAAATGGCCTTTGCAATAGTGTGATGTTTCAGGGAAGGTTTACAAAACTTAGTGAAAGGAATATATCCATGCAAGGGAAACTATTAAAAAAAAATCCCTCCTGCTTTGTGATCACTTTGAAAAACAAGATTAAAACACACCAGTTCTCCTTTTCCTCCTCCAGCTCCTCTTCTTCTGTACTGATTATAGGGATTCATTTAATCATGACACATGCAATTTTTGCTACCTCAGTGTCATACAGAGTTTGTTAAAATAACTCTATTTCTATTTCTAGAAGGCAATATTAATAAAACTTGGATTTTAATGTCTTATAAGATCCCTCTACTAATGTTAGCTGTTTTGTGCAAAAATCACAGTTGGCAATAAATTTCTGGAGAATGCAGTTATTCTTATCTCTTTTATAATTGATAATTATTCAAAGTATATCCCTTACCAGAATCCATTTCTTTCTTTTTGGCTCGAATGAGAGCTTTGGGGATAGAAAATTACAGGCTTATCACTTGCAACAAAGAACTTTAATAATAGAAATTTAGGCACTATGAATAAATTGACTAAAAGTTAAAGGTGAGACCAGTGAAAACCTAAACCCTAATGTTATATCAGGACATCTAGAATCTAGTCATTGAGAGAAACATCTATTAAGGGTCATTTAGTCCATTCATTTCCCAATGCCAGAAAGGGGAATTTTTTTTTTTTTAAGTTATCTCTGTGCTTCATGTGGAGCTCGAACTCAGGACCTGAGATCAGGAATTGCATGCTCCACCTAAGGGGCCAGCCAAAATCATTTTTAAAATACAAATTTTAAAATACAAATATTGGGGACACTTGGGTGGCTCAGGTCTTGATCTCACAGTTCATGAGTTCAATCCCCGCATTGGGCTCTGTGCTGACAGCTCAGAGCCTGCTGCCTGCTTCAGATTCTGTGTCTCCCTCTCTCTCTGTTCTTCCCCCACTTGCACTCTGTCTTGCTGTCTCTCTCTCAAAAATAAATAAAGAATAAAAATAAATTTTAAATACAAATTCCTAAAAATCATTTCGAGATTCTGGCTAGTAAATTTGGAATGTGGCCTAAGAATATGTCATTCTGATACGCCACTAGGCTCATTTGGAAATTGCTAGTCTAGTCTGACACTCAAGCTTTGGGATAAAGTCCCTTGTGAATGTTTTGATACAGGAGGAGCTCATTTTCATCAGCCTCGGCGTTAGAGCTGGATCTTACAGCAGATCTCTCTGTTTTCTTCAAAGCTCTCTTAGGAGTTTATATTTTCAGTGAGTCAGAATCTCCTTCCCTAGAATTTCCTCTCATTAGTTCCGGTTTTGCCCTCATACAGACACAAAAAAATGATACCTAGCTGTTAAATTTACATTTGTTTAGTTACTAGAGAAAATGTATTCCTGTGTGTATTAGATTCTAGTATTTTTTAGCTTGGGTTAATTTTTCTACTAGCAATTGAATTTTTGATGACTTATAAGAACTCTCTATATTAAGGATATTAACGCTTTGTCTCATATTGTCATCTGTATTTTCCCAATTTGTAATCGGTCATTTATTGATGTTGTATGTACATGTTGGGGGAATGTATGACTGTTTAATCCTGAATCCTAAGTGAGCACTTAAGTTCCTTCCTAGCTTAGTATCATGCAGAATTCGGCAGGCATGACATTTCTATATGATACCCTACGTTAAGAATTTAAAAATTATACTAAAACTCCCAAACCAGATACTTTTATAGAAATAATACTGGGTGCCAAGTTATAAAAGGAGTTGACTGTTAGAGGAAAATTCCATTCCCTTTGTTCAGATTAATCCTCTTCTGGTTTTTATTGTAAGGTATACTTTGCCTTTGAGTGCCCTGTGTGGTCCTTTTTAAAAAGAGGAAATGGCATCATGCTTCACATTTTTAAGCCTCTGGCAGCCAGGGACTATTAATTTGTTTGCTTTTTTAAAACAGGAAGCTTTTTTTTTTCCTTTTCAACTTTCTTTAGTAGCTTAGAAACCACAGCTCCACCTCAGACCTGCCTCTAAATTGTTCTCAACCACCCTTGGAATTTTGTTCTGTCATTCCCCCATGCGGAGCCCCTCAAGATGAAGTGGGAGGAAGGAAGGCATTGTGTTGCAAAATCTGTGGCTGAGGGACGCTGCTACGGTCCTGCCTAACCCCCAGTGCTAGTTTGATCAGGAAAAGACCTCCTCCCGAGCCAGGGTGCAGCCCTCAGAAAACACCGGACCCAGGGTCACCCCATCTGATGGGAGTTCCGTGTAGGCTGCAGTGAAAATTTGGTTTCAGAAATTGTTGTTTCAGAAATTACTTACAAGTAAAACTGATTAAGGCCAAAAGGGTGCATTTGGCCCAGAGTGTTCTAAATGGTGGACCAAATAGAACTATGGTTGAATAATTATCAACCTTTAGCTACACAGACAATTATTTCAGTCATTAAATCAGGGGAGATGGTATCACCACATAATTCAGCCAAAAGAACAAAAGGCACCATTCCTTTTCTCACAAGGTAGACTGTCCTGTATACCTATGCTTTCTCTCTCTTTTATGGAGACAAAACAGTACATTTTAAAAGGAGGAATTACTGACTAGGCGATGGAGGAGTGAATAGGGAAGAAAATGAAAATCCCATCTCTTTCTACCCCTTCTGTTTTCCTTCCTGAATGCTAGGGAGTTAGAGTCTTTGCTGAGGTATGGAAGGAGGCAACACCAACCTAGTGGGAGTCACTGGAACAGCAAGAGCAAGCTGTGTCCTTCCACTGAATCAGAAGTATTTGAACTCCAAACTTATAAGAAAAACCGATCCTCAGTGTATGGCTACTTTGTATTCTTTCTGAGTACTGAGCTTTGGGCTCTGTCTTCCAAACGCCCTGGAAAGTACAGTATCCTATTATCTTAATTTCTTTCTGAGTTTGCTTATACGGTCTTTCTTTTTAATGGTGGATGGATTGGGGGAGAGGTTTCAAGAGGAAAGAGAAAGTTAAGTAAATGTGGTATCAGCCTTAAACCAATGTTTAAGCCATACATGTTGGCAGATCAAAAATACTCTTGTATTTCCTTCACTACCAAACGATAAGAAATACATGAGGTAGCCAGTGTAAATTCCAGGAGGACATAAAGTCTATCATTGGGTAGTATTTAATAAATATTCATTGGTGATGTTGATCAGCCTATTGGTGATAGGCATGGGTATAGGCAAAGGCTTTCCATAAGCCATCCTTGCTGTTACTGGGAGGCAAATATCAGGAGGGAGATATTCTCTCCATGCATCAACTGAAGAAAAAATATGACTCTTTAAAAACATGGAAGTTTTGAAGCGCCTGGGTGGCTCAGTCAGTTAAGCTTCCAACTCTTGATTTCAGCTCAGGTTATGATCTCATGGTTTGTGAGTTGGAGCCTGCATCAGGCTCTGTGCTGACACATGGAGCCTGCTTGGGATTCTCTCTCTCCCAGCCTCTACCCTGCTCATGAACCCCATTCTCTCTCTCTCTCTCTCTCTCTCTCTCTCTCTCTCTCTCTCTCTCTCTCTTTCTCTCTCTCTCACACTCACTCACTCACCTACTCACTCAATAAACATTAAAAACATTGAAATCTTGGGGGCACCTGCGTTGCTCAGTCAGTTAAGCATCTGACTTTGGCTCAGGTCATGAACTCGCAGTTTGTGAGTTCAGGTCTCATGTCAGACTCTGCACTGCAGCTCAGAGCCTTAAGCCCATTTCAGATTCTATGTCTCCCTCTCTCTCTCCCCCTTCCCTGCTCATGCTCTGTCTCTCTCTCCTGCAAAAATAAATAAACATTAAAAAAAAACAAAACATTGAAGTCTTGGGATACCTGGCTGGCTTAGTCAGTAGAGTATGCAATTCGTGATCTCCAAGTTGTGAATTTCAAGCCCCACATAGGTTGTAGGGATTACTTATTTAAAAAAAATATTTTTTTTAAATAAATAAGAATAAAAACATTGAAGTCTGTATTGCAATAGAATCATTTCAGGCCTTCATGTTGGTGAGACCAGAATTTACGTGTGTGAGGTCAGCTTAATGGTAGGATCATTAAAAGAAACGGCAATAAATGTTTAAGGATTTCTAGCTTTCATTCACATTCCTGATTAATTTAAACCTGCGCAATTTTATATTCGATTGGGAAAGGGACTGTCTCCCTCACCACCCCCCCCTCCTTTTTTTTTTTTTTTTCCAAATAAGTGGCCATAGCCCTAGGGATGCTGACCGTAACTCCTCTTTTCAGCAGTCATTTGATCCGTCCGTGTTTGATAGTACTCTTTGCTTTTCTAGGTTTGCTGTGGAATTTGTCATCTAATGACAAACTCAAGAATCTCATGATAACAGAAGCCTTACTTATCCTGACTGAGAATATCATCATCCCCTTCTCGGGCTGGCCAGAAGGAGATTACCCCAAAGCAAATGGTTTGCTCGATTTTGATATATTTTACAACGTCACAGGATGCTTAAGGTAATGCTATTCTACAGATCTTTTCTCTGTGTACTTTACATACTGCATTTAGGTTTTCTAAAACTCTACCCCATTATGTGGAGGTGCTATAAGAATTATAAAGATCGCTCTAAATACAAGAAGCACAATGTAGAGACCATGAGAAAGGCAAAGAACAAAATGTTGTTTCCAGGCATGTTTGATTCCAGAAATTACCTATATTAGTTCACAAGAGAGAGGATGTCAGTTTCAGTAAAACAGAGATCTAACCTGAACACCCAGATGTCCATGCAGACTGGCCTTCCTTATCTCCCAGGGCTTAAGGGAGGCTCTGCACTATTTTTTAATTCACAAAAATCTAATTTAATGATGCAGTTAAAAAAATAATTGTAAACCTAGTGCTTTTTAAAAAAATTTTATATATCTTATTGAAGTATAATTGATTACATTGTATTTGTTTCAGATGTACAGCATAATGATTAGGTATTTGTATATACTGCAGATGATCACCAGAACAGGTTGTAATGTTCATCACCATACGTAGTCACAGAATTCTTTTTCCTTGTGATGAGAACTTTTACGATTTTTTTCTCTTAGCAACTTTCAAATATGTAGTATCGTGTTATTAACTATAGTTGCCATGCTGTACGTTACATGCCCAGGACTGACTGACTTATTTGTTTACTTTGTTGTTTATGATATATGAAAATTTATTTCCATTATGGTTTTCCTTGGAATTATTTATTTTATAACTGAAAGTTTGTAACTTTTCCACCTACACTCATTTTGCCCACCCCTCTGCCTCTGACAACCTCACCAATCTGTACTCTCTATCTATCAGCTTGCTTGTTTTGTTTTAAAAGTAATCTCTACACCCAACGTGGGTCTTAAACTCAGAACCCCAAGATCAAGAATCCCATCCATGTTCTACCGACTGATCCAGCCAGGAGTCCCTATGAGCTTCGTTTTTGTTCTTGTTTTGTTTCTTTTAGATTCCATTTATAAATAAGATCATACAGTATTTGTCTTTCTCTATCTGACTTACTTCACTGTGCGTAAGGCTCTCACAGTCCATCCATGATGTTGCCAAGGGCAGTATTTCATTCTTTATTGTTAATAATGTTCCATATATATATATATATATATACACACCAGATTTTCTTTATCCATTCATTTGTCAGTAGACACTTAGATTGTTTCCATTTCTTGACTATTATGAATAATGCTTCAGTGAACATGGGGGTGCATATAACTTTTCAAGTTAGTGTTTTCACTTTCTTTGGATAAATACCCGGAAGTGAAATTGCTAGACCATATGGTAGTTCTGTGTTTTAATTTTTTGAGGAATCTCCACAATGTTTTCCATATTGGTGTTGCCAACTTACATTCCCACCAGCATTGCATAAGGTTTGCCTCTTCTCCGTATCCTCACCAACACTTGTTTTTTCTTGTCTTTTTGATGATAGCCATTCTAACAGGTGTGAGGTGATATGTCATATTGATTTGTATTTCTTTGGTGATTAGTAATGAGCATTTTTTCATATGCCTATTAGCCATCTCTTGATCTTTGACAAAATGTCTATTCAGATCTTCTGCCCATCTAAAAAAAAATTCTTAAACATTTATTTATTTTTTGAGAGACAGAGCACAAGTGGGAGAGGGGAAGAGAGAGAGGGAGACACAGAATCCAAAGTAGGCTCCAGGCTCTGAGCTGTTAGCACAGAGCCCAATCCAGGGCTCGAACCCACAAGCTATTAAGATCATGATCAGAGCCGAAGTCGGATGCTTAACCAACATAGCCACCCAAGTGCCCCCTTTTTCATTTTTTAATTTTTTAAACTGCCCATTGTTTAATCAGATTGTTTTTACTATTGAGTAGTTTAAGTTCTTTAAAAAAATTTTTTTTATGTTTTTAATTTATTTTTGAGAGACAGAGACAGACAGTGTGAGCAGGGGAGGGTCAGAGAGAGAGGGAGACACAGAATCTGAAGCAGGCTCCAGGCTCTGAGCTAGCTGTCAGCACAGAGCCCGACACGGGGCTCGAACCCATGAACTGTGAGATCATGACCTGAGTCAAAGCTGGATGCTTAACCAACTGAGCCAACCAGGTGCCCCTGTTTAAGTTCTTTATATATTTGGATATCAACCCCTTATCAAGTATATGATTTGCAGATATTTTCTCCCCATTCCATAGGTTGCCTTTTATTTTGTTGATAGTTTTCTTTGCTGTGCAGAAGCTTTTTGGTTTGCTATCATGCCACTTTCTTTTTGCTTTTGTTACCTTTTTTTTGGTGTCAAATCCAAAAATTAATTGTCAGGACTGATGATAAGGAGCTTACTACCCATGTTTTTTGGTTTTATGATTTTATGGATTCAGGCCTTCAAACCATTTTGAGTTAATTTTTTGTGTATGGTGTGAGATAGTAGTCCAACTTCATTCTTTTGCATGTGGCTATCTAATACCATTTATTGAAAAGAGTTTCCTCTTTCTCCTTTCACCACTTTCCTCAAGTATTCTTGACTTCTTTGTTGCAAATTAATTGCCTGTGTTTGCTCAAAGTTATTTCTGGGCTCTTTATTCTATTCCAGTGACTTATGTACCTATTTTTATGCCAGCACCATATGCTATTTTGATTAGTATAGCTTTGTAACATAGTTTGAAATCAGGGAGTGTGATGCCTCCAGCTTTGCTTTTCTTTCTCAAGATTTCTTTGGCTATTTGGGATCTTATGTGATTCCATACAAATTGTAGAATTGTTTATTCTATTTCTGTGAAAAATGCCATTGAAAATTTGCTAGGAATTGCATTGAATATGTAGATTGCCTTGGGTAGAATGGACATTTTAACAGTATTCTTCCAATTCATGAGTATGGTATATCTTTTCCTTTATTTGTGTCTTCAGGTTGTTTTTATCAACGTCCTATTATTGTTAGTATACAGGTCTTTTACCTACTTGGTCAAATTTATTCCTAGGTGTTTTGAAGTAGCTACAAGGCAACAAATCCTAAGGGGACAGAATATTTTACCATAAGAACAGGGACAAAAGAAGTTAGTTTGAGCAATATTTCTAAATTGTGGGATGAAAAACCACTTGAATTGGTTTCTCCTTTGGGCTGTCAGTTGCTAGCCAAATCAGGAGGAAATAGAAACACATGCAAGGAAAGAAAAATGCTAGTTTTAACTTCTCTAAAATCGTGCATCTCAAGCTTTCTTATATTTGAAAATAATCATTGTGCTTTACGTGCAAGGATTAAAAGAGATCAGATAGAAGATGTAAGCAAAATTAGGCAGCCCAGGAGAGGTTAGGACATATTCTGCCTTTTGTTCTTTTCTCTAGTTACAGTTCATTTTTGACGGAATCTAGGTGGTAACAGAGAATTTATGATGGTAAAATGTTTATCTTCATAGTTAATCACACAGTAAAGCATATCAAATACCAATTTTGTGTAAAGCATTATGTTAGCTGCTGAGAATTTTACAAACATGAATAAGAAGATCCTTAGGGAACTTGCAGCCCAGCAGGGGACGCAGAGGAGGAAGAGCACTAGAACCCAGCTGCAGGGAGGTAGGTTAGAGCAGTGGCCCTGGAGTGTTAGAATCTGCATCACCTGGTCCCACCCAGGCCTTCTAAATGAGAAAGTCTCAGGGTGGGGCCCGGAGATCTAGTTCTGACAGGCCCTCCAGGTGATTCTGGTGCCGCGGTGTCAGAAGTACTAGCGGAGTGCCGCAGGCAAGCAGAACAAAGGACGATTCACGCCAGCAGACTGGGCTCTGAAAGCCACTTGGCTAGGAGTGCCAAGTGAGCTAGGCCTGGGTGGATTACTTCAATAGTCAGAAATTCTCCAAGGACTAAGGACTAAATTCTTGAACAGCAGAAGAGGGGCCTACTGATCTGTCTGAATCCGTCTTCTGTACAGTTCACGAGAACTGCTTTTTTATTGCACTTCTGATCTAATAATACATTTTGTTCTATTTAAAAACGTTTTGGGGAACACCTGGGTGGCTCAGTCGGTTAAGCATCCAAATCTTGATTTTAGCTCTTGATTCATGAGCTCACAGTGTGCCAGATCGAGCCCCACATTGGGCTCTGCACTGATGGTGGAGCCTGCATGGGATTCATTCTCTCTCTCTCTTTCTGTCTCTCTCTCTCTCTCAAAATAAAAAATAAACCCTTAAAAATTAAGAACATTTTGCATCAATGTCTCTGTAGCTCCCCTTGCCTGGCTGTGTACATCAGAGTTCTTACAGTGCAGATGTATCAGGACCTTTTCAACTCAAGATGACATATACTCACTCAGCTCAAAACTGCTCGAGCCAAATAAGGATTCATTGGCTCATCTGGGTGAGATGTTGACAGTCACTTGTGAAGTGAAGTCACTTGTGAAAGTGAAGGAAGTGCACTAGGAACCATGACCTCAAGGACTAGGACAGAAATTCAGCATCGCTGGGACTCACTCTTTTTTTTTTCTTAAGTTTATTTATTTATTTTGAGAGAGAGAGAGTGTGCGCACAGGAGCGAGCACAAATGCGGGGGGAGCAGGAAGAAAGGAAGAGAATCCCAAGCAGCCTGCTCTGCCAGCACACAGCCCAGTGTGGGACTGGATCCGTGAGATCATGACCTGACTTGAGATCAAGAGTCGGGCACTTGATGGGCTGAGCCACCCATCCAGGTGCCCCTCACTCTTTTTTAAGATGTTTATCTCCTCTTTGCTTCCTTTTCTTCTGCTGCACGTTGGGCTTACTTCTATACAAATGCAAACAAGTCTACATATTCTATTTATCTTTAGTCCCTGACACCTAGCAAAGTTTCTGATATATAGCAAGCAAGTATAAAATATTTGAATTAAAAAAATAAATGAATGAGCAAGTGAAAATCCATGATGAACTGAGTGAATAATCAAGTCTGGCAGGAGTATCACATGTGTGATTGGAAGTGATCGAACAGAAATTGGAAACATAGGCTAAGGCCAGATTGTAGGGGCCTTGAAGGTAACATTAAGGGGTTAATTTTTTTCCTCTGTAACCAAGATTAGCTAGTGTGGGAGGATAGAAATAGGATATTCTGTGTGAAGAAGAATAAGTATAATATCAACAGGAGAGGTGTATTTTTTTTATTTTTTTATTTATTTTTGAGAGACAGAGAGAAAGAGATCACAAGCAGGGGAGGGTCAGAGAGAGAGGGAGACATAGAATCTGAAGCAGGCTCCAGGCTCTGAGCTGTCAGCACAGAGCCCAATGCGGGGATCAAACCCACAAACTGTGAGATCATGACCTGAGCCGAAGTCAGACACTTAACCTACTGAGCCACCCAGGCGCCCCTAACAGGAAAGGTGTATTGAGAAGGTGAATAATATAATGATAAAAATGTGAGTTACAAATTTCTTTGTGTAGTCTCTCCTTATAAATGAGAAATTAAAGACTTGCATGGTCTGAGTGTAGCAGTTCCCTGGTTGACATACATTTTCCAGAAGATGTGATAGCCGAATACACTCCCATCAATATGAAACCACTTTATTTTTTTTTTATAGTTTATTGTCAAGTTGATTTCCATTTAACACCCAGTGTTCATCCCCACAAGTGCCCATCACCCCCCTTTTCCACTCCCCCTCCCCCATCAGCTCTCAGTTTGTTGTCAGTATTCAAGAGTCTCTCATGGTTTGCCTCTTCCCTCTCCCCAAATATTTTTTCCCCTTCCCCTCCCCCATGGTCATCTATTAAGTTTCTCCTGTTCTACTTATGAGTGAAAATATATGGTATCTGTCCTTCTCTGCCTGACTTATTTCACTTAGCATGACACCCTTGAGGTCCATCCACGTTCCTACAAATGGCCAGATTTCATTAGTTCTCGTTGCCATGTAGTACTCCATTGTATATATCAACCACATCTTCTTGATCCATTCATCAGTTGATGGACATTTAGGCTCTTTCCATGATTTGGCTATTGTTGACATTGCTGCTATGAACCTTGGGGTACATGTGCCCCTATGCATCAGCACTCCTGTATCCCTTGGGTAAATCCCCAGCAGTGCTATTGCTGGGTCATAGAGTAGTTCTACTGTTAAATTTTTTTAGGAACCTCCACACTGTTTTCCAGAGTGGCTGCACCAGTTTACATTCCCACCAGTGGTGTAGGAGGGTGCCTGAATATGAAACCATTTTAAACAGTGTTTGCAAAGCCAGTCCAAACCACTGATTTGAACTACTTTCAGAAGAATATAGCAAAAAATCTACAAAATTGAATGCCATAATATATATTTAAGTATTGGTTCTTATTTTACCTGTATATCTAATTTACAATAATAATCCCTGATATTTATTGTATATTATGTTCTAGAAACTGCTCTGAATGCTTTCTGAGGACTTCCTCAGTTTATTTTTAGAGCAGCCTTGTAAAATAAGCTTTCCCTGTCTTATAATAGATGAGAGGCTTAGATTAATGATTTTTTCCCCAACATCATACAACTAGTAAGAGACAAAGCTGGAATTCAGATCCAGGAAGGCTGTCTCCAAAGCCAAATACATTTATACATGAATACACTAATGTTTGTCAGATTTCTGCAGACTGTGCTCAGGTGGATAAAGCCTCTGCCCTTCACAGTCATGCAACCTCACGGCTTTAGGTAGGCCAATTTAAAGTCATTTTTGAAAAGTCTTAATGGTCCTGTATCCAGGTCTCCTTGGTTTTGTTTCACTTTTTATTTTACTTTTTTATGTTTTTTATTTATGTTTGAAAGACAGAAAGAGCACCAGCAGGGGAGGGTCAGAGAGAGAGGGAGACACAGAATCCGAAACAGGCTCCAGGCTCTGAGCTAGCTGCCAGCACAGAGCCCGACGTGGGGCTCAAACCCACGAACCGTGAGATCATGACCTGAGCCAAAGTCGGACACTTAATCGACTGAGCCACCCAGGTGCCCCTCCTTGGTTTTGTTTTAGAAGTTCTGTGCAAGTGGAACTCCACCCTGCATTTCATATACACAGAGAAGATACAAGGAATGAAGCCTAAGAAATGAGAGAAATTTCTGTGAGAGGAGATGGCATTATAAGCTAACCAGGGTAGATGTTGTCACATCAGTATAAAAGCCTCTGGGACCTGTGCTAGGACAACTGCTCAGAATGTAAGAAAAGACCTCTAGGGAACCTGCAAACAAAAAGCCTCAGTTTCCATGACAACAGAAGTGTCTGCGGGAGTAGTTGCTTATTTCCAACCACAGCTTCTCGAAAAGGATTTTAAGACAGGTGTTGACTGGTTCTAACAAGTGTGACTCTAAGCTGAGTAAGAAGGTCATAAATGTTAGCAAATATCTTAATTGCTGCAACTTTATTTGAGGTATTCTGTCCCCCAGAGGGTATAAGAGCCACAAATGAATTGGCAGCATGAGCAGTATCTTTGGCATTGTGGTTGACTCGGGGGGTAGTGTAGCTAAATTTTTCCAATCTACTTTGGAAAAAAACTGCATGCACCAGTGACTTTTTTCCCTTTACTACCTCGACCCTGTGATCGGTGTTGAGAAGGGCTTCCTTTGGTGTGCATATAACAATGGCCTAGAATGTATCTGCTCTGCAAGTAAGATATTTGCTTTGTTAATGAACTTGTGGCAGTGGCTCTGTCCACCTGGAGCGGCTACAGTGCGATCACATTCATGTAGGAGCACATGCAGAGTTTGTCCTCCGAAAGACGAACATGGTCAGGTACAGCATACTTGTCAGGTATCAGATCATTTATCTACGGGATTAGCATCTGCTTACAGCAGCTTTTTCCATGGAGCACGGTGCTTTCTTTAGATCCCTTTAGAAGTGCATACTTTTCATGACTGAAGTTAATCACTGAAAGGTGATACAGATTTTTGCCAGGAGGAAAACAATGTGCTCATCATGCAAGTTTCCATTTTTTTCTTAAATGATATTATGCTAGCCTAATGAGTAGTAAAATCCAAGTTAGGAGAAGAAAAAAAATTTTACCCTCTACCTTGTGCTAGAGCCAGCAAAAGCGATTGTTAGCATCTCTTAATAACTCCACAGGCAGTGACTGCGTGTTGGTAACTTGAAATCAGCCACAGTGGGAGTATTTACACCACAGAAATTGGCAAATGCTGTAAGTCAGAGTTCTCCCCACTCCCTTGCCCCTAGAAAAGAAAGCTGATTGTCAGATAAACATTTACCAGCACACCCGGGATCTGAATTCCTGTTAATTACTGTCAAAATGTGGATAGCTAGGGTGTATGCATAGTTTCTTTTCTAAACACATCCTTTTCAAAGAAGAAACAATTCCTTTGTTTTCTTAGAAGGTATTCCAAAGCTTCAGCATTTTTTGAAATGAGGAAACATGCTAAAATGCCCCATTCTTTTTTTCCAATTAGTTTTATTAGGGCAAGAAATGTAACAGTTAAAATATTTGACAATTTATTGCAGTAGTAGGATACTCTGCCAGATAGTTCAGATTCCAAAAGACTTAGATGACAATCATAGAATCGTAAATTACCAAAAAGCATTAGCTGCCTTCTTTGATTTAACACCCCTCCTACAAGCACACTCTTTGTGATGAGCCCCTGCTTTTGTGTTTAGTATGGATAACTTCTTAGGAATTGATGTGACATGGCTGTGAAATCTGTATGTTCCATCTCCCTGATTGGCACACTTCTGGAAAACCTTTGGATGTGACAAATAAAACCAATGGTTATTATCAGGGGAGGTTTGAAATTTCTACCAAAGATTTCTTGCTGTTTCTCCATATTATTCTCCTGGCTTCTTTCTTCCCCTCCTTCCTTCTTTCCTTTCTTTCTTCCTCTTCCCTCAGTCTTTGTTCTCTTAAAGGAGAAAGGTGGAAGTAACTTAAAGGTCAGAAATTAGAATGCCTCCAGACATCAGGTTGAACTTATCATGGACAGATGTAAAGACTGGCAGAAGCTGTCGAAGTAGAGAATGGGGGGGAAATGCTTATTCCGAGGGCAGCGGATTCAAACTTCTGGAAAACACTTCAGGCCAAACACAAACATCTCTTGGCAACCTCTGTTAGCAGTTTCCTTCTTCATTCTTGAAGAAATTAAGTGGACAGTGACTCTCCCACAAGTACAAAACTAGTCCAGCTTACTTGGTATTTTACTACTTGGTCTGTCTTCCCTCTTCCTATTATCCAACACTGTATTTATTCCTTGAATGCCTGCTATATTCAAAGCACTATTTAAATTTCTGACATTTCAAAGAGAGATGAGATCTGTCTTTGCCCTGGAGGAACTCCAGGCTTAGTAGGAGAGACAGGCACCTGAAGAGAAAAGTCACAGTCCATTTGATAAGAAGTGTAAAAGGTATGAAAGACTGTTCTGGAGGCATTGAGTTGCCTAACTGATGTTGCCCAGAGGTTGGGAGAAGTTAACTAGAGAGTTATATTTAAAGAGCTTTAAAGGCTGAGTAGATGGTTGAATGTCCCTCTCTACGTTCAGCTCCTCATTCTGTTCCTGCTTCATCTCTGTCATTTTTCAACATGGTCATATTGAGAAAGGCTTATAAAATTGGCACCTTAATCTTATTGCCATAATTAAAGGCCACCCTAGAATTTTTCCATTTTGTTTAGGATGATTTTTCTTATTTTATTTTTATTTTGTGCCTATAGATGCCAGTTAAAGAAGAAAAGCAATAGGTACTACATTTCCCTTGCAAGTTACTTAAACTCCACTCTCTCCACATATCATGGTGTAGCAAACGTGTTTTGCTGAATGTTTAAGATAATTATATAGACAATAATTTATAACTGTCTTAAAAGAAACTTTCATTGTCACTGATCACTGTAAATCTACCTGGCTTGGATTTGAGTGGTCAGAGAAAGCAAACTACTTTAAAAAGAAAAGCTATAATTCTTAGTCTTGTGTCCTGATTAGCTACAGGGTTGAGAGTAATATCATGGGCTGGGAGGGGGGCCATACTGACTATCGACAGCTACTCTCTGGAAAAAGAATGTCGCTATGTAAAAATTTAATATATTCAAATACACCTATCTTGTTCAGTATAAAAAAATTCATCTTACACATATCTGGATATCAAACTTCAGAACTTTTTTGAATCTTCATTTGCCTAATTATATGCTTTCATTCTATTTACTTGTGCTCCTTCATCCCTTATTCTGAATACTCATGACAGAAAAGGATTTATTTGGTCTAGCTATATGCATAATGCCAGTTGATTATTTAAATAATTAAGAGGATATTTAAATTAGGGTCTAATTTCTTGATTATCAAATTAGTTTTTTATGTGGGTGAGAATATAGATCCAAAGCAAGTCAGAACTACATTTTAAAATTACAATTTAGAGGCACCTGGGTGGCTCAGTCAGTTAAGCATCTGACTTCAGCTCGGGTCATGATCTCCTGGTTTGTGGGTTCGAGCCCCGCGTCTGACTCAATTTTGACAGCTCAGAGCCTGGAGGCCGTCTTCGGATTCTGTTTCCCTCTCTCTCTGACCCTCCCCTGCTCATGCTGTCCCTCTCTTTCTCTCTCTCAAAAATAAATAAAAACTTTAAAACGAAACTAAAATAAAATAAAATTGTAATTTAAATGGAGTTCTTTATTTATGGAAAATAATTTAATATAAAACTAGAAGATAATGTAAACAACCAAAACCTAATAGAAGTATTCGCATAATTCAATCTACAAAGTGATTTTTCCAGAAATGTAAAGACAATTGAATCATCAACTTCAAACACAGTTATTTGGCTAATTATTTAAACTCTTCACAGTCAATGTGTAAACATAAGCAATATTGGAGTCTGTTGGCAGAGAGGATATCATCTTCAGCCAGAGACAAAGAAGATGTGGGGGGTAGGAGTCAGGGGACGTTACCAGGCAAAGCACAGTAAACAAGAATAAGGCTGTTCTGCAGTTTTAAGTACATGCTGTCTCCATTGATCATTTTTAGAGATTGAGAGTCTTCCTCCTCTTGGAGATAGAGCTGGGAGACACCTTCCAAGTGGAGATCTCCTTACAAATGTAAATGTCTCTCACAAAAAGGTAACTCCCACTTGGTTTGCAGAGCCTCTCCTGTATTTGCTGCTTCTTAAAAATAACCAGCTTAACAGTATGTCAAAGAGGCATTTCTTGGGGTGGCAAAATTTACTCCCGTATACCACATATCATGCAGTTGGCATTATTTCAAGCAATGTCATACTGTCAGTTATAATTGCTTTTTCCATGTTGTATATTTTAGATTTCGTGGGGGTCAGGGATAGGCCACCCTAAGATGGGCTACTTCAGCATGATTATTTCAGGCTGAAGGCAACGAAGATCCTGTGGGCTCTAGAGAAACTTTTGCCCCTTTGTTAACTACATAGAATACTCAAATTAGGGGTCTTCCCAAAATAAGGGTTATTAGCAGAGATAAATTTTATCTGAGTAACTCATCTGTATAGCAGAATAAACATCAAATTATCAAACATCTGCTCTTCTTTTCGCTCTGTGAATTACATTCCTTTCCTCTGAAGTCCCAGATCCCTACCCTCTTCTCCTTAGTTCAGAATAATACATATACCTCACTTTGCCTGTCTTTGGAATTTCCATGACTGTGCGGCTTCTCTGTATATACGCGATTTGATTTTCTTTAAATTTGCGTCATGTCAATTTGATTGTTAGTCAAGCTGGAAGGACCTCAAAGGGGACAAGAATTTTTGCTCCCCAATAATATACAAACAAATGTGTAGTTTAATGGGTTAAGTTGTTTTGTAAATTTCTCCACATAAATGTAAAAGGTGTAAGTTGTATTTAAATGGATACATAAGAGTTGTCTGGGTGGCTCAGTCAGTTGAGCATCCAACTCTTGATTTTGGCTCAGGCTGTGATCTCACAGCTCGCAGGTTCAACTGGCTGGGCCACCCAGACAGCTCTTACGTATCCATTTAAATACAACTTACACCTTTTAAATCTATGTGGAGAAATTTACATAATAGCCCTGCATCAGGCTGTGTGCTGACAGCGTGGACAGCCTGCTTGGAATTCTCTCTCCTCCTCTCTGTCCCTCCTCCGCTTGTACTCTCTGTCTCAGAAATAAATATTTAAAAAAATGAATGGATATATAAAATCTGGATTTTAAAAAATGATGGTTGTGTAAGCTAAATCTTGGAGATTTTAGATCATCAGTTTGAAATCTCTCAACAGTAATTAAGCTAGTAAAGCAAACAAATCAAACATCAAACCGAGCAAATACAGCCATGCTCTCACCCCTCTCTGATCTCCCTAAACCCAGCATTCTTAAGAGTGTATGTCGCATTAGAATTATCAAACGGCACAACTACAATCCTTGCAAAGGTTTCAGTTCTTCAGACTAAATTTTCCACTATCCTATCCATGCCCTTAGTAGATAGGCCCAGAGTAAAAATTGTACTTCTCAGTAATATGACAGATCTCTTTGTCAGAGAAACTCTCATCATAGTCAGAACTACTACTAAAAATTTTGTAATTCATCATTATAAACAAAAATGAGTGTGTTGATGTATTTGGATAAAGCAGCTGATAACTTTGATGCTGTCCTGTGGTTAAAATCTATGCCTGTCTTGGAGGCACAGACTATCTGAGCATCATATGATTTTACTCTCAGTCTTAGGCACCTTTATCGATCCTACTCTGGTATCCCAGATGTCTCCTTTAGGTGTCAAGTTCCAGTGGCTTCTGGGCATATTTTAAAAATTAGTTTGCTGTTGATAATTGATTTGAAATGTAATTTGGCATTCTATCTTGAACAGCCAGATAAATCCATAAGAAATGACTGTTGACCTGCCAACCAGATTATTACAGGCTGCATTGACTGTTCAGAATACTTTTGGAGGACCTGAAAAATACAGGAAAGCAAAACTAAAGGATTTTTAAGGACAGATTTTCTCCTCCTCTACCTTTTGGTTTCTTGATGTGTAAGAGATGCTGACATATCTTTGTTCGGTTCCTGTTCCTTGTCCTGGAAGGAACAAGATGTGCCGGTGGGAGAGCTTTGTTCTACTTCCCAATGATGCTTCTGTTTGCAGACCAAACAGTTGACTTGGGCTGATGTTTGCAGATACCTTCAGGAACTGATGTTGACTCCAGGGTAACAGACAGCCCTTCTCTTGGCAAAGAGTTTTTGTCCCTCTGCCAGTTCAGATGAGGCTCCCCTTTTGTTCGGGGCAGTAACAGGCTGCTTCTGCCACTTTCTCTGGGTTAATCGCAGACAAGGCCCAACTGTTTGATATATATCAGCTGAGAGATAAACAAAAGCCCAGACCTAAATCTCAAATAACAAGAGGAAGAAGGACGCCTCCTTATCCACCAATCTCTTATCAAGTGCCTGTTGGGTCTTTGAATAGACTCTGACCAAGCGCTTAGTGGACTGGGGCCTTACTGCCCAGTTTATGATCCGTAACATTAGGAATCCCACAATTGTCGATGAATGTGAAGCACCTACAATATTTTTTAAACCATTGAAGTGATCACTATTTCAGTATGCTGGTTAGACCTTGAAGACTGGTCTTACATGTGATACACTGTGTTAACGGAAAACCTCACCTATAATCAGTAGACACTGCCCCATTAAAAAAGGGGAGGGAGGGGCGTGGTGCCTGGGTGGCTCAGTCAGTTAAGTGTGCAACTTTGGCTCAGGTCATGATCTCATGGTCGGTGAGTTGGAGCCTGCTTCAGATTCTGTGTCTCCTTCTCTCTCTGCCCCTCCACCCCCCTCCCCAAGTAAATAAACATTTAAAAAATATAAAAAAATCTCTGCCTCTTAGAATACTTGTTGGTGAAGTATCTTGAAAAGATTCACTTTGGGGCACCTGGGTGGCCCAGTTGCTTAACAGCCTGACTTGGGCTCAGGCCGTGATCTCTTGGTTCGTGAGTTTAAGCCCCGTATCACATTCTGCACTGTAGAGCCTGCTTGGGACTTTCTTTCTCCTTCTCTCTTTACCCCTCTCCCACTTGTGTGCGCACAAGTACGCAGTTGTGCTCGCTCTCTCTCACACTCTCTCTCTCAAATAAGTAAATAAATAAAAAAGAAAAGATTGACTTTAACCATATTATTATCTGCTATTCTCCTATCTGGTAAATAATTATAGTCTTTTACTTTATTTTTTAAGTTTTTATAATTTTTAATTCCGTTATAGTTAACATCGAGTGTTCATTTCCCTCAGCTAGTTGACCATACATCCAGCGAGCTTTGAACATTCCGTGTTGTAACAAACTTTCTTTCCATGCTGCCAAACTAGCTGTCACAGCATGCCTGCCCACACCCACGCACAGATAACTTTTGTGGAAGTAAAAATCCTATTAGAAGCAGTTAATTCTGATTTTAAACAGGAGTCACACAGGTCAGAATTCCAAATGAGATTTTACCATGCCATGATTTGGGGGAATTTTATGAAAACTACAGATCATAATATTTATATAATGCCTACCGTATCTGTCACACACATTAAATTGCAGTTACTTTTTTTTATCATTTGACATTGTCCATTCTTTGGTTCATATGAACTGAAGGTTTTTAGTCACTCTGTCATTAATCTTAACAAAGACATACCATTCTCCTTTTAATTCTGGCAAGGTCCTGGGTATTTGGTTTTCTTTTCTCCTTTTCATTATGCCACTCAGGAATGTGAGACATAAGTGGTCCCAGAGAGAATCATGAGTCACTGATTCATTTTTAGATAAAACACCTGAATCCTAAATATGTGAGGTTTTGTTCAGAGATGTGCAGAGGTTCAGATTCTATTTTTTCCCCACCCATTACAAGTCACATTACCAGGAAAATTCTTAATATCCAGCGCAAGCAACCGATCAAACGGGTGTCCTCCCAAGCGGGCTCAGGGAAGATGAAGAGCTCGGAGACAGTCCTGCCGTGGAGCGAGGACTTCATGGTCCCCACTTCTCCCTTCTTTGGAGGCCCCGGCCACCAGTGTCCAATGCCCAACCCAAGGCCCTGGTTTTTAGATTTCTCTGTGCCAACAGCATGTGGTTTCAGCTTCCTGCATGCTGCCCACATACCTACTCAGACTTTGGCCACATCGTACCAGAGGAAGTAAGGAAGTAAACCCATCATTTAACTGAGTCAACACCACAGACACTAAACATTTCTCATGTACCCATTGGTCACTCTGATAATCCATTTTTAATGAGGAGTATGTTTGCTCATTCTCTTTTACTTTTCAATAGGATTTTTGTTTTGATAAATGGATACTTGATCTTGTTCCGTTTATAACTTTGGGATTTTTTTCATATTAAACTTCCGTTGGGCTACATGTAAGGGATAGTTGTAAATAAATATTTCTTAAGATTCAGGAGACACATTATAAAAGCTTCCATTCTGCCTAACGTTACCTGGTGTAATTCTCTGATTCTCACAAACTTAAATACTAGCTGTTGAAAAAAATATCTTAGTACTTGAAGATAGATTTATTATTTTAATAATTACTGCTTATTTCCAGAGTGGTGCAATAACAAATTCCTTTCTGACTAGTGACTTCTATTCATGGATATAGTGCTATAAAATAATCCTCCCTTATCGTTCATACTTCTGGGTAGTTAAGTAAGGTAGGAACTATTTTTGATATGCAGGAGCAAATAGCTAAAGCAGTGGGGTTCCATGCACTTTCTGTCAACAAAGGTATCAACTGCCAGAAAACCCTGATAAGTCCCCTTTCAAGCAAGCAGAGTCTGGATAATACCAAACTACAAGACAACAGTTCCTGTGTATGTGAACTGGCAGTACTGCCAAACTGAATTACCATTCTCACCCAAAATAAACACCCTGAAGTTGAACAAAGTTAAGTCATCCATCTGCAAGGTGTAGAGTGGCTTTAGCTAGTGAGAAACCTTTTGATTTGTCAAAGCAATTTTAAACTCCTGCTATTTCTCCAAGCCAGAGGTTGCGAAGGTCAAAGGGAAGCTTTCAAACATGTGATATTGTCTTCAAGTTGGGGGACACAGGGTATTTGCTAACCAAATGGCAGCGTGAATGAATATTAGATGAGGGGTGCTCTGTTCCTGAGCCGCCCCAGGAACAGAATAAAGAACAGCTCTCCCTTCCTGACTTTGCTGCTACTGTGCTGCCGTCAAGAAAGTAACTTAAACTCTGTGGACCTCAGTTTCTCCCAGTGTAAAATAAGATGACTGAAAAATGCTTTTTCAGTGTCTGTCAAGCTTCTTAAAGAGCGCATATAGGATCTTGGTGCAAATGATCATTTCTTGGGGAAAAAACTATAGTAAAAATGGTTTGATTTATAGCTTATGAACCCACGAATTTTTTTTAATGGATAAAGTGTCAGTTTTTCAGATGCAGTAAAAAATAAGGAGGTGAATCCTTAATTAGAATCATCAAACAAAAACCAAAGTCACAGAATGGATTTTGTTAAAATTAAAAATTCATTGTGTCAATCCAGCAACCATTAAATTGTTAGCGTATCCTTAGTTTTATATGTAGTAGTCTTCTCACCGCAACTGTTAGGTTGAATCATGAAATTGCATTTTTGTGGGTAAAAACAGTCTTGTATCATCAATTTCATCCTATAGATGTGATCTTCACTTCACAGGATACAATACTGTGTGTGCTGCTTTCTTGCTCCCATTAGTTCTTGATACAATGCTAGGTACATTTGTTCTTTGACGGTGTTATTGAAAGCAGTATTGGGGGGAAGAAAGGCTTTTGAAATCACTTGGTGCAATATATTCTTTTATTTTAAGTTTATTTATTTTGAGAGAGACAAAGATAGCATGAGTGAGGGAGGGGCAGAGAGAGGGGGAGACAGAACCCCAAGCTGGCTTCTGCACTGCCAGTGCCCAGCCTGATACAGGACTCGAACCCACAAAGCCATGAGATCATAACCTGAGCCAAAACCAAGAGCCAGACGCTCAACCAACTGAGCCCCCCAGGTGCCCCACAACCTCTTATTCTGAAGGTGAAGAATGCCCCAAAAGTTCTCAGAATTGTAATTCTTTTAATGTTCAGAATGACAGAGACATTATAAATAAAAAATGTTGAATATCCTTAGAATGTTCTACCTACCAGTAAAAAGAATGGGTCTGGTAAATTTTATAGGACTAGTTCTTAGCAATTAAAGTTAGCCAAAAAGAATAAGTAAGGGTGATTCTCAAAAGTCAAAGAATGTGAAGATGCTGCTCTTGTGCCATTTTTGTTGACACAGGTGTTAACATTTTGGGGAATTCAAATTTTTATATTATTAATGCCAAGAAGAAAATCTTAACCCAAAGGAACATAGTAAGAATGATACTAGAATATAAATGTGATCTGAATTGGAAATACGATCCCCAAATAAATTACTTTGCTGTATTTGATACGTTTCAGTTCTCTATAAGGAAGCAACCTCCACTTGTAGATGTAGTTACTGTTTATAGAAAGATGTCATGGTCTAGCAAAATTAGAAATAGACTAAGTGCAAAAGTATTTATAGGTCATGCTTTTGACTTAGGTCTTGCTGTGGAACTTAGTACTTTTGTCACATCTGTCTGCCATTTTAGCTATTGAATCATCACATTTTAGAACATCTGGGTTGATATTTGTCAATAGTCATTTATACTGAAACCTACAAAACCCCAAAATAACGTGGTCTAACATTATGTTTTTACCAATGAGGAAACTGAGGCCCAGAGAATTTAAGTAACTTTAAGCTACTTAGAATTAAGACACGGAACAGGTTGGGACTTGGACGTCTACTATACTATGTCTAATGTGCCATTTGTTCTTTTACTTGCAAAATGTTTGCCTCGTATCTACCCTCTCAAAAATGGATTCCAGATTAAGTAAATGATGCTATGACCTTGACACTTAGAGTGAAGTAGACAGAAAGCTTTTATTGATGTGACATGTTATATGAAGATAGTCAGAAGTTGTGTCCAGATTTGATAACTGTTGCGAAATTGATAATTAATTGACCCCAGGAAGTATCTGCCATGCTTTTACAAATATTTCAGTTTTCCAAACACTTGGAAGAAGCTTTAATCAAATAAAGCTTTGAAACAAAGGCCTGTTAGATATACAGCTTAAGACTCATGGTTGTTTGTTTTTCCTGATAGGAACATGAGTTCAGCAGGCCCTGATGGGAGGAAAGTGATGAGGAGGTGTGATGGACTGATCGACTCGCTGGTCCATTATGTCAGAGGAACCATTGCAGATTACCAGCCAGATGACAAGGTGATTCATGTGTTAAATATATTGCGTTTGATTGACAGACTTTGTCTTACTAAGGTTCTTCAGAATATTCTGGAAGTAGCTATTTGGCATTAACTCATTAGCTAAACTTGAGATATCCCATCCATGCTTAGAAATATTAAAATCTGCCTAGCCCCATTTTTCCATCTGCTTTCCAGATCCAAATTTACAACTAGCCATTTAACAACTCTATGTAGATATTTGAATGGAGACCTATTGCTTCATGTGCAGTAATGGACTTAAATTCATCTCTCCTCTGACTCCCAAACTTCCTCCTTCTCTGAGCAATCCTTCTTAATAATTACCACCACCCACCAAATGAACAAAGAAATCTGAGTTCTCGCTGACTGCTTTCCTTCCCTCACACCCCAGACCCACCAGGCAGCAAACCAGCTGCACTCCACGTCAGAAACGCCCTTCACTTTGTCCACCCCTCCCCCAAACTGCTGCTCCCGCCCTGGATTGTGCATCTTTCATACTGATCACTGCATTAGCCTTTTAACTCGTCCTGCTAACAATAGCTTCTGTTTTCCAGCCCCATGTGGCTACTAAATTATGTATCTCAAAATAATAGAATCATTCTGAACACATTCTTAAAAGTGAGCTGGAAAGGCTTTTCTAAGGTTGTAAGAAATTCAGCCTCTATTTCTTAGTATTGTGCTCATGACCATTCGTGATCTAGCCATACTCATTCCATTCCCCCGGGAAACCCCACAGTCCAAGCACACCCTACCGCATCCAGTAAACTGAGTGAGACCTAAAGCCCGGTAAGTCCTGGGATAGCGTAACTGCAAAGGGACATCTCCATGTATGTGGTGAATATGCACGTCCTCTTTTCTCAGGCCACGGAGAACTGTGTGTGCATTCTTCATAACCTCTCCTACCAGCTGGAGACAGAGCTCCCAGACAGATATTCCCAGAGTATCTATATTCAAAACCGGACTATCCAGGCTGACAATAACAAAAGTATTGGGTGTTTTGGCAGTCGAAGCAGAAAAATAAAAGAGGTATGTTGCGAGGACTTTGAAAGCAAAAGTGTGTATTTCTGAGTACTTAGTATATACCTCAGGGACTATTCTAAGTTGTTTTAATCCTTACATCGGCCTTACGAGGTATACATTGTTAATATCCTCATTTCCTGATGAGGAAACGGAAGTACAGAAAGGTTCATGAATTTTCCCAGAAAAATTCAGGAAATTAGTAGAGGGGATGGAGTTCAATCCTGGGCCATCCGGCTCCACATTTGTCTTGTCCGCCACAACGTCATACTGCTGTATGCTTTATAAGTTAGGAAATAAGCTTAATACAGCATAGCCCACGGTGTAGAAATTGCTTAACATTAAAAGCAACCCTGATGTTTGGCTTTGGATATTCTAAAAGTACACCCATACAAGCGAATACTGTCCATTCTGGCATTTCATGAAAACCGGCAGAATGTAACCCTTCCTGTTCCTCAGACTATCATGGTGCATATTTGTGAACTTGGAGAGCACCTGGTAAATTTAGAATCCTGCTGTCATCCCAGAGAGCTGGCTACACAAGACTGAGGGACGAGGCCTGTTTTTCTTATCTCCAGCGTGGTTGTGACTAATTTAGCTTTTAGCTTAACAGCAGCCTGAAAACTATTCTACAACAGCCTATGCTTAATTCGCTTGGGTTCTCTTCCACTATGAAACGTAAAGTTGGGAAGTTTATGGGATGTTGTTGTGGAGAAACAGTCATTGTGAGCTCAAAGTTAACTGACTGGAAATCATACATATTTGCCTTTTCAGTTTCATATCAGGCACTTGTTATTATGCAAAGTATTAGTCTCTCTAGATTAGATGGTACTTCTGGCCTCTTGGTTTGGGTATGGAATTAGAGAAATGACTCAAAGGCCTTAATTCTGGATTTCATCATGTATGTGGTTAGCAATATCAGGACATGCCAATGCCGGAGGAAAAGAGCAACCCGAAGGGTGTGGAGTGGCTGTGGCATTCCATCGTGATAAGGATGTATCTGTCCTTGATCGCCAAGAGTGTCCGAAACTACACTCAGGAAGCATCCTTGGGAGCTCTGCAGAATCTCACAGCAGGAAGTGGACCAGTGAGTATCACCCCTGTTTTTCTGCTTTTTAAAAACAATGACGTCGTTGGGGTGCCGAGTGGTTCAATTGGTTAAGCGTTGACTCTCGGTTTCAGCTCAGGTCATGATCTCACAGTTCGTGACGCTGAGCCCCATGTAGTGCAGAGCCTGGTTGGGATTCTCTCTCTCCTTCTCTCTCTGCCCCTTCCCTGTTCTGTCTTTCAAAATAAATAAATAAACTTAAAAAAAAAATAATGACATTGTAGGGCATACCTGCATCAGGTCCAGAGATGAGATAGTGAAGTAAGAGCAAAGGTTTTCTCTCTTCGTTCAAGACAGTTCTCAGGAATTCCCAGCAGGAGTTCTAGCTTTCTGGGACTTTCAGCCTCCATTTCTGCAGAGCCAAGTCAGGCTGTGAGTGAAAGTCTCCTAGATATTTATAGTAGAGCTCTTGCAGTTACAAGTTTCAGAATCCTACCTAAATTGGCCTGGGCAAAGAAGAGGACTTTCTTGGCTCATTTAACTGAAAAGTCCAAGGTGGGTCTTTCTTCTGTCATGGTGGGTAAAGTGCCCCAGCAATTATAATTATAACTTTATCTCTAGGTTCTCTCTCCCTCTTTGGTTTTATTCTCAAAGGCTCTTCTCATATGGCAGAAAAAGTCACCAATGATTTCAGACTTACATTTTGTCCAGCCCAGTGTCCCCACAGGAAAGAAACTACTGTTTTCTCAATAACTCCATTTGGAACTCAAGACATGACTTTCGCTTCCCTGTGTCTGAAGCAGTCCCTGTGGCTAGGAGCCTGTGATGTTCTGACTGGCCAGGACTGGGTAGCGACATGTGAATTTCGGGGGATGGGTTAGAGCAGCCACTGAAGGAGTGGCTCATCACCAAAAGGAAGAATGAGTCCTGGGCAGGCAAGGACAACAGATGTCTGCCATCTATGGAGTCAGAAAGTACGTCTGTGCTTTTGTGCCTTAGAAACTCAACTATAGAATAAGGAGCTGCGTGTCTTCCGAATGTACTTACTTTATACCAGCCAAGTCAAAATATATAAAACAGTGGCTCATTTCCTTCCCCATGTATATTACACCTTACTTCATAGTTAGGGATTCTATAAATATTTAGTTATTTAAACTAAGCTTATATTCCTTGCCTTGATCATGAAATTATTAGAATAACTCCCCACAGTAGTTCACTATATGTCCAATTTCCAGTTATCCATCCCCAAAGAAAAGAATACTCTTGTGGATAACAAAAATATCATGTATTCTTTATTTGAGAAACCATGTTCATTCTTTAATATGTTTACAGAGAAGTTTGCTCTGTTCTGAACAAAATTGTGAAATACTAAAACCAATATTTCTCTTGCCTTAGCACAACCAAAGGCACATGGGTGGCTCATTCGGTTAAGCAGGACTCTTGATTTCAGCTCAGGTCATGATCTCACAGTTGTGAGATCAAGCCCTGCATCAGATTCTTTTCTGGGTGTGGAGCCTGCTTAAGGTTCTCTCTCTCCCTCTCAGTCTGCCCCTCCCCTCTGTGTGCCTGGCTGGCTCATTCAGTAGAGCATGTGACTCTTGATCTCAGGGTTGTGAGTTCGAGACCCACTTGATGTAGATTACTTTAAAAGTTTAAAAAAAAATAAGAGTAAGACCAAACTTTAATCTCTCTGATTTTCTGTAAAATTTACTTGTGCATGAAGAGATGGAAACAAGAAAGTACCAGGAATGACACATTTCTGTAATTTTTGAAAGTACCAGGAGAACCCAATACCATTTTTTTTTCACTTTCCCAAACTACAGAAGCTCTCCTATTAACTACCAGCGAACTTAAAAGAAAATGCCAGGAATTAACTTGGTATACATGCATGTGTATGGGTATCTGAGTTCACTGTGTTCTGATATGGTTCAATATGAACTGGCCCTTTAAGCTTGGCTTTTAACCTCTCCCATTCCAACATCGCTCATGGAATCCAAACAGTCCAGAAATGTTTCCATGTTCCTGAGGATAGGTATGACATCCAGAAATATTTGTGCTCCTTAAGTTCTGAATATATAGTTTATTACCTAGAGCTTAAGTTCCTTCATTTATTAAACAAACATTTTCTGAGTGCTTACTGTATAGCAGGCACTAGCCTAGTGCTAAGTACCTAGTGGTAAATAAGATAAAATCCCTGCGTTTGGTGATAATCTAACTGGGATAAACAAACAAATAGGAATTTAAGGTTCTAGGAGATTCCAAGTCCAAAAGGAATCCAAGCATTGGAGATACCCTCATAACTGTCGTAATTGTTTTGAGGCATTTAAAAATCATACCTAATGTTAGACCCATCTAGTCCCCTGAAAGGGGGCTTTTGCAGCTGAACTGGAATTAATCCATCCTCAGAGTTGTTAGAGTTTAATTTGACTGGAGATTTATAGGAGAAAATCCTTAGCACTATAGGACGATGATATGTTCCTTTAAGTTAAAAGCTGCTTTCTATATATCTTTTGTAGTTATTACTTTTTCTAATTTTGTTATGCTTAAATGGTGTGATAAAAAATACTTGGTTTTATAATTTCCAGAAAGAATGATTGAATAGGAAAACATGAAAAGCAGGGCATTTAAAATCGTTTCAGAAAATATCCAGTCTATTAAACTTGGGTTCATAGCTGAGATAACACTGAGCAGTTGGTGGCCATGTGCAAAGAGCTTAAACTAAAATGGATAGCTTCCTAAAATATAGGTTATATATTTAAGCATAAAATTATGACAGTGGAGCTTCTGTCTGGGTGGTTCAGTTGGTTAAACATCCAACTCTTGATTTCAGCTCAGGTCATGATCTCACAGTTCATGGGATTGAGCCCCATGTTGGCCTCTATGCTGATCGTGCAGAGCCTGCTTGGGATTCTCTCTCCTTCTCTCTGTGACCCTCCCCGCACCCCATGTATGTGTACACTCTCTTTCTCAAAATAAATAAATGACATTTTTAAATAATATATAACATTTTAAATAAATAACATTTTAAATAAAAATTATGACATTAATTTCCAGTCAATAAAATTACATTAATAAACTTTATGGTTCAGATATAATGGTCACTCTAATAATAAATAAGGAAAAAGAAAAGATTAATCAAATATACCCATTTAGCAAACTCTCTAAGTACAGTATAAATTAAAATAAAGTATAAATTAAAAGATTATGGTACAAACTTTGAACTATAAGGTAAATATATCCTGAGGGCATGTGCATTAACAACACTGTATTGTATACTTGAAAATCATTAGGAGAATAGATCTTAAGATCATCACAAGAAGAAAAATAATTGTAGTCATGTGTAGTGATGGATATTAACAAAACTTATTGTTGTCATTATTTTGCAGTAGATACATATACCAAATCATTGTTTTACACTTAAAACTAATATAATATGTGTGTCAATTATGTATCAATAGAAATAAGTTAATTAAATGTCATCACATAGTCAAAGTTAAAAACCATTGAAATAAACATTTTTCAAATTTCTAAAACACTTTAAAAGTTTTCAATTTCATATCTGTTAGGAAAAAACAAAACATATCCCCTACCCTCACACCTTACTAGAAAACAAGTTCCAACAGCAATGAGATTTAAATGTTAAAGACAAAACTATAAAGCTTGTGGAAGAATATCTTCATGATCTAGAATAGGGTAGGATTTTTTAAAGTGGATGCAAAAAGTACTACTTTATAAAAGTATGTATTTTATAAATTAACTACAATAAAAGTAATAACTTATGTTGCTGTGCTATCAAAAGACATGGTTAAGACAGTAAAAAGGGCAAACCACACAGTAGAAAAAGATTTTTGCAACATGTGTCAATAACAAAAGTTGGTGTGTAGAAAATACAAAAAACTCATCAGGTTAACAATCAAAAGGTAACCCAATAGAAAATTGGCAAGAGACTTGAACAGGTGCTTACAACCTCATTAGTAATCAGGACAATATGAACTAGAAGTGCTTTTTGCAAATAGTTGACCAACTAATAGTCAGTCTCACCTATTCCCGATGGCTGGAATACAAAAATCTCTTGGGTAAATCTGTCTGTTTACTTTTCTTTTTGAGGAAATTCTAAAGACATCTTATTTTGGACTTTATCATTTCCCTCCATGAATCAGAATTAATAAGACTAATATTTAGCTATGCTTTCTCTTGATTGATTAAACATCATTTGAGAATCCAAACTTCATCTAGACTTGCATGTTTCCAGTGATCACTTTTATATACTAACATCAAAGCTCTTTATTATATATAAGAATATTTCATTAGGTGATATAGAATGATATAACACAAAGCAAGATATTAATTTTAAAAGCATCTTATATCTTAAGAGAAAATAAAAATTCTAAGAAATATCTTGTGACTTTTTAATCTATCTTGGTCTCTTGAGATGATAGTAAATCTTTAGGAAAACTTGATAACATTCATATAGTTCAGTTCAATAAACACTTACATAGGACCTCTCATGTTCTAGCACCATACAAGGCACTGAGAGGGGGAAAAAGAGATGGATAAGATCATTTCTTCCTTTAAAGGAGCTTCTAGCAGTTTAGTATAGTTTGTAACCTTGAGAATTAGGGAGTAATGATAAGGAAAGAGAGGAAAATGGATGCCAGGCCTGATGAAAACATCTGAACACCATTCTGGAAACAATGGAGAGTCATTACAGAATTTAAACCTGAGGCAGAACACAGTCAGATTTTTAGAAGGGTCATTCTGGTGTAGGGCTTTGAATCCCCAACTGATATTTAAAAAATAGCAAGTTGACTGGCAACATTTGTTTCCTACTGGAGATTGGATACCATAAATCTACAGAAGTACCAATCCACAGATGGACTATTTATTCCAGCAATATTTGGTGGCCAGGTATAAAATCAGTTTCACAACTATACTGGGTAGGTGGAAAATTGACTATTGAAAGATAGTTTTTGATGTGTTGGTTCATGTACAACTAGTCTAAATAAGAAAGAAAGCTAAAGCAAAGAGGATTGACAACTTGATGTGTGGAGAGTAAAGGTTGATATAAGGGCACTGGAGTTCTTGATGCTGAAGATGAAATAAGGTAGGAGTGAGGGAGAGAGAGCAAAGAGAACAGGAAGTTGTGTTCAGAGAATAACATTTGAGTTTATGTTTTCAAAGGCAAGGTATTTTGGGGTGAATACAGGTTCTGTATGACCATAGAAGTAAATGACTGATGTATGGATGAGATGAGGGTTAGTGACATTAGGGAGTCTAGGAGCTGTGGCATAATTAATGTGGTCATTTACAGTGAGTAGGAGGTAAGCAAGCCTCAGAGCCAGGCTCTGAGCCAGTGGGCCTTGAGATGACAAAGAAAATGCTATGGGAGTGATGGAACTGGATGGCAGTGACTCAGAAGACTAGAGCTGCTGGCATGTAAGGGAAGACATCCAGACAGGCCATTGGAGAGAGAGAGAGAGAGAGGGAGAGAGAGGAATGCTAAGCTACCTCTGTGCCCAAGTCACAGGATGGTACAGAATAAATAGCCTTCTCTCTGGAGGACTACAGAGGAAGGATTCTTCTCAGAGTGGAGCAAAGGGAGTGCTCTGCAAGCTCGTGTCACAGACTTGTTTACAATAAAACATTCTAAAATAGTGATTATTAAACTTCTTTTGAGTCTTGGACACTTTGAGTACCTAATAAAAGTTTGAGAATTTTATGATAAATACAAAAACAAGTTTTGCTTTGTTTTCTACCATTTAAAAAAAATTTTTAAGTAATCTCTATACCCAACATGGGCCTCAAACTCACAATCCTGAGATCAAGAGCCACAAGCTCCACCAACTGTGACAGCCCGATGCCCCAGTACAAATATAGTTTTAAGGACTTGCTGTCCCCTCCCTAAAACCTTTCCTGAACCCTAGCTTCAGAACCCCTGTTCTAAAAAGTATAGTGGAGAATATAAGAGCAATCTGCAGAAGAGAGGGGAAAATAAGCAGTATTTAGATAAGATAAACAGAGAAGATAGACACCCTGAAGAATGGTCAAGAATTATAGGAATTTCTGGCAGGTGGCCTCAAGTTAGCTTCAGATAGAAATCTATAAATTTATAGACACAAGCCAAGATCCCTGTATTAGAGGTTTATTGATGCAGGAAGGTTATGGTCAGTACTTAGACCCCCTGAGAGGAGGTGGCCAACCTAATTCCAAATAAGATTGGTCTCTGGTAGACCTGGACCTGGGCCAGCAGCTTGCATGCACAGCCTCTGAGTGAAAGCATAGAATTAGAAATAATCTAACTAGCCATACGTTCTTTTCCCTAGAGGCTCAATATCTCTTTTGGAATAAGCTGACATTTTAGAATTGAACGAGTTTATTAAAATAAGAGAAATGCCAAAATGTGAGCAAGAAAAAACAGAAAATGTGACTAAGCTAGCAACCAGATACATTGAATATTAATCAAAGGCATCTCCCTTTAAAATTTTTCTCAGCTCAGTTGTCTTCATGAGTAAATTCCACCAGACCCACAAAGTTGAGATTATACTTACATTACACAAATAGTTCAAGAAAATGCGAAAATGGAAAACATTATGCAACTAATTTCATGACACTAGTGTTTGATTCTAAAACATCATCCTTATATCCTTTGCACAGTGCTGAGCTGAAAATATGAATAAAGAGGAAAGAAAGGAAAAGACCCATTTTATTTATGAACAGCCAAAAATATAATAGGTAACCAAATCCAATATTCTATTTAAAAATATCGAATAGGCTGTTTTATCCAGTAAGAAAATTGAAAACTTAGTAAAAATTTAAAGCAAATATCTTCAGCCTGGTTTCATCATGCTTTAGTTTTCAACAGTCTCTGGTAATCTAGAGAAATTTCATATTAGCGTGAAGGAGAATGGAGTGATATTGCTCTGTCTCATGCAACAGATGCCGACATCAGTAGCTCAGACTGTTGTCCAGAAGGAAAATGGCCTTCAGCACACCCGGAAGATGCTCCATATTGGTGATCCAAGTGTGAAAAAGACAGCGGTTTCCCTGCTGAGGAATTTGTCTCGGAATCTCTCTCTGCAAAATGAAATTGGTGAGTCAGCAAACATGTCTTGATGTAGTGAGTATATCTCAAAAGTACAAATGCAGGGGCACCTGGGTGACTCAGTTGGTTAAGCATCCAACTCTTGATTTTGGTCATGATCTCAAGGTTTGCAACATCAAGCTCCATGTCGGGCTTTGCACTGATAGCACAGAACCTGCTTAAGATTCTCTCCCTCTCTCTCAAAATGGGTAAATAAACTTTAAAAAAAAACAAAAGGAAAATTCAAATGCAATAAAAATTGTATCACATTTTTTTTTTTTTTACAATGATGAACTGAAAATGTGACTAAGGAGCAAAATGTGATAAAATAGACCTGGCCTTTGCACCCATGTATCAAGGATCATCTTTCTCCTAGGGTCTCAAATAGGATTTTTTTTAATACCCAGCATTTTTTGTTTTGTTTTGATGACTACAGAAGGGAAACTTTAGACCTAATTATAAGTAACAAGGTAAGTACACAGTTGATGTTTTTCTGCCTTCAGTTGTGTCATTGTGGACAGTGTTTTTAACCCATGCACCTGGCTTTCGTAATGCTCTCTGGGTGGCCTGCTTAAGCGCGGCTCTTCTGAAACACTAAAGACACCCAGTGGTATTCACTTTAGAAGCTTGGTCCTTGGGGTGCCTGGGTGACTCAGGCGGTTGAGTGTCCAACTCTTAATTTTGGCTCAGGTTATGACCCCATGGTCGTGGAATTGAGCCCTCCATCGGGCTTCTCTCTAAGCATGGAGCCTGCTTGGGATTTGCTCTCTATCTCTCTTTCTCTCTCTGCCCCTCTCTCCTGTTCACTCTTAAAAAAAAAAAAAAAAAAAAAAGCATGATCCTTGTTGCACTAGGAAAAAAAGTATGAACAGATCACACACAAAAAAGACAAAGGAGGAGTCTACTGAACGTACCAGATTTGGCACAGATGGTTTTAAAATGAGTACGAGGAACATTTGCTCAATTTTTTGAGAATCTGTATTATTGACAAAGGTGATAACTATTTTCACTGTCAAATAATGTTTTCATTTGCTTTATGTATAGAAATGTCTGACAAATACTTGTGAATCAAGTCAAAAACTATAAAATGAGATAATAGGAAAATAATGCCAAAATCAGCCATGCTTCCTAGTGCTCCATAAAGTAGTCATTTCTGACAACTTGAAAACTAGTTTTTCACAAAATTTCACTAAATGTATAAACAAATACTCATTTGTTTTCAGCAGATTGGACTGATTTGGAACACACACACACACAGAGTCAGAGATCCTTTAAAAGAAGTCTGTGATTATGTTTTAATAATGTTATTTCCAAGGCCAGCCAGCAACATAACACTGGAAAGGTGGTTTCATGCAATGGTTTTGTGCCCATTATAAATACAGAGAGAGCCTGGAAATTTTTCAGCGAATCTGAAAGAAACCTTGCCGTAGGCACTCTGAAAATTATGAAAGTGTTCTCCTCATTGTCCTTTGTGAACTTTTGTGTTGCACTTTAATCAGGTATATTATCCTTGGACTTTTCTGCCTTTTCCTAAGAGGAAATGGTGACTCCACCTTTAAAACAGCGCTGATGGAAATAACTGCGCCCCACACGTTAAGCGTGTGCCTTCAGGGCAGAAATGCTATTGGTCTCAGGTTCAGCCATCTTCTAACTACTGGGAAGAGACAGTACAGCCCATACTTTATATTTTTTAATAAATAAACATTGTATTTAATTCTTCATTTGGGCAGGAAATGGCCTTGGCAGAATCAAGGTGTTTTTTTATTTTTTGTATTTCACTCTACTTGATGTTTGTCTCTTTTCTTTGTTTGCCTACTTTGAATGATTTCTGGCCTTGATACATTGCGTCTTAAATTTTGTTGACAAGCTTGGGTAATTATAATATTGACAATTTTTTCTGTTAATATTAATGGCTTTGCAGTGTGAGTTCTCATTCCATATTTGTCACTTTTGACCAGAAGCTAGGTAAGTGGAAAATCATTGTTTTGGGTGGTTTTATTAAAGAATAACAACATCAATTAAAAAAAAAAAGTATGTGTTTA
Organism: Suricata suricatta; assembly: GCF_006229205.1. Taxonomy (NCBI): domain Eukaryota; kingdom Metazoa; phylum Chordata; class Mammalia; order Carnivora; family Herpestidae; genus Suricata; species Suricata suricatta. The sequence goes on from NC_043709.1 coordinate 74,759,796, forward strand.
CTTAAAAAGTTCAAGCAATTAAGGAAAGCACAACAATTGACTCAAAAAATACTTCCTCCTTCCACTTGGAAAATAACCATTGATAACCTTAGGTGAATATTATTCCTGACATCCCTCTATGCCCATATACAGATAAAAGTTTTAGACAAAAAGCTAAATAAATCATGTTATTAAAATTGGATCGTACACCTAGTGGTTAAAAATTATTAAAGTTAATTTTAACAAAACAAAAGCAAACTGATAGGGAATAACTCAGCCTCAAATACATTTTTCATGACATTTCAAGCATGTTTTAGAGATTGTGATAACATGTGCTCGAGTTTGTCTCAGTCCAGATCTCCAGCTCTTGGCCAAATCTGGAGGAATGTCTTAATTGCATGTGCAGCAATCTTGGTCTCCTCAATCTCTAATAGTTCATCTTGTTGTAACAAGTATGTCACATGTGTGCAACATATATCAGTAGCCTGTAAAAAGATGAAAGGAAGAAAAGGAAAAGAAAAGAAAGGAAAAGAAAAGAAGAAAGGGGAGGCAGCGAGGAAGGGGAAGAGGGAGGAAAGTTTATATTCCAACGTCTACATTCCAGTTTGTTATTTTAGTGTCCTCTTGATTAAAGTGCCTTGTAACGTGTAGGTGATGCCCCCTGAGCGTTATAGGGAAGACCAGTGTTTTGTTATGTAGATCTGGCCTTCTCCTCCATATGGAATAGATCCAAAGGATCATTATGGTACAGTCACATTAGAGTTTATTGTGACCTGCCTGGTCCAAATCCTCACACTAATGAAGTAGTTTACACTAAAAGTCTAGTTTTGTTCAGTCTAGTATTTATGCAGCCTGTTACTGTGATGATTCTTTTATCTACAAAATTCTAATGAGATTATCTGTTTGTTTTTATTTTTGTTTTTTTTTTGTTTTTTTTTTTGTTTTGTTTTCTAGATGTTAATTCCAGTGTAGTTGACATACAATGTGCTATTAGTTTCAGGTGAACAATATAGTGATGCAACAATTCTATACATTACTCAGTGTCATCAAAAGTGTACTCTTAATACCCCTTTACCTATTCCACCCAACCCCATACTCCTCTCCCCTCTGGTGACCGTTAGTTTCTTCTCTATAGTTAAGCATCTGTTTTTTTGTTTTGTCTCTCTCTTTTTTTTCTTTGTTCATTTGTTTTGTTTCTTAAATACCACGTATGAGTGAAATCATATGGTATATGTCTTTCTTTATCTGAATTATTTCACTTATTAGTATTATAGTCTCTAGCACCACCCATGTTGTGACAAATGGCAATGTTTCATTCCGTTTTATGGCTGACTAATATTCCATATACTACACACACCACATCTTCTTTATCCGTTTATCTATCAGTGGACACTGGGGCTACTTCTATAATTTGACTATTATAAATAATGCTGCAGTAAACGTAGGGGTGCATGAATCCCTTCGAATTCGTGTTTTTGTATTCTTTGGCTACATACCCAGTACTGTAGTGACAGTACTGGATGGTAGGGTAGTTCTATTTTTAATTTTTTGAGGAACTTACATACTGTCTTCCACTGTGGCCGCACCAGTTTACATTGCCACCAATAGTGCACAAGGGTTCCCCTTTCTCCACATCCTCACCAGCACTTGTTGTTTCTTATGTTTTTTGTTTTAGCCATTCTGACAAGTAAAAGTTATAGTTTTGATTTGCATTTCCCTGATGATAAGTGATGGTAAGCATCTTTTCATGTGTCTATCGGCCATATGTATGTCTTCTTTTGAGAAACATCAATCCAAATCATATGACCATTTTTTTAACTGGGTTTTTTGGGAGTCAAATTGTATAAGTTCTTTAGATATTTTGGATATTAACCCTTTATCACACATAGCATTTGCAAATATCTTCTCGCATTCCAAAGTTGTCTTTAGTTTTGCTGGTTGTTTCCTTTGCAGTGTAGACCCAGTAGTTTATTTTTGCTTATGTCTCCCTTGCCTCAGGAGACAAATCTAGAAAAATGTTGCTATGGCCAATGTCAGAGAAATTACTGCCTGTGCTTTCTTCTAGGACATTTTGGTTTCAGGTCTCCCATTGGGGTCCTTAGTCAATTCTAAGTTTATTTTTGTGCGTGGTGTAAGAAAGCGGTCTGTTTTCATTATTTTGCATATTGTTGTCCAGTTTTCCTAGCACCGTTTGTTGAAGAGATTTCAACAAATCTAATGAACAATGATTTAGGTATTTTTGCCTCCTCTGTCAAAGATTAATTAAATATAATTGTGGGTTTATTTCTTTGTAGCCTCATGCTTTCATAAGATGATCCATTGATTAATCCTCTCCTCATTTTAATTCCACTAAATTCACTTAATTCCATGTTATCCACCTAAATTCAATGGAAAGAAAATTCATATTCTCAAGACGTTTTTATTCTGTGCTGTAATGTATTGAAAGGAGGAAGCCTTCTGATAATAATTTGTATATGTTGAGAGCTTACTAATTGCAGGATGGCATGATCAGTTAACACATATAAATTCATTTAATCCCTCACAACAAGCCTGTGAAGTAGATACTATTATTACGTCACTTTATAGACTAGGGAAATGCAGCATTGAGAGGTTAAGCAGCTTGCCCAGACCACACAGCCATTGAGTGGCAGAGATAAGACTGAAACTGAAGAAGTGTAGCTTCAGAGGCTGAGCTTGGAGCCCTAAACACTGTGTTGTGATGCTTTAATAAGAGTAGAAAACGGAGTTCAGGTCTTTGAGCGGAAGATGTGTCTTTCCTGTCCGTCAGGTCCACGTATTATCAAAGGATGACAATTGTTCAGTTCCTTCTATTGCACACCTCTCTGTATGAGGCATAGTGAGTCATGCTGGAAATCCAGAGATGAATATGATAATTGTTCTCGGGAACTCATACCCCCATTTGGAATTCAGACAGGCACGTAACTAATTACAATCCAATATCCTACACAGGTGCTCAGTTCATGGTGCCACAGAAATGCAGATGAAGAAACAACAAAATTGGGATTCCTGGGTGGCTTAGTTGGTCAGGCGTCTGACTGGCTCAGGTCATGGTCTCACAGTTCAGCAGTTGAAGCCCTGCATCAGGCTCTGTACTGACAGCTCCAAGCCTGGAGCCTGCCTCGGATTCTGTGTCTCCCTCTCTCTCTCTGCCCCTTCCCTGCTTGCATTCTCTCTCTCTCTCTCCCTCTCTCTCAAAAATAAACATTAAAAAATAAATTTAGAGAAAAAGAAACAAAATAAAGCAGAAGTTTTCGTTATACAACCATGATAAACACAACTCTGTATTAAAGTCTTATGAGGAGAAATTGAAGCATGCTCTCTATCATTTAAGAAGAGCCCAAAGTAGAGAAAAATAAAACATACTTGAATTATCGCAAAACAGTCAAGTACAAATTCATATTGCCTAAAATATATTTATTTGACAAGTTATAATCAAGTCAGCAAATATTAATAGTCTTTTGTTAAAAAAAAAAAAGACCACATTTAAACCCTAAACCAAGACCTTACATACAGAGTGAAAACATAAATTTAAAAGTTTTACTCTCTTTTAAATATTACTATTATTTGTGCACTGATGAAACTAAGCAGTACAGATGAATTTTAAAAATTTTTAGGTCACCATCAATATTCTAGAAGAACAAATCCTATTCATATGTTAGTGTATTTCTTCTCAGGTTTCTTTTGCATATTTTCTTTCCTAATGTTTATATTATGTACTCTTTAACTATATTAATTTTTCATGAGAATATTAACAAATATTTTCTTGTTATACATGTTTCATAAATATTTTGGGCATGTAGAATATTCTTTGCAGCTGGGTTTTAGATAATATTCCCATTATTGAGTTATCTAGGCATTTTATCATTTTTCGCTCATAGATAATACTGTAATAAAATCTCTACACAGAGCTTTTACTATTTTTAAAATGATATCTTTAGGATGAATTTCCAGAAGTGGAATTACTAAATCAAAGGATGTGAAAGTTTTTCAAATTCTTGATGTTTCTATCAAATTGTCATTTTCATTTCTATCCAAAAGATTTCCAGTGTACTGAGCAGAGTTGATGTTTTTTTCTTCCCAGAAAACTCAGAGTAGTTGAATTCCACATGGAATCATCAGATATGTGCTTGGAAAATAAGGAGAGTATCTTCTTCTTAAGAATCTTTTTTAAAATTTGAATATCAGAGATTACATCTTTCCATGTATTTCTTAACCAATTGTGTTTCTTTTTAAAATATTCTTTACCCAAAATGCATTGGGATGTTCAGATTAAGAAACCACCTTTTTAATCAAGTGTCCTTCTTCTTCTTTGATTTTGTAGCCAAAGAAACTCTGCCTGATTTGGTTTCCATAATTCCCGACACAGTCCCGAGTACTGACCTTCTCATTGAGACTACAGCCTCTGCCTGCTACACGTTGAACAATATAATCCAAAATAGTTACCAGAATGCACGGGATCTTCTAAACACAGGGGGCCTGCAGAAAATCATGACCATCAGCTCAGGCGATGTGTAAGTCCTGTACTATCTGCCTGTTGGCTCTTGCCCCTTTCCTCACTGCCTCTCCCAACTCCCATCTGGAAATTCAGTTGTGAATGTCCAGTCAGTTGAGTACCATGGGCAACATGGCCAAAAGACAAAATTAGAAAGCTGGGCCAAATCATTTAATTCAATCCTTAGTAATCAAGCAAGTGAAAGACTGAATTCTCCAAGCCCAATAGTTGCCCGTTCTCTTCTAAAGTTTCAGCCAGCAGTGCCTGGGTGGCTCATTTGGTTAAGTGTTCAAACTTCAGCTCGGTTAGTGAGTTCCAGCCTCCCATCAGGCTCTATGCTGACAGCTCAGAGCCTGGAGCCTGTCTCCATTCTGTGTCTCCCTCTCTCTCTGCCCTCCCCTCCCCCCCTCCCTCCCTCTCTCTCCCTCCCTCCCTTCCTCCCTCTCCCCGCCCAAAATAAAATAAAAATAGAAGGGTCACCTGGGTGACTCAGTCAGTTAACCAGAGCTCCTGGTTCATTCATTCAAGTTCCGTTTCAGGCCCTGTGCTGACAGCTCAGAGCCTGGAGCCTGCTCTGAATTCATTCTCTCTCTCTCTCTCTCTCTCTCTCTCTCTCTGCCTCTCCCCAGCTCACATTCTGTCTCTCTCAAAAATAAGAAAACATTTAAAAAACTTGAAAATAAAAATAATTTAAAAATTTTAAAAATACAATATCAAGCCAGTCAAATACCATATCTTCTTTGGGTAGTGCATTTCAGCCTTTTATTGACCTAATGAGTTCATTTAGCAGCAGAATATCGGCAGAGCGGGAGTCCTATGGCCAGGGATTGCCTTTTTCCTCACTGAAATACGGAGCCAGTATCACCTAGGTGGCTTAAAAGAAGCAGTAATAACACAAGAAGGAGGAAGCAATATATCAGACATTCTTGCTTTCTGGGTTTTCTCTATCGCGTCTCTTCCATGTCTTATTCCCTTTTGAGAATAGAAGTTCTAATGCAGAAAAAGTCATTCCACATCATGGTTTCTGTGTCTTTACATTTCCCCATTTAAAAAAAATTGAAGAAAATGAAAAATCTTGTATAACAAAATCATTACTACTAGTTAATTTAGAGACATGGGATCCAAAGAGGGCATGAAGATTATGATCTTTTTATACAATTCTGAATTGTTTGACTTGTTAACTACAAGTTACTGTTTTAAATAACCAAGAAGGAGAAGAAATGTTATAGCCCACTTCTAAGGAGTTGAAAAGCAAACAGACTTTCCCTGTGGTAGACAAATGTGTGCCTGGCCACACAGGGCCAAGCAGAGGGCTCTGTGGTACCTGGAGTAGAGGCACATCTCCCTCCCCACAGCCCCACGCAGGTGGACCTATGTGCTCAGCAGCCCCGCTCGGGCAAGCGCATGGGGAAGGCAGACCATATTCAGAGTCCTAGGATTAAACGGAGCTCCGGTTAGAATGTCCGTTCCCCGAGCCAGAATATCCACCTGTCCCCAGAGCCTGGCAGAGAGGAGTTGATCAGTTTGTGGAAAGATTGAATGATTATAAAACAGAAATGACTATTCCAAATAGTCATCCATGCTCCTATGCCGATCTCAGGAAAACCATATCATTTTAATTATTTGAGTATTCAGACATAAGCACATGAGAATCTGCCGTCACTTTTGGAAACTTCTCAAAGCTTAGCAATATATGGAGATGTCCGACCCTTGTCACTTCCTTTTTGTCTCGAGTGTCCATCTGCGAACCAGTCCTCATATGCCCTGTCTCAAAAAACTCAATCAATCCACAAGGAGCTTCCACCAGACGTGCCTGCTTTTCCTTCCTTGCGAGAGTGCTGGGTAGCTGACCTGTGCCTCAAGGGCTAGCCTGGAAATCAGTTGCCATATACAGCATTTTTTTCCTCAAATAAGTAATTTCAAGATGCCAAACAACAGATTTTATAAACAAACTATGAATATAAAACATTTGCAATTTAAGAACTTTTTCCAATTTTAAATATTAGAGACTCATAGTTTTCTTGGATTTATGGGTACTTCAGTATTAGTAAGTGAGTCTGAAAAGCCCATGAAGTACTTTAAAAAATCTGTAAGGTGCTGATTTGTCTTTCCCTTCTTACAAGGCTGGTATGGAAGAGAAAGGCTCTAAGCCAATGAATGAACCCAAGATGTGCTGCTCCGTACAGTACTGCATTTTCGGTTCATGGTTGCCTGTTTACAAATGCCTATGATATGAAACATTAAATCTTCAGGGGCACCTGGGTGACTCACTTGGTTAAGTATCAGAGTCTTGATTTCTGCTCAAGTCATGATCTCATGGTTTGCGAATACAAGTCTCACATTGGGCTCTGCACTGACAATGCAGTGTCTGCTTGAGATTCTCTGCCCTTCCCCTGCTTATGCTTGCTTGCGCGCTCTCTCGCTCTCTCTCTCTCTCTCTCTCTCTCAAAGTAAATAAATAAACATTAGAAAAAAAGCTTTGTTTCTTTGTTAAAAGACAAAATTTGGCAATATGCTATTTGAGGTGTGAGTAAAGACAAAGAGTCTAAAGCAGAGACCCTTAACCAGAAAATGGAAGTTCGGGACAAATTTAAAAGTAAAGTATCAAAAACTAGATGCAGTGTTCAATTCTGTGGTGACTTGGATTCATGAGTGAATTTTCCATTTTCTCTATATAAAAACAAAGAAATTTTGAAACTATTTTAACCAGTGTTTCAACAATAATTTATTAACTTGAAAATATCACTCCTACATTCATAGAGTCTCTAAGTGTAGGAGGTATATGTATTTTTCAGTCATGCTTTCCTGCATTGTATTCATAAATAAACATTATAAACATACAAATATTATTTCTATTCTGTAAATAGCACATGTACATTTAATATAAACATTCAATTTTGTTTTTTAATATAAAATAAATATAAATAGTGTATATAAATACACAACTTGTATTTTGTAGATTAATTCAAGGATTTATGAAATCTAAGGGCATAGTCCTTGTAAATATCAGGAATATGCTCTACAAACAGGCCTGTGCTCGTGGTTTTAAAAGATTCTTTAAAAAGCTTTTTTTTTTAAACCCAATGTGGTCCCTGGCCTTCAAAGCTTACTGTCTATTCTCTTATCATGATGAGTAGCCTGAATTAAGTATGGCCACCAAGCAACAGCAGTTAAAGGTTTATGGAATGTTCGAGGCAGCATCCAGAAGTCTGACACGTTCTCACTGATCTCTGAATGCCTTTTTCCTCTTTTCAGTTATGCCTCCAACAAGGCAAGTAAGGCTGCTTCTGTTCTCCTCTATTCTCTGTGGACGCACACGGAGCTCCATAATGCCTACAAGAAGGTAAGAACACTAAAAAGCTGTGTGTTGCAGTTACCAGGTAGATAATAGTGGTTCCCTGGTGAGGGATCACTAAAAACATTTAGCATTTTCTTGGGACACCTGGGGTGGCTCGGAAGGTTGAGCCAACGTTGGCTCAGGTCATGATCTCAAGGTTCATGAGTTTGAGCCCCACATCAGGCTCTCTACTGTCAGTGCAGAGCCCTCTTCAGATCCTCTGTCCACCCCGCCCTCCCAACTCCCGGCTGCATGTTCTCCCTCCTTCCCTCTCTCTCTCTCTCAAAAATAAACATTTTTTTTAAACTGCAATTTCTTGTATGACAGTGTTGTTACGTTTCACATTTCTGTTTCCTTATTCCAAAGGCTCAGTTTAAGAAGACAGATTTCGTCAACAGCCGTACTGCCAAAGCCTACCACTCCCTTAAAGACTGAGAAAACGAAGAAGTGCTCTCCGAAATCTCAACCTCACTGTCTGCAGCCACAAAAAAAGCCCCAGAGGAAAACACCTATTTTTCTACTTCCCAACCCGAGAAACCTCCAAAGAGCATGCCCTGTTTCTTATCCTTTTCTATTTCCATGGTCCCCAGAATCCAGAACACAAATAATCAAAATAATAATTTTATTAACTTTCCAGAAGACTTTTGCAAGTTTGCTACCAGTAGACACAACAGGTTTGATTTTACCCTCCCAAATAGGGGGCTTTCTGATCCGGGCTCACAGCGCAAGGCGTCCTGGAACCAACATGTGGATTCATATGGAATGGACATTCACAGAATCAATAAGGAAAGAAGTCACTGTATTACGAGGCTTCTAAAAGTTTGATTTACATTTACGTTCCTTTTCTGGTCTCCATGTTTTGGCATGTTGTTTCACCATTGAGTCACGAGTGTTTTGTTCTGCGGTGTTGAAAAGAACAGAAATGACAAAGAATATTCACGGAGTTATCCAGGAGAAATTTTACTGGCAAAATTACGTTTGTTTACGTTGTGCTTATTTTTATCATCTTGAATTTTTTTTCTCTGATTTTAAATGAACTTAAAGATTTAGATCACAGAGTGTGCATGACTCTAAGGAAATGAAATCAAAATGAAGTGATCATAGCAGATTTAAAAATCTTCACAGAGAAAGGCAACTATGCTTATGAAATTCAGTGTTCCCTCTACACACTGTGTAAATGCTCTTCTTGCTCAAGGAAAATAAGCTACCAATAACAACACCATTAAGTGCAAATCTCTTCTGAATAGTAGGATTCAGTGTGATCTATTTCCTGGACTTTTTCAGTTCCTGCCATGGGCTGATAGAGAAATGGACTCTATATACTCTTCAGGTACAAAAGGAACCCAAACCTCTCAATAGCTGGTTGAGTCCAGGGCACTGAGAACACATCTCATTTTAATGAATTACATTATCAACCAGCCCAACTTTGCCCAACACTTAAAAAAAAATAGCACAGAGCCTCTAAATCTCACGTGATCTTCCTCAAGCCATTTTCAGTCACTCTAGAGTGAAAAATGAAGATGTTATATTGAGGGAAGGTATTTCAAGGCCATCCAGAAATGGTATGAGAAACACTAATGTTGAAAAATTGACAACCTCATCTGTTGAAGCAAATCTCTATCATGTGTTCTTTTAACTGAGCTGTGATTAACACCATTTCTGTAGAATTCGTCTCCTCAATTACAATTGTTATATTTTGCTTTTTTAAAAAAAATCTGACAGTGTTTGCCGTAAGAAAGTAGGAAGGAAAATGTCTTTCAGCTCCTTTTGGCCAGAAAAGTGTAATAGAAAATAAATTCCCATTTTCAATTTGAATGTGTACTTAAGTCTTTATTACATTTAAGAGTTAAAACTATTTTAAAAGTTCAGTGGGGAAGACTTCAGTTTCTAATGTAGCTCAAAATGAAATTAGATACCAATTAGAAAAAAAATTTTAATGTTTGTTTTTGAGAGAGAGACAGAGTATGAGCAGGAGAGGGGCAGAGAGAGGGAGACACAGGATCCGAAGCAGGCTCCAGGCTCTGAACTGTCAGCACAGGGCCCAGTGCAGGGTTCAGATCTAAATAGACCGTGCGATCATGACTTGAGCCAAATCGGATGCTTAACTGACTCAGTCACCCAGATGCCCCCAGATACCAATTTTTGAATACTGAGACAGAAATCATATCTTTTTCCAGAGTTTTGATGAATATGAATATTCAGAATGATGAATAGCATTTGGAGCATGTTTATTCCTCCAGATAACTGATGTATGTTCAAGAAGTTTCTATGGTTTTTAAGGCACTAGTAAAGCCTTCAATGATATGAAACACAAAAGGAGGCACAATAACGTTGCCTGCAGTGGCATCTGTGTGTGTCTGATTATTGTGTGCATTGGCGTATGTGGTATGATGGACATGACATCTGAGGACTGGACCTTATAAACTTCCGTTGCTAAGGGGTTAATACTTGGTAACTATGTCTATTTCTTCCCTAATTAAAGCCTAAATGCTTTACCAAGAAACACTTCCTATAAGACTGGCTACTGACTAAAGCTTGTAAAAAAGGAGAGATGTAGAAATGTGTTAGATTTTAGTAAATTTTGAATGGGTCTGTGACCCTGGAAAGATAGGCTGTCTGACCCCCATGTCCTGCTCCGTCCGCCCTGATCACCAAAACCTCCCTTCTTTACTCTGCAGACACCTCTGAGGGGGTTCCTTGTGTGGTTGAACATCTGTTTGCATCACAGGGCCACACAGAAAGCTCTTTTTTTCTAATACGTGCCCTGACCTTGCCCATGTCATCAAGGGAACTGACAGGCTGAGCGGGGTCTTTTTGTGTATTTGTGCTAAGAGTTCCAAAGGGCTGCTGCCTTGTCAAGAATTCTTAATGGAATTCTGGAATATGAAAGGTGGCTACCCTGGATTTCCATCGCTCGAAATGATTTGTTTATATCTGATGGAAGTCCCCGAAGGGTTATCTGGCTAGATAGGAGATTAACATGTCAAATGGGAAAAGAAGCAGCATTAGGAGATAGATAAACCTCTTTAAAACAAATGTAATCACCCTCTGAAGAAGCAATTTCTTTGGATAAAAAAATACGAGCTACGTATATTAAAATATATCCTCATACATATAATTTATTTGTGCTGTAGTTATAAATGTGAAATTTCCTCTAACTAAAATGTGTAAAGAACGTAAGCTTTGGAATAAGGATGACTTCAGTATGTTTGTAATTAGAACAAAATTGCAGAAGCCTCAAATCAGGGGATCTGAGGATTAGGGGGGATTTAGAGGGCATCTGGTCAGGTCCTCCTTAAAAGTCACAGAGAAGAAAAACATGCAGTCACTCACTCAGCTCTCGCCCTGTAACTCACCCCAGTAACTGTTGCATTAAAGTATTTGTGGTGGAAAATAAAATTTAAAAAGGAATAAAATAATATAAAATCCTGCTTTAGATGTGACATTTTAGTTTACAGTAGTCCTGACAGTTTCATCTCTCATGAAATAAACTTCAGCCTCTCAAGGACTATAAGAAAAAGGAAAACTCTTTATATGGTATATTCAGGAAAGAGAGATCAAAATGCATTGGTAAAAGAGCCATTTAAGGTCAGAGCAGAAGGGAAAGTATTCTGAAGCCATAGTTGGGAGACACAGTTAAAGAATCGAGCAGTAGTTAGCCTGGAAGAAAGCTGCCGTGTTCCCTGTCTTTATATATTTGAAGAACCTTTGTATAAAAGATGACAGTCTTATTCTAACCAAGTAGAGTACAGACCCGAGCCGGTAGGTAGAGACTGGGAGACCAGCTCTGACTAGACAGTAGTGACGTGTATTGAGCACCCCTCACAGCCTCCTCGTGAAGTATGTATTTCTTTCTTCTTCTTTCTCTTTCTTTCTTTCTCTTTTCTGTTTCTTTCTTTCTTTTCTTTCTTCCTTTCTTTCCTTCCTTCCTTCCTTTCTTTCTGTTTCTTTCTCTCTCTTTCTGTTTCTCTTTCCTTTTCTTTTCTTTTCTTCACATTTTTCCACTAAAAAATGATGTGAAGCAGAGAGAGGTTACATTACAAAGGAGCATAGCCCAAACGTGCTGTCGGGAGGCCATATGAAGCCAGGTGGGTTAGCACCTCACCAGGAGTTTCTTTGGAGACCAAGAATGGAAGACGGGTCTCCATGCCGTGGAATGTGAGGATCTCTTTGGAGAGTGAAGAGGGCACTCTGACATAATGGTAAAGAGGACGGATTCTAGAACCAGACAGTCTGAGCTCAAAGTGTGACTTCTCCATTTGATAGCTAAGGGACGTTTCTTACTTTATCTGTTAACGTTGGAATGATAGTAGTATTTACTTCGTTGGGTTGTTTTGAGGATTAAATATTTTCATAGCTGTAAAGCATTTAAAACGGTGCCTACAGTATGCACTCAGTAAATGCTAACTTACATTACTTGGAATACCCTGGTTTGGAGGTTCTTTTCTTTTTAATCCATCTCTTGAGTTTCTCTTTGCAGATATGATTGGTTCCGTTAAAAGTCCCAACCTCCACCACCCCCAGAACGCACATGCACGCACACATGAGGGGAAATGTGGAAAAATAAGGAAAACAAATACAGCCCAGACAAATGATTCTGAATATCTGTTCCTCAGGACACAAGTCTTTTGGGGGAGGAATTTATAAGTGTTATATGAAAAGAAATATCCCATAATCAAATAAGTTTGGGAAGGGCTAAGTTACACAAAGATTGATTGTAAGACTTCTTCCCTAACGTAGAATATGCATTCTGAAATCTCCCAAGAATGGAGGGAGTATGCTACGTGTCACAAAGCTTTTGTTTGAATCAATAAACCTTTTTTTCCTAGATAACTCTTGAAGCTGCACTTCTGTTGTAGACTCTGTGACCATCAGCAAATGAGCAGGAGGACACAAGGCATTTATCTGCTTCACAGGCTAGGCCAGTTCATCTTCTAGGGCATGGACGACTCTTAAACCGTAACTGAGGTCAGTCACGATTTAGTAAAACCTGAAAATCAGTGGTTTCAGTAAATTGAGGACTAGTTCCAGAACATGTTGTTTCGTCCCCACCCGGAGTGTGGGGGGAGTCTGCAGACAGGAAAGTAACTCAGAAGGCAGTTATTAGCCCAGAGGAGCAGGTTGAGGCAGCAACAGACTTTCCTACATCTGGCTGATCAGACTTTGTCGTAAACCTAACATCAAGAAGCTGTTAAATCTCTCAGGAGCCTGAATTTCACCTCTAAGCTACTAACACACAATGCATCTGGCAAGGAATAAAAAACCAAGTCCAAACTTGCAGATTTTCCAACAACCATAATAGGATGTTCTTCCCAGTAACAACTAACGCTTTGGGTGTTTTTGCTTTAGGGAAAAAAAGGGGGAAGGGTTCCCTTTTTAATTATCAACATGCATGTATCGAATATTTATTTCTGGAGCTGAGGACCAGTGAGATGCACTTTTATAAGGAAGTGCTCACAGATTAAAGTGAAACTGACTTGCCTATGGTGGACATTTGCACAGTTAAAAGTATCCTTTGCATTATCTGGGAAATGAACTTCATCCTATAAGGTGAGGGTTAGGCACCTCTAGGTCCATACAGATCTTCTGGAATAGGGCTGTCTCGTAAAACAAATGGTTAGCCTGAGAGGCAGAGGATTATTAAGAAGATACCTTCATTTTTAGCCAGAAGTTGTCAGAATTGATATCCTTTAGTAAGTGTGTGTGAAAATTTTAATATTTAGAAAACTGACAAAGATATTTTTCCTCATGAATTTGTTTTACCTCTTGCTCTAATTGGAGATTTTTGCAGGTCCTAATTTAAAATATAGAAGTAATCTATTTTTGTGATATTGACTGAACAGCTTTTTATAAGAATTATGTGTGACATATTAAGTAGCACATTCTCACCTCCTTTGGTGGCTCACACCTAATGTGACCCAGTTCCTCATCTCCTGTTCTGTTTTTCCTACTTTAGTTTATCACTTACGATGCTCTGTTTGCAGTTGGGTAACAAAAAAGTTCAACTCAAGTGGCTAAACAATTAATGTTTTTACTTCATGTAACAATAAGACCAGGTTTAGGCTTGGGCTTGCCTGTTTCATCAGCTCATTGAAGTCATGAAGAATCTAGATTTCTGGGGCACCTGGGTGGCTCGGTCAGTTAGCGTCAACTCTTGGTTTCAGCTCAGGTCATGATCCCACAGTTTGTGAGTTGGAGTTCCGCGTCAGGCTCTGCGCTGACATCTGGAGACTGCGTAGGGTCCTCTCTCTGCTGCTCCCCTGCCCGCCCTCGCTCTCTTGCTCTCAAGATAAACTTTAAAGAAATTAAAAGAATCTCGATCCCTTTAGTCTTTCCGCTCTGCCACCCTCAGCACTGCAGCTCCTGGCCCCTGGTTGAGGTCTCCATGTTGACAGAACGGTGGTGCCTGCTCCAAACGTCCTATCTTTACAGGGCCGTGTCCTCAGGCCTCTTTACTTATTTCTTAATAAGTAAAGAGAAATTTCCCAGAAGCCTCCGTCAGATACCCCTTATTTCCTATCACCCAGAATGATCTCACCTGTCCATTCCTAACTCAACTCCTGGTGAGGAAAGTGAAGCTACTGTTCCTTTCTCAACCCAAGCCCATTTCACCCAAGACTGGGCCTGCCTCCCCTGAGATGGGGAACACTGGAACAAAGTCACGGTTTAATGGAACAAGGACAAAAGGGGCTGCTGAGTAGGGACACTCAGGAAAAAATTCAACGTTTGTGAGCAGACTGACTTCATTTGGCCTCTAAGAGAAGTGTGCTCTCAAACGCTGCCAGGAAAAGTGCAAGTTTGTCTGCGTGGCTGTTGCATCGCATTTAGGACAAAGTCTGTGAGGGTTTGTGGACAAAGAAGGATGGAAGAGCTAAGAACTGCAGTTAAACCAATAGCCGTGATTTCAAGGAGAATATAATAAAGAAGGTGATAAAGCAGATACTTAGCTAGACAGGTGTGGAATAAAATCATTTCAGAGGTACTGTGCCTCTCTTTTTCATTCTCCTTTTCTTGACCTCTATCATTTCTCACCTTTAACCAGTAATTATGGAACCAAAGTTATACCTTCATTGAGCAAACCATCTTGGGAGAAAGTTGGCCTGAGCCTGAGGTGTTTGGATAATCTCATTTTAGTGAGACATCAGCTGAGCCAGTAGGCACAACATAGATGTGAATTCTGACTTTCTCTCACTGGCTGTGTGACTCTGGGGAATTACTTTAACTTTCTGCGTTTCTCTTCATTGGTGAAGAGGAGTTGACAATGACTGCTTCAAAGGATCGTTGAGAGAATAAAATAAGGTGATGTGTTCATTGTGTTTGGTCCTCCGCACTCAATATTTGTCAGAGCCTTTACTCCCTCCTGTAGATCTGGCAGCACCCAAGGGCTCCCCGGCCTTCAACTTCTGCCTCCCATTTCCATTCCCCTGCTTCTCAGACTAGCCCAGGAATCCTCTTAGAACTGAAAGCAAATTTCATAGTGATGAACAGGAAGTAATAAGACAGAGGGCAAAGTTGCCTGCTGAGTCTCCTCTCCTCCAGCCCCTCCTCATGCCTCCTGGTTTCTCTCACTTTTTTTTGTAAGCTTATTTATTTACTTTGAGAGAGAGAGAGTATGAGCAGGGAAGGGGTAGGGAGAGAGGGAGGGAGGGAATGCCAAGCAGGCTCCATGCTATCCACGTGGAGCCCAAAGCGGGGCTTGATCCCACAAACCAGTTCCATGAACCATGAAATCATAACCTGAGCCAAAATCAAGAGTCAGTCACTCAACCAGCTGAGCCACCCAGGCGGCCCCGCTCACTTTCCTGCTGATCCATCATGCACAACCCATCTCTCGACCGGCCTGTTTCTACACCAAACTCTGTCCTCTGGAGCCACTCAAATCAGGGAAACCTGCTGGGGGCACAAAGTGTAAAGACTCTCCTTACGGCTTGGGTCGCAGCAGGAGATAATATGTTCATGCTAACCCAGCTGGAAATAAGCTTTTCTATTCAAGAAAGGCATTTGTGCTACTTAACGCATTGGGGCAAATGGTAAAACTTAATTTCCTTTTCTGGAAAAAAAAAGTTTTTTTTTTAAAGAGTATTCTGATACTTTTCAAAAGTGAATGTTTTATGTTTGAATGGAAGTTTGAGGTGGCATAGACTGCCCGGTGCCCCCACTATACCCTTTCTCAGCTTTTCCCCAACACAGTAGATTATTGGCAGGTCACGTGGTGGCCAGAGTAAAGACTGCACTTCCCTGCTTCTGCGGGCAGCCTGCTTGAGGGCGTGTGATTAAATGCCAGCCAGTGGCCTGGGAGTAAGGTGTAACCTTACAGCCTTTCAACACCTTCCTGAAGGTAGTGGGCACACGCCCTTTGCCCTCATTTTTCCCCTTTAGCCATGCTGCCCGGAATGCTGATACTACCTACCAGGACCCCAAGGGTGGAGGCCGCCCCTGGGTGTGGCAGCACGGCGGTGTCGGCTGAACACGGTCACACCAGCTCCGGGCCGCTCACCTTCAGGCACTGCACACGTGAGCGAGAAATACAACTTTATTGGGTGTAAGCTATTATTTTAGTTTTCATATCTCACAATCAAACGTAATTCTAACTATTACTTCTTGATGCTATTATATAGAGCAAAATCAAATTAAGAAAATTTCCAAACCAGAAGATACAGTGTTTCTGTCCTAGATCAAAATGCCAACTAAAAGATTAAACTGCTAACAAGTATACAGAGGAAGAGAAGTAAATTTGAATTAATTTTAAACTTGGATCTATTTTAAATTAATTTTAAACTTGGATTTATTCTGTTGATAAGGCACGTCACAAAGCAGTCTTCAGCTACATTGTGAAATTAATTCTACTCGGTAGAGACATACATTTTCAAGAGGGAACTGGAAGGTACAGGTTTGACCGAATAGTGTCGTATCTCCTCTGGGAAGCACACTCTGGGCCATACTGCCTAGCGGGGGGCGGGAAGTAATACACGAAACAATCCTTGTAAAACTATGTGACTAGAGAAGCCTGTTTTCTACAATGTATTTGCTGACACATGTCAAGAGGAACTAGTGTCTGCAAAATGCAAAGAGCCATTAGGTAGCCTAATTTAGGTCAGAAATTTTCTATTTTTTTAATATGTTTTTAAAGTTTATTTATTTTGAGAGAGAGAAAGGGAGAGAGAGAGTCCCAAGCAATCTCCCCGCTGTCAGTACAGACCCAGAGGTGGGGCTCGAACTCAAACCGTGAGATCATGAGTTGAGCGACACCAAGAGTCGGATGCTCAAATGACCCAGCCACCCAAACACCCCAGGTCACAAACATTTTTGAAACTTCTACTGGAAAACCATCTGCACTGCCTAATACCCTGTATCCCATAGGAACTCTGATAAAATGTATCCAATTCTGACCTGCTCATTGTAGTGTTAGAAATAATACGGCGGGGGGCGGGGGTCCCTGGGGGGCTCAGTCGGTTAAGTGTCCGGCTTCGGCTCAGGTCATGATCTCACAGTTCGTGAGTTCAAGCCTCCACATCAGGCTCTGTGCTGACAGCTAGCTCTGAGCCTGGAGCCTGCTTTGGATTCTGGGTCTCCCTGTGTCTCTGACCCTCCCCTCCTTGTGCTGTCTCTCTCTGTCTCTCAAAAATAAAAAAAAATTAAAAAGAAAATAATACTGGGCTCCTGAGTGGCTCAGTCAGTTAAGCATCTGACTTCAGCTCAGGTTATGATCTCATGGTTCATAAATTCAAGCCCTGTGTTGGGCTCTGTGCAAGACAGCTTGGAGCCTGGAGCCTGCTTTGGTTCTGTGTCTCCCTCTATGCCCCTCCCCCACTCCTGCTTTTTGTGTGTGTGTGTGTGTGTGTGTGTGTGTGTGTGTGTGTGTCAAGATTCAATAAATATTAAAAAATAAAAAAAAGAAAAAAGAAAAGAATGCCAAGTCATAATAAATAGGCCTATATTGATTTGTAGAATTTTTGTTTCCTGGATCTTGTCTTTGGGCACCCAGCACCCCGTCCCACCTCCTCTGAATTCCCTCCTGTGTCACAGGAGCTAGAAGGCAAGAAACCACGTTCACACTCTCTTACTGCTAGAGTTTTGGATGCAGCAGGGGTTCTGCCAACATGATGCAGGTGGGTAGGAAGGCAGAGGTCATGGTTTGGCCGCTGTTGTGTTTGGCAAGCAAGTCCCAAAGATGTGAGTGTACCAATATCCAGTCACCAGCCTCAGGAGTGTTGACAGCCGTGACGATGACAGATGTGACAGTCAGAACAGCAGCAGCTGGCCTCCTGACTTCTGCTCTTCCCACTCTTCTGCGAGTGTGCGAACACCCGATGTACTTTGGACTCCTATACCTAGAGTGAATTCTGTTTTCTGGACTGAACCTGGTACAGTATTCCAGTCACTTATATTTGCTAGGAATTGAGGAAATCTGTTTCCCAAAAGAGCCTAATTGTTAACTGAGTTCTTTAACATTAGAAAAGGATCTTTAGGGGCGCCTGGGTGGCTCAGTCGGTTAAGCCTCGGCTCAGGTCAGATCTCACGTTGGTGGGTTCTAGCCCCGCATCGGGCTCTGTGCTGACAGCTCAGAGCCTGGAGCCTGCTTCCAGTTCTGTGTCTCCTTCTCTCTCTGCCCCTCCCCCTCTCATGCTCTGTCTCTCTCTGTATCAAAAATAAATAAAACATTAAAAAAATTTTTTAAAAAAGGATCTTTAGAATATCACAAAGATTTATATATCTTTTTTTAAATGTTTGTTTATTTTTGAGACATAGCACGAGTGGGGGAGGGGCAGAGAAAGGAGACACAGAATCCAAAACAGGCTTCAGGCTCCAAGCTGTCAGCACAGAGCTCAACATGGGGCTTGAACTGACAAACAGCAAGATCATGACCTGAGCCAAAGTCAGATGACTAACTGAGCCACCCAGGTGCCCCAAAATTTGTGTTTCTTAAATATTGAGTTCATCTTAAATATCTGCTTGTTTTCCATACAAATGTAATTTTTCTATAAAAGTTTTACTTGATCTTTGGTTGATATTCTAATAACTAATAACTTTAACATAGTAATTTACTCCAAATAGTGAACACTTTACTTAATTATATTTAGTTAAGCATGTTAAACAATAATCACAAAATTTCAATGTATCTCAAGTCCTTCATACATGTTAAATCCAGATATTTAAACTTTTCTGGGCAGTTAAGTGGTGCTAAGAAACCTGAGGATAAAGACTTGAAATACCTGATTCCCTTAGAGAGTCAAATACTATATACAAGCTAAATCAAATACCTTCCTCACAAAAATTACAAGACTACTACTGATTAAACATTTCATATCACAACTACAGGGGCGCTTGGCTGGCTCAGTCGGAAGAGCATGAGACTCTTGATCTCGGGATCATGAGTTCAAGCCCCACATTGGGTGTAGAGATTACTAAAAAATAAAATAAATAAAATCACAACACAAATGCCAGATACCCTTAAGTATGGCAAATGTGTTCTATAACACAGGCAGATTATAATGATGAATATAAAACTTATCTCTAGCTGTACCTAGAAGGATTAAAATTATTATTTTGACTTAATTATCATCCTTTCTATGACAGAGACTTTTCAGGGCTATAAAGTCTCTTACATAACTGAAGAAAGCAATACACCTGACACTCATGTGACACTGTATTTAATGCTACTGGAATTTTTAAAAATAATAAAATTTAAAGTGAGTTATGTAAAGAAATAAAATGGGAAAAGCAGACTTCCCCTCTCAGGACAGCTAAGCTCCTCCGGTGTGAAATCCAGGGCCACAGTGCTGTCGCAGGCGTGACCGCAGTCAGAGGTCCTGGGGGTCTATGTGCTGCTTCCATCTGATTGATCCAGAGGGGCCCTCTCTGTCCTGGCTCACAGATTATCCTTAGAGGAATAGGACTTCGGAGGCACATGTTTCTTCTGCTACCCCCAATCTCCAGTGACATTTTGTTATCTTACTTTGGTGGGGTCAACTACTTACTCATATATTTACACATACACGACCACACACCAAGTGAGGTTGCAGCATATCTCTGTTGCCTGATTAGAGTTAACTGAATCTTACAAGTACGCACACACACAGAGTAATTAATGTTCTTATGTGTTACTTTATCATAAAACCATCATCTTTAAAAAATTTTAATGTTTGTTTATTTTTAAGAGAGAGAGAGAGACAGACAGAGTGTGAGCAGAAGAGGGGCAGAGAGAGGGAGACACACAATCCAAAGCAGGGTCCAGGCTCTGAGCTGAGGGGCTCGAACTCACAAACCATGAGGTCATGACCTGAGCCGAAGTCGGATGCTCAACCAACTGAGCTACACAGGTGCCCTAAAGCCATCATTTTTTAAACATCATATGGACACTGCTGACTTTTGACCCTGATACAGAAAGTCTACAGTAAGTAAGAAGTAGAGACAGTATTCCTTTGAGAGGAAAACACACACCTGCTTCCTTTTTCCCCTCCTGAGGAAAAACCATGAGAGCTTAATAGGTTTGAATTCATGGGAAATGAAAGGCATTTCCCGGTCTTGAATTTATATCCTACTTCAAAGAAATTTTTCTGAATCAAGAATACTTAGCAGTTTTAGATGTTTTAAAATCACTTTTGAACAGTGATTCCCTACTGAGGGTTTTGCCTTCAAGAGTTTTAGATAAGTTTTGGCAAGTGGATAATTAAAGTCATTGATTTGTTCTGTCTTTAGCTACTTAAAATTATACTGAGGGCCAAAGTGTCTTATAGGAATTTCTTCTTCATCAGAAAAACCATTAGTGAAAGGTGATTTCTAGCAGAGCTATACTTGGCAAATTAATCTTTATTAAAAAACTCTTCACAACATTTATGTACTATAAAACCCCAAACAATTAGCCAAATTCCTCATTGTTAGAGTTGTAGGCCAAAGTTCAACATTTCTTGATTCACTGCCCATGATTCATTATTTTGAATAGGTGTGTTCTGGGCTAAGGCCCCATGTTTGAAAATCACAGCAGTAAAACCCAGATAATCAGAGTCATTCATGAGATGCTCATATACAAAATTTGCTTCTGTGTATCACAGTTATTATTGACTTGCTTATCCTTTTAGCCCCATTATTGTTTTTAAAAAATTTTAATGGTTTTATTTTTATTTATTTAATTTATTTTACTTTTATCTTATTATTTTATTATTACTTATTTATTTTTATTTTGGTAGAGAGAGTGAGAGTGAACAGGGTATGGGCAGAGAGAGGGAGACACAGAATCCGAAGCAGCCTCCAGGCTCTGAGCTGTCAGCACAGAGCCTGAAGCAGGGCTCTATCTCAACCTCACAATCTGTGAGATCATGACCTGAGCCAAAGTTGGATGCTCATTCAACTGAGCCCCCCTCCCATTATTTTTAAAGATAGTATTTCCTCCTATAGACTTTCTACTGTAGAATCTCAGTTTATCAAACAATAATAAAACATTTATTTTATTTTTGAAAAATGTTTGTGATATTAATTATGCTCTGACAAAAGCCATCCATTCATTGTAGGACAACAGAGTCTGATTAGGTGGAAGACATTTCTATCAAAACAAAAAGTTCCTAACCGAACAGGATGTTTATATCTGGGTTTGTGCCATTGCCTGGAAGTCGACAATTAGATTATGAGACTGATGCTCTGCCCACTGCGCCAAGAGGGCCGCTAGAAGTCGACAATTAGAGACTAAGGCTCTGGTTAGCATGTTAGGCAGAAAAAGTCAAGTAGGATGACTCTATTTACATAAATTTCAAAAACAAAACTAAAATAATCTTGATTAGGAATAGATACTTCCATGTGTGTCTTTAAAAATCATAAAAATAATGCATGTTGAGAAGTATTTAAAAATACAGGGAAGGAAGATACTTGCTCGTTGCTTGCCGTGTTGAGCACAGTGCTGTATCGTGAATGGACGTGACAACCATTCTGTAATGCACGCAGAGCTGCGTTTCAAAAGGCTTGAAATAAAGATGTTTATAAGGGAAAGAAAAGTCATATTGTAGGTTGAATTGTGTCCCCTAACCCAATCTGACTGGTGTCCTTATGGGGCCAGGGGAGAAAAAGCTATAAAGAGTAGCTGTTAAATGATTAACACCAGACTTAGGTCAGCAGTTACCTCTGGAGAGAAGGATACAATTAAGGTTCCAAGGCATTGGAAACGGTCTATTCAACATACATGTATTGTAAGTTCTCTAGGGTGATATATGTCATGATTTAAAAGTTTAAAACTAATTTAAAAATTAAAGATGAGCTGCCATGATTAAAAAATGAATAGCTCTGTCCTGACAGCAGAGAGCCTGGAGCCTCCTTCAGATTCTCTGTCTCCGTCTTTCTCTGCCTCTCCCCTGCTTATGCTCTATCTCTCTCACTCTCCAAAAAAAAATTTAAAAAAAAATTTTTTTTAATGATCAGGACCAGAACTCTGAGCAGCGTCACGCCCACTTTTCCCACCCCCATCTCTCCTCAGAGGCTGTTGTGTTCCACCAGGATCCCTGACCCCAGGTTTTGAGCACACACCCCCAGCTTCTGGGAGTGTTAGCAAACACTGCCTCTGAGTTGAGTCCCTCTCTGGGGCTTGCTTTTGGCTAACGACAGCGATAAACCCAAGATAACACCCCCCTGCTAGATAAAGCCCATGTCCACGGACTGGTTAAATTGAGATTACAGGCATACTTCCTTTTATTGCACTTTGCTTTATTGCACTTTCCAGAGACTATGTTTTCTACACATTGAAAGTCTTGGCAACCCTGCATCAAGCAAGTTGATCCGTGCCATTGTTTCCAACAACATTCTGTTCACCTCATGCCTCTGTGCCATAGGTTGATAATTCTCACAATATTTCCCAGATTTTCTTGTATTTGTTATGGTGATCTGTGATCAGTGATCTTTGATGTTACTTTTGTAACTGTTTTAGGGCGTTGTGAATCATGCCCACATAAGACAGCAAACTTAATTGATAAATGTGTGTGTTCTGACTGCCCCACCCAAAGGCTGTTCCCCCACGTCTCTCCTCGGGGCCTCCCTGTTCCCTGAGACACAGATCGAAGCTAGGCCAATTAATAACCCTCCCGTGGCCGCTAAGGCCTCAAAGGGAAGAGTTGCATGTCTCTCACTTCAATCCGCAGCCAGAAATGATTAAGCTCAGTGAGAGGAAAGCATGTTGAAAACCAAGAGACGCCAAAAGCCAGGCCTCTTTCACCAGTTAGCCAAGTTGTGAATGCAAAGGAAAAGTTCTTGATAAGAAAGCAAAACAGACTTATTGCTGATACGGAGAAAGTTTCAGTGGTTTGGATAGAAGATCAAACTGCCACAACATTTAAGCCAAAGCCTAATCCAGAGCAAGGCCCTGACTCTCTTTAATTCTAAGAGAGGTGAGGAAGCTTCAGAAGAAAAGTTGGAAGCTAGCAGAGGCTGATTCATGAGATTTAAGATAAGAAGCCGTCTCCATGACGTAAAAGCGTAAGCTGAAGCAGCAGGAGCTGATGGAGAAGCTGCAGTGAGTTAAGGTCTAGCTAAGATCATTAATGAAAGTGGCTACACTAAGCAACAGAATTTCAATGTAGATAAACCAGCTTTATATTAAACAAGATGCTATCTAGGACTTTCATAGCTACAGAGGAGAAGTCAATGCCTAACTTCAAAAAACAGCCTAACTCTTTGGTTAGGGGCTAAGGCGGTGGTGACGTGGCACTGAAGCTAATTCTCATTAGCATTTCCAAAATCCTAGGGCCCTTAGGAATTATACTAAATCTTGAGCACCTGGGTGCGTCAGTCAGTAAATATCTGACTCTTGGTTTAGCTCAGGTCATGATCTGATGGTTTGTGAGTTCGAGCCCCATGTCAAACTCTGCACTGACAGAGCCTGCGTGGGATTCTCTGTCTCTGTCTCTCTCTGCCCCTCCACAACTCATGCACACACACTCTCTCTCTTTCTCCCTCTCTCTCTTTCTCTAAAAAATAAGCATTAAAAAAAGTATTATACTAAATCAATTTTGCCTGTGCTATATCAATGGAAAACAAAGCCTGGATGACAGCACATTTGTTTGCAACATGGTTCACTGAATTTTTTAAGCTCACTGTTGAGATATGCTAAGATAAAAAGATTCCTTTCAAAATATTACTGCTCACAGATCACCCAACAGATCTGAAGGAGACATACAAGATTAAGTTGTTTTCATACCTACTAACACATTTATTCTGCAGCGCATGGATCAAAGAGTCATTTTGACTTTCAAGTCTTATTTAAAAATTACATTGCATTAAGCTATAGCTGCTACAGATAGTGATTCCCATGAGTCATCTGGGCAAAGTAAACTGAAAACCTTCCGGAAAAGATTCACCATTCTAGATACCATTAAGAACATTTGTGATCCATGAGATGAGGTCAAAATATCTACATGAACAAGAGTTTGGAAGAAGTTAATTCCAACCCTCATAGATGACTTCAATGGGTTCAAGACTATGGTGGAGGCAGTCACCGAAGATGAGGTGGGAATGGCCAGAGAACTAGAACTAGAAGTGGAGCCCGGAGGTGGGACTGAATTGCTGCATCTCATGATAACACTTTAATGGAAGAGGATTTCTTCTCATGGGTGAGCAAAGAAAGTGTTTTCTTGGGATGACATCTACTGGTGAAGACATTATGAAGATTGTGGAAATGACAACAAAGGATTTAGAATATTCCACCAACTTAGCTGATAAGCAGCAGCAGGATTTGAGAGAATTGATTCCAATTCTGAAAGACTGTTCTCCTGTGGGTAAAATGCTATCAAACAGCATCACATGCTACAGAGAAATCATTTGTGAAAGAAACTTGTCAATCGATGGGGCAAACTTCATTGTCTTATTTTAAAAAATGGCTGTAGTCACCCAGCCTTTAGCAACCATCACCCTGATCAGTCAGCAACCATGAACATGGAGGCAAGATGCTACATCAGCAAAAAGATTACTCCTCTTTGAAGAGATGCTCCGATCATCATTATCATTCTTTAGCAATAAAGCATTTTTAATTAAGGTGTGCACATTGGTTTTTATTAGAAATAATGCTGTTGCACGCTCTAATAGACTACCATATAGTGTAACCCTAACTTTTGTATGCACTGCGAAGCCAAAAAATTCATTTGACTTGCTATTGCAATATTCACTTCACTGTGGTAATCTGGAAGCCAACCTGTAATATCTCTGAGGGATGCTTCTATAAAGGTCTAGTCCCTTTGCCCTTCAGAGGATTTAAGTGTTTTAAATAATTATTAAAAATATTAGAAATAACTTAGATTCATTGAGATATCAGATATCATCGAAAACAGATATCACTCACTCTATAAAATGGCATGTTATCAAAATTGCATGCTATCTAGAACCTCTTCAACTTGTGAGATATGTTTTTTCTTTTTGAGTTTTTTCTTTTTTTATCAGAACCCTCTTAAAGGAACAGGGAGGTACTATAACATTCTGAATATGAAACTCCAAAATGGAATTTCCAGTTTTGTTTATGTGAATGTGAGGCATTCTTTCTTAAATGTAATGAAAACAAAATCTATAAAAGCCTAAATCTTGCCTTCTAAAGAACTAATACCAATGCCGAATATCCCGTGTCAGTTATCACCAGGCTGCTGTTTAAGGGTTGATATTTGGAGGCAAGAAAGTAGACATCAAAGGACAAAACAGCTTGTGCATGACACCTGCATGTCTCTCGGTGCTGTTTCAGAATCAGCTGGTAACTTCCAGTCTCTGCCTTAAACAGAAAATAACAGTCTTTTGTCAGTTCTGCTTAACAACCAGGGAAGCTCTGCGGGGACCTCCTAGATTATGCAATAATGGGAAAGTCTGGCTGAAATGGAAAAGAGTACAAGAATCATCTGAGGGCTCCTGGGTTTCATGTTGAAGGAGGAATATAAAACTGCAGAATCATTTGGGTTCTTCCGATCTTTGTATCACAATTTCCATTCGGATGTGAACTTATCAGCCTACCCATCTGGAATTCCTAAGAACTTCATCTGCTCAAGGATGCATCCAGTGAATGTTTCTCTCCGAAAATGGTGCTAAGGAATATTTAGTGGGTAAGTATGACAGTTGTTACTTCAGTGTCAACATAAAGAAGCCAGTGTATCCCTAAAATGCTCATCAGCTTGCCGTTGGATTACGTTAGGCTGTGCTATCTCTGAGCATTCCTGTCAGTACTGTTCCTTTCTTTCTTCCTTCATTTCGCAGAAACTTATTCGTTGCCTGCCATGTGTCACACACAGTGCTCAGCGCTAGGGATATGATGAACAACATAAAGATGACCCTGACCTTGTGGAACTTCGGTCTTGAAAGGTTTGTGGTTTCATGGAAAATTGGCAGTCTCTGTACTATCATTCACCCACTGTATAAAGCAGGTTTTTTTCTTTGTTCCAAAACAATTGCAGTGAAAATATTCTCTCTTATACCTTTAAAATGAACCAGCACTGGTTTTAGTTTCTACCTGAAGAACCTGACACCATAGCTAGAATGACCCATATGGGCTGGCCTGAGAAAGCTACAAAGCCATTTGTCCTCCACGACCTAGAGTGCTACAAAAATTAAAATTAAAGGGAAATGAATTCTTCTACTCTGAAAGAATCTGGAGTGACAAAGATGGTTCCAGGTGGCCCGAACATTACCCACAGAGGTAAAGTATAAGCAAATACCTGTGGAGGCCTTAGGTCAAAGCATTAATCAACACTGAATACCAGTTTTCAACAGATGTAGTCTTCCCAAGTTTATTCACACTTGCTCAGCTACCCACAGACACACCGCCACAGCTTACAACACTCCCACACAGGTGGTTCATGGAATACAACTTATTTCAAAGGACTTACTCTAGAGTTGTTTTGAAGATGGCTGTAGACTAGACGTGTTCTTTAAAAGGAAATCTGAGAGGATTGCACAGATTCTTCTTTTTACTCATTCTGTTTGTTTTATGTTGTTGTGCCCAGTCTCCCGGGTTTCATCCGGTCTTCAGGGACGCACCACTCCTGTCTCAGGGTGAAATGGTCCACTGGCCATATCTCTTGGTTGTCAAGACATCCTTAAACTCTGAAAGTGATAAGCTTGGGTTGTATTGTCCATCATTCTGATATGAAGCCCTCTTTATCTTATCTTTAGTCATCTCTATCATATACAGAAACTTTCTTAGACCGAGCCATGCCTAACCTGCATTCCAGTCTGGCATTAGAATAGATGGAACTAACTTGTTATAATAATTATTAACACTCTCATTATAACTTGCTAACAATACAGCTGAACATGGGTTTAAACTGTGTAGGTCCAGTCTCAATGTGGACTTTTCCTCATATGTACAATACAGTACTATAAGTGTATTTTCTCTTCCTTGTGATTTTCCTAACATCTTGTGCCTAGCTTTATTGTAAGAACACAGTACATAATACATACAATGTACAAAATATGTGTTAATCAACTGTTTATGTCATCAGTAAGGCTTCTGGTCAATGGTAGGCTATTAGTAGTTAAGTTTTTAAGAGTCATAAGTTAGGGGCGTCTGGGTGGCTCAGTTGGTCGGGCAGCCTACTTCAGCTCAGGTTGTGATCTCATGGTTTGTGGGTTCGAGCCCCGCATTGGGCTCTGTGCTGACAGCTCAGGGCCTGGAACCTGCTTCAGATTCTGCGTCTCCCTCTCTCTCTGTTCTTCCCCCGTTCATGCTCTGTCTCTCTCTCTCAAAAATAAATAAACATTTTAAAAGTTAAAGAAAAAAAGCTAGATGCAGATTTTCAGCTGCAGAGGGGACAGTACCCCCTCCTAACCCCCACCATCACCCCACCCCCAATCCCCTTCAACCCCCAACCCCTGCATTGTTTGAGGTCAACTATAATAGCCACCACCCAGCTAGAGCCAAGTTAACTTTGCATAGTTCTCCAGACCCTCCACACATGTGCTTTCATAACTCTGTAACTCCGTGTGTTTACTCCTGCAGTGCCTTTCTCCTGAAATACCTTCTCCCCCACTTCTCCATCTGGCAAACGTCCTCTCATTCTTCAAGAAGATCGCGCATTGGTGGTATAGTGGTGAGCATAGCTGCCTTCCAAAAAGATCGTGCAACTCAAAAGGAATTTCTGTGGTGATATCCCAGATACTCCAAGCTGAGTTGCTTGCTCAAGTTGTTGTGTTAAGCTTTAAGGTCCTATCCCCTGCCCATTATATTGCAAAGGCCTGCCTGACTGTCTGTCTCCCCTGCTGGGCAGCATGCTGGTTGGGGTCAGGAGTGGTGCCTTACTCAGCTGTGGGTGTGTAGCATCTCAGGCAAGGCTTGGCACAGAATAGGTGTTCAACAGATTTTAATTACTGGATGGGTGAAGTGGTGAAGATTTAACACTTATATTTTGAAGTAAATGTGTCTTTTGCAGTGTGTCTTGTGTAGGGAACTGCTACTTTCCTTTCTCCTTCTATGTACTTATCATCTAAAGATACATGAAATGTTTAAAATTTCAGTCCAGCCTGGGAAAACAGTGAGGCCTTTTTTTATTTTATCCATAGGGGCAGTCTTTTGACTCAGTCCCTGAGTTTGACTTACCTCCTTTATTAGCATTATTTTCCAATTTTAAAACATGACTGGTATTATTTTCAGTCTCTTCATTTACTAGGTGTGTCCTTTGGTCATTATTGCCCATATTTTATCCCCAGGTGGGGTTTTTTTTTTTGGTTTTTTGGGGGTTTTTTTTTTTTTTGGTTTTTTTTTTGTAAGATCCTCAGCTTGGCCTTTCTGTGTCCTTCCCTGACCCCTGGCCCCTTTTCCTCTGCCAATTTGATCTCCTGGGATACACTGGAGGTTGTAAGCTTTCCAGAGGGGAAAAGCACAAATGTTAGTCCAAGTCTCTTAAAGGCAAAAGAATATCTCTTCCTTACACTAAAACCACCTAACTCCTTTGGGGACTATAAGCAAAACACAAGGGGACAAATGCCACTCACAACTGAATCAAAACAAGAAAACGTCTGATAGATATACATGTGTGAGGTAGTAAAGAAGCCAAAACTTAGGCCGCAAAGCCAAAGAAACTTAGGCCCCAATTCCAGCTCTATACTTACTGAGTTACCTCAACTTCATCATCCATAAAATTGGCATGAAAATTAAACTTACGTCAAAGAGTTGTTGTACCTGCCAATTTCTGGCATCATGGTCTTGGATCCTCACCTGTTGAGTAAAGCGTTTAAACCAGAAGATCAACAAATTTCTTCCAGGTCTAAACTATCCTGTGATTTTGTTGCCTCACATCGTTCTGTATATCTTTTCTTGGTTCCTTCCTTGGATTTATAAGAGAAAAGGAACTATGGTTGTTTATTGCCACCCTTTTAGGTTTGCTATTGATTGACATTTCCCTCTCTCCCCAAACTCTGAATCCCTGCAGGCACATATGTAAGAACTATTGATAGCCTTCCAACAGCAGCTAAATTGCTTTCTCTTGGGTAGGGGGATTCCTGAATCCAAGTTGAGATGGAAGATTATTTTTAGTATATCAGAAACACAGTTTTCTAGTCTTCTAGGTGATGAAGCATTGGACCAGACAATTTCAACTACAATCAGCAATGGTTTAAATCTCACTGAGAACTGTGATCACTAGGTTATCCTGTTTAAAAATATGGAGATTTTTGGGGCGCCTGGGTGGCTCAGTTGGTTAAGCATCCGACTTCGGCTCAGGTCATGATCTCATTGTTTGTGGATTCGAGCCCCTTGTTGGGCTCTGTGCTGACAGCTCAGAGCATGGAGCCTGCTTCAGATTCTGTGTCTCCCTCTCTCTCTGACCCTCCCCTGCTCACGCTGTCTTTCTCTCAAAAATAAATAAAACTTTAAAAAAAATTCATGGAGATTTTTAAGAAGAATTCAAAGTATAATCAAGTAATTGAAAACCAGACCATCTAAAAACTTTTTTAAAAATTAGAATCATTTAACTTGGTAAGAAGTGCCAGAAGACAAACTCAGGAATCATCTTCAGAATTGAAAGGTTTTTTTGCAAAAGAATAGTAACTAACATTTTTTAATCTTTCTTGGATGCTGAAGCAAGAAAACTCCCCTGTGGAGTGCTTGGTGTCAACAGCTGCACCTGTGACCATTCCTATGACCTTGTGCACAGAATAGTCTCACTTCTTTATCTGTAGTTTTATTGGTCTATACGGTAACATTTATTGGCCTCCTCAATGTGAAGGTATTTACCAGTAAAGAGTACTTTCTAACGTGCTTTTCTCTTACACTATTATTAAATCCAAAGATAACTATAAGGATTGTGGTTTGTGAGCTCTGTGCTGAAAGCCTGAATTTTCACAGCCAGCAGGACTTCTGTTAAAGGCCATTTCTAGAACTAAAAGAAGAGCTCAGGCGGGGACCTCCTAGAGGAGACCTTCCCTCTCGACTTAGCAGAAGGTCACCTGGATCATACCGCAGGCCTAACAACACTTCCGTCTTTTACTCAGGATCATGAAGAGGAAGAATCCACATACCTGTCGCATTGGAAGAGAAGCAAAAAGAATGTTTCCCCCTCATCCCTTTAATATACAAGTTGTTAAGGCCACCATAGTCCTCATAGATTGGAGGGAGAAAGACTCTGGTTAAAGGTGCCTTTAGGATAGAACAGTAAAAATAAAGTGCATAGAATGGGTCAGCCTTTGCCAAAAATATCATGCACATTATTGTTTCCACTCCTGTCAATAAAACCTCATGACGTTGACACTAAGGTCACCATTTTGCAGATGAGAAAGCTGAAACAAAATGGCTAAGGGACTTAAAGTGACAGAAGGAATCAAGCGGTGATTCAAGACTATTCATCTTACTCCAGAGTCTGTAGTTTTACTTCACTCTGGCTCCCCTGTCTCAGAGGGACTCTAATCAGGACCCCAGAAGCCCAGTAAAGCTGCTAAAGCAGGACAAAGGCTATGGGGGTCAGCACGCACCAGCTCTCAGGGAAAGGAAGCATATGGTTACCATAATTTGGAACAGCAAAACAGAGATTAAGGTACAGGTGTTGAGCTGCTCCTTGCCTGAGGCCTCCTGCAAAATTCAAACCCTGATCAGAATGAAGAATTAAGGCCCTTATGACTAAGACCAGGGATAAGAGGTCAATGTGCCTTGGCCTTCGCTAAGTATCGTCACGTGCAAAGTCTAGGCTGATTCAAGACTTAAGCCATCTGTGAAAAAACGAGAGTAGAACTGAATTTAGACCCGTCTGGATTGGGTCAGCATCACAGAATCACTGTGTGGCAACACCGGGCCAGACTGACTCATTGTCTGCCGACAGTCTGTCTGCCCTCTGCTCTCTCTTTATGTTTACGCTGCATTTGTATGTCCGCAAATTCAGCCAAGTCAGTGTTCAGCTCACAGAGCGAGGCAGGGTTCTGTGTGTGTCCTTCAGGGAAGAAGACTTGGTCCTCTGCAGAGCTTTTGCAGTTCCTTTTTTTTTTTTTCTTTAATGTTTATTTCTGAGAGAGAGAAACAGAGCATGAGCAGGGGAAGGGCAGAGAGAAAGACACACAGAATCTGAAGCAGACTCCAGGCTCTGAGCTGTCCGCACAAAGCCTGATGCAGCGCTAGAACTCACCCCCGTGTGATCATGACCTGAGCCCAAGCTGGCTGCCACCCAGGTGTCCCAGAGCTTTTGCAGTTCTAACAGAGCTGATGTGGGACCATAAAGGCAGTGGCACTTACTATAATCTGCACCATATGAGGTAAATATACAAATAGTGCAAACTGACATGTGTATCTGCAAACCCAGCGCCAGAGCACCAACCATCCTGCCCAACAGTGGAATCTGCTGTTCACTCCTTAGTCTTTATCTGTTTTCAGTTCAGAGTTATGGGCATCTTTCCTGCCAATAGGATTTCACATATATCCTGAGTGCCTGTACCTGGAGAGAGTGCTGAACAGTATCCTCTGCTCAGCAGGTTGACTTCAACTGAGGCATTGATGGGAATATCTTTTTATCCAAAGAAGCACAGCTGGAAGAACAAAGCAAGCTTTGTTCCTCATCTAAAGAGTCCTATGAAAATGATTTATTTTGGCTTTTCGGTTTCTAAGTATGACATTATCCTTCTTAAGGTGAAAGTTTGTTTTTTTTTAAGTCAGAGCCATCCATGGCAGCTAAATGATGCAAGTTTATACGCTTAGAGTAGAGTTTAGATGGAAAGCTTACTCCTGAATCAACACTCTGTTCCCAGCCCAGGACAAGGAAGCAATAAACTCAGAAACTCATTTGTCTAACATGAGTTGATTTTTAATTCATCGTTGAGAATAATCATCATGCTTGAATCTTAAAGATTATGTATTTCCTGTTTCCATCATGTACGTTGCTTTGATTTTAAAACATTAATTGGATCACCAAATGAACCTGTGAGTGCTTAGTAATTACAAAGCTCTATAGTCAGCGTTGTAAAGAACACTTTACTCACTCTCATTTATTGCTGGCAATAATTGTCAATGCCTATAAAGTTAAAAATCACATACTCTTTGACCAGCAATTGAATTTCTAGGATTCAGTTTATAGATACAGTGGTACATATGTAAAATGGCATATGTAAGATTAGTCATGCAGCAGTATTTGTCCTCTTCCTGTATTGACTAGAAACTGCCAAAATAGGGCTGCCTGGGTGGTCAGTCAGTTAAGTGCCCAACTTCAGCTCAGGTCATGATCTCATGGTTCATGAGTTAGAGCCCCAAATTGGACTCTGTGCTGAGAGCTCAGAACTCAGAGCCTGCTTTGGATTCTGTGTCTCCCTCTCCCTGCCTCTCCCCCACTCACCCTCTGCCTCTCTGTCTCTCTCTCTCTCTAAATAATAAATAAACATTAAAATTCTTTAAATATTTGCCAAGATATAATTTTAAATCAAAACAAGATACAGCACAGTCTATACAGTATATTATTATTAGTGTTATATATGACATATTTGAAAAGATGCAAAAGAACTAGTAACAATGATTGTCTTCTGAAAAAAACTGAATATGTCTTTAAATGCCTCAAATATGACCCATAAGCATTTTTTTAAACAATATGCTGCTTTTTACTTGCAGACATATAGGTTTTTGACATTGATCCAGGATATGATGGCCAAATGGCTGAGATCACAATTCTTATTATATATTAGACAAAGAGTTATCTTCTAGTAAAAAGTAGTACAGGTTTTACTTCTATTCATGTCTCTTTTATATATTTTTACTTGTGGGAAATCCCAATTTACTTTATAATTTTTCCTCTAATTGGCAATTTATCCAGTCTCTGAATGGCTTCCAGGGTCTTTCCATCTTGGGCAGAACCTAAGCAGAATCAAAGGAAATCATTCCCTCCCTCCTTTTTTGTGTGTATATCCTGCCAATATTGCTAGAAACAATATTTTGTAGTCAGTGTAAATGCATGTGGTTTAAATGTTAAAATATGATAGGAAATAGATTGCTTGAGAGAAAGCCAGACTGCAAATACAGAGAGTGAACAAAGGAAAAGAAACGTGACAAATCATATGGGAACAAGCAAAATCAAGGATTAAGTTAGTTCTGGCTGGGCATAAGAAGGATTACTTGTGCACATTAAGAAACTAAAAAGCCATCAAAAACTAGTTTAAAATATTCCTATGGGAGGAGCCAGGGTAGATTTATCACTGCAGGAGGTTGGCTCCTTTGAACTTTGCTCTGAACTTTAAGGCATTCATCTTAAAATGTAGTATGTGTACCGCAGTGGAGGATGCAAATTCATACGATGGGATACAAGATGAAAAGCCAGTCTTTTTATGTTTTAGTTCAACTTATGGATGTTTTATCATGTACATAATATAAGTAATACATGTTACACACACACAGACATTAGATGCTCAAACTTTCTTTGGGGTGCATGACCAACGTGACTTGGAAGCCACTGATCCAGTGCTCAAGGCTGCAAACTAGAGAAACTAGATGGGAAGAATCTTGCTTCACTGGTGTCCAGTATTGCTGACTGAAGGTGGAAGACACTAGACATCTTAGAACACCAGCAAGAAACTCTAAATTAAGCAGAACTCTATGGTTTGGTTGTAATTTAGTAAACTACACATATATGTCCTAAAATCCCACATACAACAATTTACATTTTTTTCATCCTAAGCAACTTAGTACCATCTTGGCTATGATTCGGGATCTAGGAACTCTATGGGGACAAGGTCAAAGGGACAAAAGCTATAATCTTGAAATTTTAGCTCCAAAGGAAGAACCATCTTCAAAACATGAAGGACCATAAAAGAAGTTTAGCAGCAAAATGGGGATCACGTTCTAACTCATGGTTCTCCTCACGTTTTATAATTCATTCAGTCAAAAACATTTGTTGAGGCACTTCTGCTTCCACCAAGATGGAGTAACTAGTACCATAATTGTCTTTTCACTGTAAGCAAATGGAAAAGCAAACAAAACTATATGAAACAACTGTTTTTAGATGTTAGGCAAGAGACCTTCCAAGATTTTAATCACTGAATGAGGAAAACACAATGAGGTGAGCCCTAAGACCCACTCAGGTTCTTTCTGCCTGGAGGTGTTTTCAGTCCACAGCCTCAGAGAGGAGTCCAGGCAGAGAACTGAAGCCACAAGAGAGAGACAGCAGCATCCAAAGATGGTGAGGAAACATCATCAGCTGAGCACTGGGAAATGGCAATGGATAAATCACACAAATCATTTACTTTTTTTTACCCCCCTGAGAGGCAGAGAGAGAGAGAGAGAGAAAGCACGTGAGAAAGGGAGGGGCAGAAAGAATCCCAAACAGGCTCTGTGTTCTCAGCATAGAACTAGCCATGGGCTTGAACTCAGGAACAGTAAGATCATGACCTGAGCCAAAATCAAGAGTTGGATGCTGACCAGCCACCCAGGCACTCCTCATTTACTTTTATTTAACAAATTATAATATAAATTACAAAGCACATACATAAAAAACTGTCTAGCCATAATAATGTCATTCTCACTTGTGAATTCTAACCTACTTTCTGGAATAAGAGATAAAAACATGGATTATTTCCTCACTTCATGTGTTTATCATATATATGAATGTGACCCAGTAGGAATATTGTGAAAATTTGTTATAAAAGATGATTTTTAATGACTTAAAAAGATATCATCTTATGGATATGTAGTAACAGTGATTCTAAGAACAGAGCTTTGATTGGGTCATGAGAACTTGCCCTCTGCTTGAGGGTCCAAAGAAATTGTGTGAAAGTCGGACACACAGCAGTAATCACAGCAACAATAATAACACCACTGCCATTTATCAACTTTTATTGTGGTCAAGGCACTTGTTATACAGGTGGTATTTAATCTTCATGATAATCCTGTGAGGTACTATTCATATTTTATAGTAAGGACATTGAGACTCCTAAAGGTTGATGCTCATCATCATAGAGTATGTAATTCCAAATCTGATTTCAGAGCTTATACTCTGAGCCATTACATGAGACCGCCTCTCAAACCACAATAGGATGGCTGCCTGGGGAGCATGGAATCAGAACCAGAAAAGTGAAATGAATTAAATGTGATTAGATGAAAATTGGGATCTCAGTGAAGATTCAGTGCAGGGAACAAGCAATACCAGGTATTTAAGAAACAAGGGATTGAATAAGGAATCATAACCATCAGAAGAGGCAAAGATGAAGGAGTCAAGAGGCTGCTACTGGGATGATTATGTCCTAGTGATAAGGATCAGCCACTTCTACTGCCTCCATAACTGCCTCTCAACACCGTGAAGACGGACACAAGGCATGAAAACAGCGACTCTGGTCCCTTTTCACCTCTTGGTATGTTTCCATGAGTTGCTTGCCAGGAGAAATAGCATCAAAGAGACGGCTTTCAAGGAATACACAGTGGGGAAAGGAGAGCCTCTTCAATAAAGAGTGTTGGGAAAACTGGAAAGCCACACAGAAGAGTGCAAAATTGGTCACTATCTCACACCATACACACAAAAACCAACTCAAGATGGATTAAAGACTTTAATGGGAGACCTGAAACCATACAACTCCAAGAAGAAAATAGGGAGTGAGATCCTTGATATCAGTCCTGGCAATGCTGTTTATATTTGAACCAAAAGCAAAGGTAACAAAAGCAAAAAATTAACAGTTGCTACCACATCAAACTAAAAAGCTGACAGCAAAGCAAACCATCAACAGAATGAAAAGACAACCTATGGAAAGGAAAATATTTGCAAAGCACATATCTGATAAGGGATTAATGTCTAGATTATTCAAGGAATTCATACAAGTCAATAGCAAAAACACAAATAATGCAATTTTAAGTGGGCAAAGGACTTAAATGGAACTTTTTCCAAAAAAGACCTACCAAGAAATGTCCAACAGATAAAGGAAAAGGTGCTCAACATCACTAATCATCATGATAATGCAAATGATGTAAAACTACCGTGAGATATCACCTCACACCCGTTAAACTGGCTGTCCTCAAAAAGACAGATGAACAAGTGCCGGTGAGGAAGTGGAGCAAAGGCAACTTTTGTGCACTGTCAGCAGGAATATAAACTCGTACAGACACTATGAAAAACATTATGGAGGTTCCTCAGAAATTAAAAATAAAACTACCATATGACCCAGAAATCTCACTTTTGAGCATATAATATCCAAAGAGAAATCATTGTCTCAAAGATATACCTGTACTCACATGTTCATAGCATTATTCGCAATAGCCAAGGTATGGAAACAACCTAAGTGTATGTCAACAGATGAAGGGATAAAGAAGATGTGAGATAGATATACTATATATATATATATATATATATATATAGAGAGAGAGAGAGAGAGAGAGAGAGAGAGAGAGAGAGAAGACAGACATAAAAGGAATGTTACTCAGCCTTAAAAGACAATGAAATCCTGTCACATTCTGCAACATGGATGAACCTGGAAGGCATTATGCTAAGTGCAATAGCCAGACAGAAACACAAGTACCATATGGTATCACTTATATATAAAATCACCCCCAAAAATTCAAACTCATAGAAACAGAGAAGAAAGTGGTTGCCAGGGCTCAGAAGTAGGAAAAATAGGGAGAGGTTGGTAAAAGGGTACACACTTTCAGTTAAAAGATGAATAAGTTCTAAGGAACTAATGTATAACATGGGGACTATAGTGATAGATAACACTGTATTGTACACTTGAAATTTGCTAAAAGAGTTGAACTGAATTATTCTCGAAAGAAAGAAAAAAGGAAGGATGGAAGGAAGGAAGGAAGGAAGGAAAAGAAAGAGAAAGAAAGAAAGAGAGAGAGGGAGGAAAGAAGACTGATGACCTCTACCTGACATTTGCCTCCAGATCTCTCATGAGTATGTCTAATTGGAGGAACCCAACTTTCATTTAGAACTCTAGCTGCAAGAGATTCTGTGAAATACAGCTTTTAGCTTTCCATCTCCTGCTGCACAGAAAGGCATATAGAAGGAGTTAGGAAGAAATGTCAATCCAATATAACTAGCACAAATCGCATCAGGCTAAGAGAGCTAATGTGTGATTCTCACAGCAAACCTGAGCTTGTCAGCAGCAGCATCAGATTGTAAGGTCCTGCTAAACTAAGCTCTGTAAGGACCTAGCAGTTAAATTTTCAGAACCTAATATATAGGTCTAGTACATATCTCTTGAATGAAAGACTACTTAAAAGTCTTGTATGAAATGACTACAAAGACATTCATTGTTGTCAAAAAGATCTGGATTCAGGTACTGATGTTTTCTCATCTGTGAACTAGATTAAAAAAGTCAAATTTCTCTTAAGAGTTTTTGGTAAGAATTAAATACTTCATGTAAAGCACTTGCCACAATGCACAGAGCACTTAATAATGTTTGTTGTTATTACTGGTATTATTATTATTATTATTATTATTATTATTATTATTATTATTACTGCCCTTTGTATCTAATTCTGCATGAGGGATCAACTTGCCAGTTACCACTCCGGATGTCTTCCAAGTCAGGTTATATCTCCCTCTCTTCCCTGGACAATAGTTCAGCGAGCATTACCAAGGTTTTCCTTGTGGATCTTTTCTGCGTTTTCAAGCCTGCCCAGCCCTTTATTTAAGTAGTGGCATTGACCTATTTACATAGATATATGCTTTAGACATTTTAATATCTTTAGTTTTATGATCAATTCCTGCTGCATTAAAGCCAGTCAGTTACTTCAAATACCAAATCATTTTGTATGAGGCTTTTAACTATAGTTCTTTATTTACTCATGAGCCTGAGCATTTTCTTAAATGTCTTATTGGTCATTGGGCTTTGTGTACATGTGTATGTGTGATTTATTTATTCATGTACCTATTGGAATATCAAGATCCTTCTCATTAATTACTAAGCACTCTTTATATATTTGAGGCATGTTTATTTTTTTAAGTTTATTTATTTATTTTGAGAGAGACAGACGAGTCTGAGTGGGGGGGTGCAGAGAGAGAAGGGGAGAATCCCAAGCAGGCTCCGCAATGTCAGTGTAGAGCCCAGTGATGCCGGCTCCAACTCATGAAACCCCTCTCTCCCCGTCTCTGCCCCTTCCTGTGTGCACTCTCTCTCTCTCTCTCTCTCTCTCTCTCTCTCTCTCTCTCTCTGTCAAAAATAAATAAACTTAAAAAAAAAAAACCTCTTAACTCAGAGAAAGGTTTTGATATACCGGTTTTCCAGGATAGAAATTTTAAATAGAATGATTATATAATTGTCAAAACTTGAACCTTCTGAGAATAAAAAGGGTCATATTAAGAATTAATATTTATTGGTATTATTAATATAATATACTTAATATAATCATTATGTATTTATATATTAATGTAATTAATATAACATTAATTAATCTAGTGTGGCAGCTCAGGTCATGATCTCACAGTTTGTGGGTTTGAGCCCTTCATGGGGCTCTGCACTGACAGAATGGACCCTGCTTGGGGTTCTCTCTCTCTCTGCACCTCCCCTATTTGTGTGCTCTCCCTCTCTCAAAATTAATAAATGAATACACTTAAAAAACAAAAGAATTAGGCTGAATTTGCAACAACGTGGATAGAACTGGAGGGTATTAAGCTAAGTGAAATAAGCCAGAGAAAGATATCATATGATTTCACTTATGTGGAATTTGAGAAACTCGACAGTTGAACATAGAGGAAGGGAAGGAAAAGTAAGATAGAAACAGAGAGGGAGGTAAACCGCAAGAGACTCTTAAATATAGAGAACAACCTGAGGGTTGCTGGGCAGGGGGCAGGTTAAATGCATGACAGGCATTAAGGAGGGCACTTTTCTGGATGAGCACTGGTGTCATATGTAAGAGATGAATCACTGGGTTCTAGTCCCAAAAGCCAAGACTACACTGTATGTTAACTAACTTGAAAATAAAGTTAAAAGGAATTAGGCTGAGAGGTGCCTGGATGAGTAAATCAGTTAAGCGTCAGACTCTTGGTTTCACTGAGGTCACAATCTCATGGTTCATGGGCTCGAGCTCCACATTGGGCTCTGTGCTGACTTCATGGAGCCTGATAGGGATTCTCTCTCTTTCTCTCTCTATCCCTCCCTGCTCATGCTTCTTCTTTCTGTCTCTTCCAAAATAAACAAATAGGGGCGCCTGGGTGGCTCAGTTGGTTGAGCTTCTGGCTTCAGCTCAGGTCATGATCTCACGGTTCATGGGTTCGAGCCCCACGTCAGGTTCTGTGGTGATATGTAGCTCAGAGCCTGGGGCCTGTCTTCAGATACTGTGTCTTCCTCTCTCTCTGACCCTTTCCTGCTCATGCCATGTCTCTCTCTCTCTCTCTCTCAAAAATAAATAAATTAAAAATAAATAAATAAATATTTTAAAATAATTAGGCTGAGACAAGACACATATAAACCAGGGCTTCTGGTCACCTTCGCACTGAGTGCACTCTCCAGGGTGTAATGTGAAATACTACTGGCAGTCCATAGGGAAGGTGTCTCCATGCTGTGTTGGTCACAATCTGACATCAACAAAAGTGTCCCCGAGTCCCACTCCCTTAGATCTTCCTTAAACCCCGTGCTTGAAGAAGAGGGATGTGAGATACATAATGGAAAGAGAGGCACAGACGTGTAAGATTTTCCCTGGTTTCAAGGAAAACAGCTATGAGCATTTAGAGGAATCGTTCTCATTTGCTTTCTCTGTTGCTGAGACTTCCAATTTGGTCACCATTTATGGGCAACGATTAATAAGATCAGTAGAGACCAAAACTGCTTGAATTTGTGCACTGCTGCTTGGGTCCTGATTAAACATTTCTGCAAATAGGATCTATGTTTCATTGGTTAACTGTCACTTTCCAAATCTTCGGGTTTTTCTAAGTGAACTCTACCCCCAACAACTTACAACCCCGGGATCAAGAGTCACAAGCTCTACTGACTGAGCCAGCCAGGTGACCTAGTAAATCTTCATTTTTTAAGCCTTGCCAGCCATGTAGATGTTACTTAAAACAGCTTCTACTACTTAAGCAAACCAAATCGAGGAGGAGATAAATGAACATGCTTTTAAGCCTCCTTTCTAGTGTGGCAGCTTAAATAATAAAGATAGACATCTCAGAATTTTAGAGTTGGATGGGATTTTAGAGATGACCTAATCTGACCCCTGTATCTGTAAAATGAGGACACGGAGGCTGGGAGTTTTAAGTGAGTTATCTAAGGAGTACAGCTAGCGGGGACTGAGTGGAGAAAACTAATAGGCCTCTGACTCCTATTCTGGTGCGCCTGTACCACAGCTCATAACCACACTTTGTTGCTGTTGTGAGCATGAAGGAGTAATGTTTGACTTTTCTGTGTGGGGCAAGTAAATGGAAGGTATTTTTTCCCATAGAATATTAGAGTTAGAGGATATTCCTGGATTTGCTTCTCATTAGATAATTGACCACACATACAATGCTTAAAACAGGAGCACACAAAGCCTTCATTGTAGACACTGAAAAGAAAAATAAATGAATCACAGTGGAAATGCTCTCCAAAATATAGACCGATTGCTTATTGTTTTACTTCTTCTCCGATGGAGACATGAATTCAGTTAGCCTTGATGGTAGGAGAATGAGAAGTTGGTTGGTTCCCTTGTGCACTGTGTCAGAGAGACCTGGAAAACACGAAGGTGACTTGAGAAATCGGCAAATTCTGAAATTATCTTGTCTGAGAACATTATCCTTTTGAACTAAGCTTTGCAAAATACAATCACAACCGGTGTCTCCCCGATTCTTCTGTTTCTAGGAGACAAGTCTGCTGTTCTCATCACATTAACAAACAGCCAAGCGGCTCCTGAAGCATGATCCTGGCAGAGAGCCAAAGTACCGGTGTGGACAGCACCGGCTGTCACAGGACTCGGAGCAGAAAGGGAGGGTGTTGCGGAAAGAGTTACTTGAGGGGAAAAAAATTCAGTGCAACAGTTGTGAAGGAAGACAAAATTGCAGATCAAAGGGGGCCGAGCCATGAGTTCTGAGGCCCAGGACCCCTGTGCCTGTACGCCTCTCACAGCGCGCTTCCTCCGGGGTGGACTTCCCTGGTCATATTCTCCATAGAGTTTCTCCTCCCCTCTCCCCCGGCCCCATCCCAACCTACGTGCTCCCGGACAGTCACCTTGAAGTCATTCCCTCTCTCTGCCCCACGGCTGGAGGCAGC
The DNA here is from genome assembly GCF_006229205.1 of Suricata suricatta. Lineage (NCBI taxonomy): Eukaryota > Metazoa > Chordata > Mammalia > Carnivora > Herpestidae > Suricata > Suricata suricatta. Next base: position 74,801,192 of record NC_043709.1, read on the forward strand.
ATAGGGTCCTGGGTCAGAAGGAGGAAGTGGGTGGAGAACAGGCCTGGACAGAGAAACAGAACTTCAGAAAAGTTTTATCTCCATGAGGGCAGGGATCTTTCTTCAGTTCATGAATGTATCTAAGCCTGACTTACATGCTGACTCTGACTCATCGAGTGCTTCTAATAGAATTTGTTAAATAAATTTTTAAATGAATGAACGAACTTCTGAGTCCTTAACCCAGTATAGTGGTAGCAAACTACGTCTCCATCATCATTGGGCTCCTTCCCTCTTCCAGGATTTCTAAAATTCGATCGTCTTACATGATGCCCAGGAAATCATCTCCAGTCTGGTCTGGTCACTCTAGCCATCCTTGTTGACCAAGCCCCAGTGGTTCTCTGAAGCATTCAGACACTGCGCTGCCTCAAACGGGGCAGAGGAACTTGGGTGAAGCCAGGAACCCCGGGCCGGTAGTGCACCAGGAGACCAGCGCTTGGGGCCAGCGAGCAACGCGCAGCTCCTCTTAAAAGCAGGGTCAACGGCCTGGTCTCTCTTGCCCAGGTCGGGGCCTCATTAATAAGGAGAATCCTAGCTAGCTCACTCTCTTCTTCTCCAAGCTTATTTTCGCAAACTTTATCCTGTCTCTAGGTTTTCAACTTTTGAAAACAAAAGCCAAAAAACGTTTCAGACTGACTCTGCATTCCTCCCTGACTTCCCCCAGGCACAGAGCTTACTCCCAGCTTAAATGGTAGGGCAGAAAGGGGGAAATGAAGGATGGAAAAAAACAAAAACAAAACAACAACCCATAAATATCTCAAAATATTATCCAGCCATGTGGGTACGAGACCAGATGCATACAGTCACGGCGACTGTGAGCCCTCAGGTTTTCCACGGACTGCAAAAAAGAAGAGTTGTGTGTATCCTCCTCTGAGCTCCAGTGTAGAAAGGAAAGGCACACTTAGTAACGGGTTTCTTTGTATGGCTGGTGGTTTTGTTTTGTTTTGTTTTGTTTTTGTCTAAAATTCTCCTATAACCAACTGATTTCTCTAAAAGTTGGTTGGATGTTAAGATTACCACCAGCTCAAAAAGCATCAGAGACACTTTAATAAAAGGATGCAGACTAGGTTTCAAGGCACTTGGCTCACATAAATTTACACTTCCAATCAAATTTAATGGGCTTTCTTTCCTTGTGAGGAGGATGAGCATTATTAGTTTCACATTTTAATATATTTTAGGGGTGAGATGAACCTGGATAGTAAAAGCATCTTTCTTCTATCCCACCTAATGCAGAAGAAACTTCCTGGAAGGAATTCATTTGGAATGAAAGGGGAGTGATCGTCTTGCAAATAAGGATGGGCAGCGTGGCAGGATTCTTACAAGTTACGCGTTATGGTGGGTTTCACAAATATTGGCAACTGTGAGGTCATGAGAGAGGGTGGGATTATGAGGCAGACTGACCTACTGGATACTATACAAGGATAACAAAGGCTTGAAACTAGCCTTTAGAAGTGGTTCTTTATCTTTTCTCAAGTAGTAGGAAATAGGAACATGATGAACATACTTCGTCTGGAAGGCCATCACTAAATTCCTGAAGGCCTTAGAATTTCCAGCTCTTGTTCCCATCCATTCCCTTTTGCATCCTGTGCCGCCACTTATGTTCCAGAAGAAACCTATGCCACCTGTCCTCAAGATGAGTAGGAATAATATTTTATAGTGATTATAGTGATCAGGATTCCTCAGACTCCTTTCTCCTGTGATTTTGCTGTGACCTTTTACAGAGTTTATGTTTTAGCCCCAGCCAGATCTCTGCTGTAATTTGAATATGTTCCATGCTATAGAGAAATGTTCCAGATTTAAGCAGAACTGCCTAACTTTAAACTGTTGGACATAACCTAGAAGAAAACACTGAAAACAGTATTAATCTTAGGGGCACCTGGGTGGCCCAGTCAGTTAAGTATCTGACTCTTCATTTTGGCTTTGGTCATGATCTCATAGTTGTGAGATTGAGCCCCACATGGGGCTCTACACTGAGGATAGAGCCTGCTTGGGATTCTCTCTCTCTCTCTCTCTCTCTCTCTCTAAATAATACACTTTAAAAAAAGCAATATTAATCTTTACTCTTTTGTGCCTTTTTTCTTAATTTTTTAAAATGTTTATTTTTGAGAGAGACTGACAGAATGTGAGCAGGGGAGGAGCAGAGAGAGAGGGAGACGCAGAATCCAAAGCAGTTCCAGGCTCTGAGCTGTCAGTACAGAGCCCAATGTGGGGTTCGAACTCAAGGACCATGAGATCATAACAGAACCAAAGTCGGATGCTTAACTGACTGAGCCACCCAGTGACTCTTTTTTGTGCCTGATGAATGCTATTACAATTTTTTTTTTTACATTTTGAAACCAAATCATATAAAACAGGGGTGCTCTCAAAGTGAACATTTATGTGGTATTTTGTTGCAGGAAAGGGTAATTGTGAGATTGATGTGATGCTAATTCAAGGTCAGCTAACTTCAAGTTATCACAATTAAGTCATGCTTTCTAAAATACTTTTTAACACTATTTCCTTTTTAAGCCAATAAAAACAGCATGAATCAACTTATGCACCTTTTCTCACCCCAACCTCAAGTCATAGGTCCAGGCCCAGAAAATTTTAGCCATGTATATACTTCCAAAAGTTTAAATGTTCCACGTTCTTCTATTGTTCCTATCTGTTGGACAGAGCCTCACTTCTCCTGTTACACCCAGACATATTATAAAAGTAAAACAATTCTGGTGGCCACTGAGCCACCGTCAAGTCTCACGTGGCATCTGCTCTCATAGTACCTTCTGTACCAGACTTCATGAAATAGAACTAAACTTCAGAAGAAGAGATCAAGCAGAACCCGTATCTTTTTTTTATTTCTATGTAATCTCTACACCCAATGTGGGGCTCGAACTTACAACCCCAAATCAAGAGTTGTCTGCTCTACCAACTGAACCAGCCAGGCACCCCAGAACCCAAATCTATCTTAAAAGACCTTACAATAAATTCTGATCTCAAATAGAGATTTCTGTTTTTCATTATCCACAAAAGTTTTCAAAAGTTCTTTAGCAATACTGAAACAGGTACATACTTGTATGAGGAGAAGTATGATTTCTTGACATGACTAAGTAATTAAACCACAATATGAAGTCATACTTTCTGGTATAAGATTACTAACTACCTGTAAAAAGCACAGATAGTTACCTGTCATATTAACCAGAACTTCAAGAATGAAAAATACCTTTTAAAAATGTTCAAATCTTCCTGTGTATTAGGTACTAAACAGAAAATGCTATCTGCTGTTTGTGCTCAGGAAAATCTCCTGCTACACAAACTTAAATATATCCCTGATCAAAATGTCACAAAATAACATTGCAGGTGAACAGGTTACAGTAGCAAATTTTAAGATATTTTGATTAGCAACATGAGAGAACACACCTGCTTATTTTCTTCAGTATTTGGGATTAAACTGCATAACCTGTTTGTAAGTATCTCAAATCCTACCACAGTTACCATTTGACAATAAAAATCTCACTTCACTGATAATTATACATGCAAAGAAACTGATTTTTAAAATAATATTTCATTTTGTTAAATGACTTTATAATGTTAAGAAATGGAAGCAGCTCAGTTGGTTAAGCGACCAAATCTTGATTTCGGCTCAGGTCATGGTCTCACGTTTTGTGAGTTCAGGCCCCACAGTGGGCTCCACACTCATTGTGCAGAGCCTGCTTGGATTGTCTGTCTCCCTCTCTTTCCCTGCCCCTTCCCTGCTTGCTCTCAATCTCTCTCTGTCTCACAATAAATAAATAAACATTAAAAAACAAAAAGACATGGAAACGTTCTGTAGGGAGTGGTTTGGCATGTGGCCTAGACACCTGCTTCAGCATCGAGGCACTCAATTCTCCCGCTGCTGGGCATAGCGGTTGCTGACGGCTCACAGCTGAACCTATTTTTGCATCTTGCCCTCTGCCAAAGCCTTGCCCAAGATTTTGCCTCCTCTCCAGGTGCATCCCATCTTTAATGGCTGGTGAATAACAAAGTACAAAGGCCTGTTCCCTTGTTTCAATTTAGAATGAATCTGAAAGGAAATCCCAGCTTCAGAGCACCCTATGGGATTATTTGAGGCTGCTATTGCACACTGTTCACATAAAACTTCACCCTCTACCCCCATCGCTGCATTACAGATGTTGTTCGAAGAGTACACAATCCTTCTGCACACAGATCTTCAACTCGACCTTCCACAGTTGGTATTGAAAGTAGTCCTAGAAATGAGACTCTAATATAGGATTTGGGGGGTATCTGGGAGGCTCAGTTGGTTAGGCATCAGACTCTTGATCTCAGCTCAGGTCTTTATCTCTGAATGTGAGTTCAGACCCCATAGTTGGGCTCCCCTCTGAGCGTGAAGCCCACTTAAAACACAGTAACAATAAAAATAATAAATAAAATAGGGTTTTGGAGCTGGATTCTATACAGCCAACTGGCAATGAGAACCCCATCCCTGGTGAGTGGAGTCCAGACAGCAATGGCCATGCTGTGTAAATATTTGAATAGTTATACTAAACCTGGTTACCTGTAATTGTTAAATAGATAAATAAAACATAAGGCTTTGTGCATTTACGGTGTTGACTTTTCTCTCGGTATAGCTTGGACAAGACTGCCATCTCCTGGAGAAGCTTATGAATACTGATGACTGCGGTGCTCTCATTCCCTTGGAGAACCCCTCCGAAAACCGTTTGCCCCCAACGCCAACTCCCTATCTCTCCATTAAGTTAAACTGATTTCTAACCTGTCACAACTGTGAACACGTTTTTGCAAAGAGACAAGAATTCAATGGAATTTGCGCATCACAATTTTTTATGTGAAAATTTAAACTAATTCTAACATTTGTAAAGCACTTAGTAGGTGCCTAGTGCTTTAACTCTTAGTCCTCATAACAGCCCTGTGAAGTAGAAACTGTTATCCAGACACACCTGTGGTACCAATGAGGAAATTAAGTATTAGCGAAGTTAGATCTCACGCTAAGGAAAACCTCCATTTACGTCGTCAGAACTCCAACGACTGCAGAGAACTCAAGCTCCGTAGCTAAGTGACCGCCTCGCCCTACCAGGGCATGCGCAGAAAAACACGGAAGCAATTTCCGTAGAAATTGTGGGAGGCTGGCACCGAGGGGTGTGGCAAGGGCTCTAAAATCCCGGCATTCTCGTCGTGCCGACGCCAAGATGGCGGCCCCCATGTTGCGGTGCTTTTCCCGGGGCCGGTGGTTTGGGAGCCTACGCCCGTCGGGAGTTTTGTTCCTGGGACTGCGTGAGGCCCATTCGGGCGCCCGGGGGTTGCTGGCGGTGCAGAAGGCTCGAGGTCTGTTCAAGGAGTTCTTCCCCGAGAGGGGCACGAAGATAGAGCTCCCGGAGCTCTTCGACCGTGGAACGGGCAACTTTCCCCAGACCATCTATTGCGGCTTCGACCCCACGGCCAACTCGCTTCATGTGGGGCATCTGCTCGCTCTGCTGGGCCTGTTTCACTTGCAGCGAGCAGGCCACAACGTGATTGCGCTGGTGGGAGGTGCCACCGCGCGCCTGGGAGACCCGAGCGGCCGCACCAAGGAGCGCGAGGCCCTGGACGCGGAACGCGTGCGAAGCAATGCGCGCGCCTTGCGCCAAGGGCTTGAGGCCCTGGGGGCTAATCACCAGGAGCTCTTCGCGGATGGGCGGCCCTGGGGAAGCTTCACGGTGCTGGACAATTCGACCTGGTACCAGCAACAGCATCTGGTGGACTTCTTAGCCGCCGTAGGCGGCCACTTCCGCATGGGGACGCTCCTGAGCCGGCTGAGCGTCCAGACCCGGCTCAAGAGTCCCGAGGGCATGAGCTTGGCCGAGTTTTTTTACCAGGTGCTCCAGGCTTATGACTTTTACTATCTGTTCCAGCATTATGGATGCCGGGTCCAGCTGGGTGGATCAGATCA
>NC_043709.1:74807247-74874365 GCF_006229205.1 Suricata suricatta
TTTGGCTCTGATACATAAAAATACAATAAATTTCTGTGTATTAACTGTGTGCCCAGCAACTCTGCTAAACTCTTATTAATTCTAATGATAATCTTTGGATTTTAAAGCACAAGCTCAAATGTAAGGTTAAGAAAAGAGACAAATGGAAAAGATTAGAGAATCCAGACAGACTCCAGTGTCTGGTTGCTTGATCTCCGTGGCGCTGCAAAACAGTGGGATAAGATGGTCTTTTCAATAAATATCACTTGGGTAATTAGATGCCTTATTTGAGGAAAATGATGAAACTTAACCTCACATTGTATGCAAAAATCCATTCCAGTAGATTATCAACCTAAATCTATAATGAAAGATAAATCATGTGTTCAGAACATAAATAGGAAAATATCTTCATAACTGGGTTAAAGATTCTTACATGAGATACAAAGAAAAAGATTAGTAAATTAGGCTAAAGTAAAATTGAGATCTATAGTTCTTCAAAAGTCACCTTTAAGAGTAGAATACCGGTTACATGTACTAAAAGTATAAAGAGCTTTGTACACAAATTCCATAAACGAGTAAGAAAAAGACAACTCCGTAGAAACATGAGAAGAGACTTGAACACTTCAGAAAGATTCTATCTAAAAGGCCAAAAACACGAGAAGGTTGCTCAGCTTTAGTGAGAAAATGCAAGATAAAGGCACCATTAAAACCACCCTCGAAATGGCTAACCGTAGAACTGGCAATACCAGGTGTTGGTGAGGGTACTCCATAGTCGGGGGGAGTAAACTTACTGTGATCAGTCTCCACCTACTGCTGGTGGTGCTCCTGGCTAGAAACGCTTGAGACACTTGCCGGGGCCGTACTGCTTGTGGCGAGCCCCCGCAGACCTCCCCTGGCAGCACCAGTGTTGTGGCTGGACTGGCCTTAGTGGCTCCTAGGATTGCAGGACACACCGCAGCAACAACCATTTGGGAAATTTGAAGAACAAGATTTATTACTCACAGGTCCTGGAGGGCCACACAGCAGGGTCATGGGTGGTAGAGAGGGGGAGGGAGGGAGCGTGGAACTAAGCTCTGCTTTACTGAAGACAAAAGATGGGGTGCCTAGGGTTCTGCAAGTTCACTCGTTATTGAGAACTTTAAAACAAAAGCAAGAATTAAGGAGAGGCAAAGATAGGGTCACTCAAGAGGTTCAGTGCCGCATTTACCCAGGGCTTTCTAAGAGGGGAACTTTGGGAGTAAGGGTGGCCCAGTTCCTTATCTAGTTGGTTTGCTACTAACTGAATCATTATAGCTGGCAGTATGCTTATTCAAGATGAAGGTCTTTAAAATGGATACTTTGGCAATTAAAAGCTAAGTATCAACACTTAGAGGCATCAGATTTTTTTGTCCTTTTTTTAAAACATTTTTTTATGTTTTTTATTTTTGAGAGACCAGCAGCGTGAGCAGGGGAGGGTCAGAGAGAGGGGGAGACACAGAATCTGAAACGGGCTCCAGGCTCTGAGCTAGCTGTCAGCACAGAGCCTGACACGGAGCTCGAACCCACGAACCATGAGATCGTGACCTGAGCCGAAGCCAGGTGCCCCCCCCTTTTTTTTTAATTGAAAAACAGTTGACCTACCATACTATGTTAGTTTCAAGTGTACAACATAGTGATCTGACATTTATATACTTAATGAAATGCTCACCACAGTAATTACAGTTAGCAGTTGTCACCATACAAAATTAGTACAGTATTGTTAACTATATTCTTTGTGCTATACTTTGCATCCCTGTGACCTGTTTCATAACTGGATTTTTGTACATCTTAATCACCTTCATCTATTCGCCCATCTCCTCCCCTCTGGCAACCACCAGTATTTATAAGTCTGTTTCTGTTTTGTTTCTTAGCCACGTATAAGTGAAATCATGGCATTTGTCTTTCTATGACTGACTTCTCTTAGCGTAATACTCTCAAGGTTCATCATGTCCTGCACATCACAAGATATTTCTTTTTTATGGCTGAGTAATATTCCATTCTATTTATTTATTTATTTATTATAGTTTATTGTCAAGTTGGTTTCCATGTATCACCCAGTGCTCTTCCCCACAAGTGCCCTCCTCCATGCCCAGCACCCCCCTTCCCCAATCCCCCTCCACCTTCAGCCCTCAGTTTGTTTTCAGTATTCAGGAGTCTCTCATCATTTGCCTAATATTCCATTCTTTAACCATTCATCTTATCTATAGATACTTAGGATGTTGCTTCCGTATCTTGGCAATAGTGAATAGTACTGCAGTGAAAATAGGTATGCACATCTTTTTGAATTCCTGTTCTCATTTTCTACAGTAAATAACCAGAAGTGGAATTACTGGATGGTATCAAATTTCTATTTTTAGTTTTTTTAAGACCTCCATACTGTTTTACATGTGGCTATATCAATTTACATTCTCACTAACAATGTATGAAGGTTCATTTTTTTCCACGTTCTTACCAAAACTTCTGTCTTTTTGATACTAGCCATTCTGACAGGTGTGAGGTGGTATCTCATTATGGTTTTGATTTGCATTTCCTTGGTGATGAGTGATGTTGAGCATCTTTTCCTGTGTTTATTTGCCATCTGTCTTCTGTGGAAAAAGGTCTGTTCAGGACCTCTGCCTATTTTTTAATCAGATTGTTTGTTTCTGGTGTTGAGTTGTAGAAGTTCTTTAAGTATTTTGGATATTAACCCCTTATTGGGTATATTATTTGCAAATATCTTATGGTCAGTAGGTTACCTTTTTGTTTTGTTGATTGTTTCCATCATTGCACAAAAGCTTTTTAGCTTGGTGTATTCCCAGTGGTTTTTGCTATTGTTGCTCTTGCCTGAGGAGAACGATCCAAAAATTATTGCTAAGGTGGATATCCAGTGATAGTGCCTATGTTTCCTTCTAGGGGTTTTATGCTTTCAGGTCTTACAGTTTGGTCTTTAATCCATTTTGAGTTTATTTTTGTGTGTGGTATAAGAAAGTGGTTATGTTTTATTCTTTTGCACAAAGCTGTCCAGGTTTCCCAGCACCATTTATTAAAGAAACTGCCTTTTCCTCATTGGATATTCTTGCCTCTTTTGTCATAGATTATTTCCACATAAAGGCATAGGTTTATTTCTGGGCTCACTATTCTGTTCCATAGGTCCATTATTGCTGTCTCAAATGACAAGATATCATTCTTTTTTTTATTGGTAAGTAATATTCCCATTGTAAATATTACCACTTCTCATCGATTCGTCTATTGATAGACCCTTGGGTCCCTTCCGTATCTTAGCTGGAATAAACATAGGGATGCACATTTTTTGAATTAGTGTTTTTATTTACTTGTAGTAAATACTTATTAGTGGATTTACTAGATTTTACAGTATATCTGTTTTTAATTTTTTGAGGAACCTCCATACTGTTTTCTGTAGTCGCTGCATAAATTTACATTCCCACCGACAGTGCATGAGGGTTCCTTTTTCTCCACATCCTCGCCAACGTTTATTTCTTTTTGATAGTAGCCATTCTGACAGGTATAAGGTGATACCTCATTGTAGTTTTGATTTCCATTTCCCTTACAGTTAGTGATGTTGAGCATCTTGTTATATGTGGACCATCAATATTTCTTTGGAAAAATGTCAGGTCCTCTGCTAATTTTTAATTGGGTTATTATTATTGTTAATGGTGTTGACTTGTATGAGTTATTGGATCTTGTTGATTTATCATTTGCAGATCTTCTCCCAGTAAGTAGATCATTTTGTTGGTGGTTTCCTTTGCTGTGTGAAAGCTTTTTATTTTGGTGAAGTATCAGTAGTTAATTTTTACTTTGTTTCCCTTGTCTGAGGAGACATATCTAGCAAAATGTCTAGAAAATGTCTGATGTCTAGAAAAATAATGGAGGCCCATGTCAGATTACTGCCTAAGTTTTCTTCTAGGAGTTTTATAGTTTCAGGTCTTAAATTTAGGTCTTTAATCCATTTTGAGTTTATTTTTATGTATGTTGTAAGAAAGTGGTCCAGTTTCATGCTTTTGAATGTAACTGTCCAGTTTTTCTAGCACCATTTGTTGAAGAGACTTTCTTTTCTTCAGTGTATTTTCTTGACCTCCTTTGTCATAGGTTCACTGACCATATAAGTGTGGGTTTATTTCTAGGCTTTCTATTCTATTCTGTTGATCTATATGTCTGTTTTTTCGCCAGTAGCATTCTGTTTGATTACTCTGGTTTTGTAATGTATTTCGAAATCTGGAAGTGTGATACCCCCAGCTTTGTTATTCTTTCTCCTGATAACTTTGGTGATTCTGGGTCTTTTGTGGTTCCATACAAATTTTAGGATTATTTGCTCTAGTTCTGCGAAAAATGCTGTTGGTATTTTGAGAGGGATAGCATTGAATCTATAGTTTGCTTTGGGTAACATGGACATTTTAATTATATGAATTCCTTCAGTGAGCATAGAATATCTTTCCATTTGTGTCACATTCAATTTATTTCATTGGTATTTTATAGTTTTCACAGTACAAGACTTTAACCTTCTTGATTAAGCGTGGTAGTCTTCTAAGTAATCTACACACCCAGCTTGGGGCTTGAAACTATAACCCCAACATTAAGAGTTGCGTGCTCTAGGGGTACCTGGGTGACTCAGTTGGTTAAGCATCTGACTTCAGCTCAGGTCATGAGCTCATGGTTCACAAGTTCAAGTCCCATCAGACCAGAGCCTGCTTCAGATTCTGTGTCTCCCTCTTTCTCTCTGCCCCTCCCACCCTCATATTCATTCATTCATTCATTCTCATTCTCTCTCTCTCTCTCTCTCTCTCTCTCTCTCAAAAATAAATAAAAAATTTAAAAAGAGAGAGAGAGTTGCACGGTCTACTACTGAGCCTGCCAGTACCCCTAAGCTTGTTAATCTCATAATCCACTGTATTTCTGCGGTGTCATTCATACTTTTCCTCATCTCTGAATTTATGTATTTGAGTCCTTTTTTTCCTTGATGAATCTGGCAAAAGGTTTATCAATTTTATCTTTTCAAAGAACCAAGTCTTGATTTCACTTATCTTTTTATTTTATTTTTTTATTTTTATTTTTTTTAGTAAATATTCTGCTACTATATATTAAATACTGCATGGTTTGCCCAAGCTAAGATGAAACCACATCATGAATCAATTAGCATCTTTTTATTTTTTTAAGTCTCTTTTCATTTATTTGCTCTGATCTTTATCATTTCTTTGCTTCTGCTAACTTTGGGTTTTGTTCTTAAATCTTTCAGTTGTAAGTTTAGATGGAGATTTTTCTTGTTGTAGAAACAGGCCTATATTGCTCTTAGAACTAACTCCTTTTGCTATGTCCCAAATATTTTGGAACATCATGTTTCCCTTTTATTTGTTTCCAGGTATTTTTTAATTTTCTCTTTGATTTCTTTTTCACACACTGGTTGTTTAGTAACATGGGATTTAGCCTCCACATGTTTGTGTTTTTTCAGTTTTTTTCTTGCAATTGATTTCTAGTTTCATACCTAAAAGAGGCTTGATATGATTTCAGTTTTCATAAATTTATTGAGACTTGTTTTGTGGCTTAACATATGACGTATCATAGAGAATGTTCCATGTGCACTTGAGAAGAATGTGTATTCTTTTGTTGGGTTAACTGTTAACATCCATCTGGTCTATTGTGTTGTCCTGAACCACTGTTTCCTTGATTTTTCTGCCTGGGTGACCTCCATGGATTTAAGTGGGGTGTTAAAGTCCTATTCTGTTATTGTATTACTGATTTCTCCCTTTTAGGTCTGTTAATATTTGCTTTACATACTTAGGTGCTACCATTTTGGGTGCATAGAAATTGATGATCTATCTTTGTTGGATTGATCCCTTTATCATTATGTTAATGCTCTTCTTATCTCTTATTATAGTCTGTTTTAAAGTCTATTTTGTCTGATGTAAGTACTAGAACCTTGAACCTTTGTTTGTTTCCATTTTCATGGAATACCTTTTCTATCTCTTCATTTTCAGTTTGTCTTTAGGTCTGAATGAGTGCCTCCTAGATAGCATGTAGATGTGTCTTAGGTTTTTTTCATCCAGTCAGCCTATGTCTTTTGATTGGAGCATATAGACCCTTAACATTTAAAGTAATTATTGATAGTTATATGCTTAATTGCCATTTTGTTGTCTGATTGTTTTTGTCCTGTCCCTTCCTTGCTCTCTTCCCTTGTGACTTGATAGCTTTATTTAGTGTTATGCTTGAATTTTTTTATTTTTTTCCATATGTTTTCTGTTTTCAAAGGTTTGTGGTTACCATGAGGTTCATATTTAACACCCTATGTATATATCAGGCTGTTTTAAGTTAATAGCCACTTAAGTTTGAACCACTTACTATTTTTTAACTTTTTTATTTTATTTTTTTGAGAGACAGAGACAGAGCATAAGTGGTGGAGTGGCAGAGAGAGAGAGGGGGGGGGGGGGGGGGGGAGACACAGAATCCAAAGCAGTCTCTAGGCTCTGAGCTGTCAGGACAGAGCCCATTGTGGGGCTCAGACCCACAAACACCAGATCATGACCTGAGCTGAAGTCAGATGCTTAACTGACTGAACCAACCAGGCTCTCCTGAACACATTTGAAAAGCACTACATTTTTAGGGCACCTGGGTGGCTCAGTTCAGCATCCGACTTTGGCTTGGGTCATGTTCTCAGGGTTCATGAGTTCAGGCCCCTCATTGGGCTCCATGCTGACAGCTCAGAGCCTGGAGCTTGCTTTGGATTCTGTGTCTCCCTCTCTTGCTGCCCCTCCCCTGCTCCCTCACTCGCTCTCACTCTCCTCCCCCCCCCAAAAATAACCATTACAGAAATTTTTTTTAAAAAGCACTACATTTTTATTCGCCTCCTCCACATCTTATGTATTTGTAACTTTTGTATTGCTTAACAAACACATTATAGATATAATTGATTTTACTCCTTTTGTCTTTGAACCTTCACAGTATCTTTGTGATTGATCTGGTACCATTAGTATATGTTCACTTTCACCATTGAAATTATGTCATAATTATTCTAAGTTCTAGTTATGGCCTCTTCTTTCCCACTTACAAAAGTCTCTTGAACATTTCTTGTAATGCTGGTTTAGTGGTGATGAATACCTTTAACTTTTGTTAACTTTTGTTTATCATCCCTCCTTTAGTTCTGAATGATAACCTTGCTGGATAGAGTATTTTGTTTGTAGTTTTTTTCCTTTCATCATTTTGAATATCCTGTGTGCTCTCTCTGGAGCCTGCAGTTTCTGCTGAAAAATCCGTTGCTAGCTAGCCTTCTGGGAGTTGCCTTGTACATCACGGTTTGCTTTTCTCTCCCCACTGTTAAGATTCTGTCCTTTCGTTTTTGACATTTTAATTATCAGTGTGTCTCGGTATGGACTTCCTTGGGTTCATCTTATTTGGGGCTCTGTGTTTCTTGGATCCAGATGTCTGTTTCCTTCCCCAAGGTTCGGGAAATTTTCAGCTATTATTTCTTCATATGAGTTTTCTGTCCCTTTCTCTCTTTTTCTTTTGGGACCTCTATGATGTGAATGTTAGTATGCTTGTTGTCTCAGAGGTATGTGTTCTCAACTCTGTATTACTAGGAATTAGAGCTTAATTGGGGGAACCTGAGTATTAAGGTTTTGAAGGTAAATGATGAGATACCATTCACTATTGGCTGACTTACGTACGAACCAAATGGGGCTATTGAAAGAGGAGACTCCATCTCAGTATCTTTAGTAACAGGGTATAGGCTTTTAGGGACCTGTTTAAATTGTTATTAGGGGGTGTTTACCATCTTGCCCACCAGAGGAAGAGTCACTGGCTTCCATATAGTGAATTCCACCTGGAAGGTCGAGAACTCGGGCTTGTTTGATGTTGCATGGGCTGTTTCAACACATCCGTGCCTGTAACAGGGGAGGAAAGGGCCAAGGAGGCCACCCCCAGGAAGAGCCATTTGTAGTAAATGGCCCCTGTAGTTAGTTACATCTGAATGGATTTGTACACCTTTGATTCCATTTTACTGGCAGTGTCCTGTGGGTAGAAGCACTTCCCTTTCAAGAATTTAGAAGGGTGGTCTGCAGGAGCAGTGACTTGGGCCTCGATGTCTAATCAGGCCAGAAAATACCGTGATTTTTATTGTCCCAAGGGACCACCCCGGTGCTATAGGGGCCACTGTCTCTGGGAGGTGGGATGAGCCCTGGGAAGCCACCAACTTCCTGGGGCAGAGGCTTTGGTGGCTGCCAGCCGTGGGTTTTCGAGAAGAGGGCAGAGGTAGTTGCAGGGACAAGTCAGGATGGATGGCAGCTGAGTGGCAAGAAGGTGGTTGGCAGAGGGGGCTGTAGCTGTGAGAATGTTCATGTTAGGGTCTAGAGTTTAGACACGTGCTGTCTGGATATTAAGTAGCCAGGAACACTGAGGTTTTGTAACTCCCAGGAGAGGTTAACCTGTGCATTTTCATAAAGGGCAAAATTCAGTTGGGGATTTATTGGGGAGTAGGGAGCCCTTTTGAGGGATATTTGCTCAAGGGGCAGCGGGGCAGAAGGACATAGGTCTGAAGTGTCCAGGTGCCTCCTCCATGTCTAGCAACCATGCCCATGCCCCCCCAGTGCCTTTTAAATGGTGTCAGCAGTCCCATTAAAATTAGCACTGCCTGGTAGTTAGGGGGAGCACCTTATGAAAAGAATTCTCCGGACTCAGGGGTCACTTGAGGCCTCATCAGGTTTAGAAATGAAGAGGACAGGGGCACCTGGGTGGCTCAGTCAGTTAAGCATCTGACTTCAGCTCCGGTCATGATCTCACACTTCATGGGTTCAAGCCCCACATTGGGCTCTTTGCTGACAGCCAGCTCAGAGCCTGGAGCCTGCTTAGGATTCTGTGTTTCCCTCTCTCGTTCTGACTCTCCCTGGCTCAATCTGTCTGTCTGTCTCTCTCTCAAAAATAAATAAAACATTTTTAAAAATTAAAAAGAAATGAAGAGGACATCATTTGGGTCACTGTGGTCATAGAAATGATAAACATACTGGACCACGCCAACTTTGTGCAGCAGGAAACAGGCCTGATCTAATGTTTCCCATTCACTGTGAGCCTTAGCTTTAGTGGTCTGTGTGAGGAAAGGAAGAGCATGGGGCCAGGCAGTAAATACGGGGGGGGGGGGGGGGGGGGGGGGGGGGGGGGGGGGGGGGGGGGGGGGGGGGGGGGGGGGGGGGGGGGGGGGGGGGCGGTTGCAGCTGTCAGTGGCTCTGGTGCCTCGGTCTTCCTTTATACCTCTGCATCCTCACCAGTGGCCTCAGCAATCTGGTCAGTTTTCCTTCGGAAGCTGGGGCCCCCCTGCGGCATGTTGCCTTGTTCTGCCCCATTGTGGGGGTATCCTGGGGGCTCAGGATCCGAGGTATCTCAGAGGAAACAGACATGTAGCTGGATCATTCTCTGAGAAGATTATAGATTTTAGGGTCTTTAGAGAGACTGGCCAGCTGTACAGTTCAGCAGTCATGAGTAACAATTTTTGATCACAGGCCAAAAACTTGTAATAGCCTGTTAGCTCCCTTCTATCTTTCCTGCTGCACAAAATCTTTAAGTAAGGTTAGAATTTCAGTTACGGCATAACTTCTGATGTTAATTGTTACTTTCTGATTTTCTTCACTACCTTGATCTTACGTGTTGTTATCAGAAACAGTTTCTGGAAGATGTCCCTGTGACCCCCCTCATCAGGGGTGGCCTTCCTGTCCAGGGTGTCCCAGCTGCCCTCCCCAGGATTGGGGCCTGCCTCCACCAGCGCAGTGTGCACGGGACCTGGGGGAAAGCACAGTAGCAGAGCCTTGGCCTGTTGGTGCACAGAGGCACTGAGCAAAGTCCAGGAAGCTCTCATCTCTGTGAAATAAATTTTGCAGTTGTTTGGGCTGATGTACCTCCTCTGGGTCTTAGGAGGCACTGGCATAAGATGTTCAGGACATGTATGTTTGTCTGTTAATTGTTTAGCAGCATCACACCAGGGACCGGACTCAAGATAACCCACTGGGCTAGGGAGTGATAGTGAGTGTAGCAAGGCGATAGTGAGTGTGGCGGCCGTGTGGGAACAGCAAGGCTCAGCTGAATGTCTCCTTTCATGGTGCCATTGGTTTCCCTCTTACAAAGCCGTTCCATGTATCTGGGTTAGGACACGTAGTCCTACTGTGACCCACCACTCAGTGGTCACTAAGGGAGTTCTCCCTCCTTATCTACTGGAATACCCTTTGCTCAGTACCATCAGCCCAAAGCCTCATCTTGGACAGTGATCACCACCTCGGGATCCAATCTGCCTTCATTAGCTGTCCTTGGCACAAGGCAGGGAGGACCCCATATACATGAGTGGTCAGTAAAGGCCTCTATAATTAGTGGCCTCACATCATTAGTCCGTATGGCCTTCATCACAGTGCATTGGAGAGAGTGAATTATTATGGCAGCAGTGACAATTTGGAATAGATGCCACAGGCAACACACAGCAGAGGCAGTATGCAAAAGCATGGACTAGTGCAGTAGACCTCCAGCAAGTGGGGCTGCCCTCCCAAATGGTGTGACCATCTGGGTTAGCCAGTTCCGTGAGTGAGGTAGTTGAAGCTGGGGGGCGCCTGGGTGGCTCAGTCAGTTGGGCTTCAACTCTTGATTTCGCCTCAGGTCATGATCTCAGTTTAGGAGCTGGAGCCCACATCAGGCTCTGCAGAGCCTGCCTGGGATTGTCTCCCTCTCTCTGCCCCTTCCCTGCTCGCTCGCTCTCTCTCTCTCTCAAAACAAATAAAAATAAACTTTGGGGGGAAAAAAAGAAAAGATAGTTGAAGCTAAATGCCTTCCCCTAGGTTAACTGCAAGTGCTGCCACACAGTCCCATTGACTGTACCGTCTACCAACTGTTCCGCTCTTGGCCTGTTGATAGTGGCTCTCGCAGTTAGAGATGCCTGGGGGCGCTCGCCTGGGCTACTTGTGGCGGTGCTTAGAGACGGCTCCCTGACCGGTGTCTGTCAGTCTTGCAGCTAGGCCGGCCTTAAGGGCTCTTAAAATTGCAGGATGCACCTCAGCCACAGCCATCAGAGAGTTTCGAGAAACAAGATTTAGGACTCCCAGGTTCCCAATGGCTGTGGCATCTGGGGTCTTAGGGAGAGAAAGGGAGGGAGCGTGGTCCTAGGGCTCTGCATTATTGGGATAAGGGGTGAAATGCTAAGGGCTTTGTGAGTTCATTCTTTATTGGCAAATTTAAAACAGCTGAAATGAGTAAGTGGGAAGGGAGAAACCGTGTTACTCAGTGGTCAGTTATCGAGGTACCCAGAGCCTTCAAAAGGGGAAGCTTCATGTGTGTCAGTGGTCTGGTGCTGTGTCTAGTTGACTTGCTGCTGGCTGTGGCAGGCAGCTGGCCGGATATTTACTTGAGGTGGAAGTCTTTGAAATGCATGCCTTGGTGGTCAGAGGTTTAATGTCAGGCACCGATGTTACACTTAGAGAACCACTTGGGAAAAATACAGGTCTCTGCTTACTAAACCTGAATGTGTACAGAACTGCGGATGCAGCAGGCCCTCTCCTCGGTACGTCCCCAAAAGAAATCCGCGCACACAGGCACCAAGAGAAATCCATGGGGATATTTATAGCAGCATTATTAGTTATCATCCAAGAGCAGAAACAATGTTGCACAGCAACATGGATGAGTCTCTTACTAAACATAATGATCTAGCAGAAATGCCAAACACAAATATATTCTATATGATTCTGTTTATATAAAACCTAAAAACGCAAAAACAAAGTGATGCAATATACGTGGGGATACCGAAATGGGGAAAGTATAAAGAAAAACAAGTAAGCGATTATCTTGGAAGGCAGAGGAGTAGTTACTTTAGAGGGGAAGGGAATGTGATCGATTTGGGCTTCCATGGGTGGAGACAGTGATGTATTTCTAGACAGGTGATGGTAGATGTGTGCTTTCTGATTCATTAAACTATGTGTTTGTGATTTATATACTTTGTGTTTTTCACCAAGAAAAGATTTTAAAAAGAGGCTACACATAAAATAATATTTATGTTAGGAAGTTACAAACTTTTTATTTATGGGCACATAAACATAAAAGTACTAAGACATCTTTAGGAAGGATGTGCACAAATTTAGATTAGCTTATCTCTGTGGGCGAAGGGGGGTAATATGGCAGTGCTGGGATCTAGAGCTGTACTTTAACGGTTTTTCAAAAAGAAAGATCTGGAACAAAGATGGCAAAGTAGTGACATCTTCAGTGTGGGTGGTATGTGCACAGGTGTCTTTTTTGGGTACTTCATGTTTATTTTTCATAATTAAAAAATTTTAAGGAGCACCTGGGTGTCTCCTCACTTCGGCTCGGGTCATGATCACAGGATCCTGGGATCAGGCCCCGCATTGGGTTCTGCGCTGACGGCACGAAGCCTGTTGGGATTCTCTCTCCCTCCCTCTACCGCTCGGTTCTCTCTCAATAATGAATGAATGAATGAATGAATTTAAAAGTAGGCAGGATGTTTTTTAAAGGGCAAGGGAATTAGAGATAAAAATTTGGTATGTTATATACAACTAACACTGTATTTTTTGTCCCAAAGGTACCTGAAGCTCTTCACTTTCCTGCCCCTTCCAGAGATTGACCACATCATGCAGCTGCATGAGAAAGAGCCGGAAAAGCGGGGTCCTCAGAAAAGACTTGCTGCAGAAGTTACAAAGCTTGTTCATGGACAAGAAGGCCTAGCTTCTGCTAAAAGGTGGCCTTTTAGAATACTAAAACTGGATAAAGTCAATGTAGTTAATAGACTTGAAAATTCATTAGGGTTATCCTGTTAGTTACCACTAGCAGGGATGGTCAGTGGTTGACCTAAGTGCTGTAGAATAGCCTCTGTTGGAAAGAAAGTTTTGAAGGCTTTCGGGGTGGAACCTGACGGGCGCTCCGGAGTCGGGTGCTGGGTATTAGCACGTGTACCTGGACGAGCGCTCACATGACGCGGTTCTCCATGCTTTTCAGGTGTACACAGGCCCTGTACCACAGCAGCATAGACGCCCTGGAGGTCATGTCCGATCAAGAGTTAAAAGAGTTGTTTAAAGAAGCTTCATTTTCCGAATTAGTGCTTGACCCAGGAACAAGTGTCCTAGACACATGCCGCAAAGCAAATGCCATTCCAGATGGTCCCCGAGGGTAAGATTCTTTAACTTGAAATTCACAGTAAATTCAGCAGTAAATGTTACAGTTCACAGCGTGGGTTTCCAGAAGGTGTTTTCCTGATAATGCTTTAATGGTGTCTCATTTCTGGCAGAAGTCAGTTTAAGACTAAAGTGAAGACTGAGTACTTTTTGTCAAAAATCCTTTAAAACTTAAGTCTATGAAATCTGGTACTACTATACTGTCTCTCCTTAAGTCTAACTTAGTTTCTCTTGAGCGTTGGAAAGGCCTGTGTTTAAGGGACCACCGCAGTCAGTATATGCACTGGGATTAGTCTGCTCAGAATGATCACAATTTGAGATCAAAAGTGAACAGAATTACATGACCCCTTTCATATTCAGTATATATCATCTTTTTTTTAGGGAGTGTAGGGGTTGCCTAACTTAAGTATTAGTTGAATTTCTGAAAATGAAATAAGCATAGATTGTTACTTCCCTAAGACTAGTATTATTAATTACATACTAGTCCTCTTAAGAATTATATTTTTCTTATTTAAGAAGTAGGTAGAATATTTCTTCCTCAGTATTATGGTATTATGAGAGAATAAAGTGTTCCCAAAAAAGTAAGTGGGCCCATTATTGATGCTTATCCATTTATGAATGAAGCCATGTGATACAGAAGAAAAAGCATTTGTTAGCCAGAAGGCCCCGGGGGCCTCATCTGCTGGGGTTTGAGAAGTCAAATAGTTGTCATTTATAATCATGAACATAGACTGATATTTGTTATAGTTGCTGTTTTCTTTCAGTAGTTTTGGATTATTTGCCTTTATCCTAAAGAACCCTATTTTATTCTACATGATCTGTGTGTCACCTGCCATTCTACCTTACTGCTTCCCTAATATGCTCATTTATTTAATATGCCCTGAATTGGGGGTGGTCTCAGATACCTGCCCACAGTGAGTCACTGGTTCTAAGAATTTTCTTCACTGTGGAAACATTTTTCATTTTCTTCTGAACTTTTCAGAAGTGGAATAAAAATAGTTTATTTACTGATACTGTGAATTATGCCACTAAAGAGGACACCATGTCTGGTTTTGACAGAGTTCTTCAGTAACACTGACATTTGTTTAGATTGTATAAGCTCAATAAGATTGGCTTGTGCATTTAAACAAAAGGTAGAACATGATCTGAAACTGTAGCAAATAACCTAAAATAACACTTCCTAAGAGAAAGAAACAGAAAATAGAAAGTGTTTTACTGTAGGTTCACAAAACGATAGGTCGTAGCAGCTTATTTCATTAATAACATGTTCAGATAAGAGAGAATGAACATTTGCGTTTCACAAGGCCTTTCATGCTCTAGATGTCTTTTCAAAGGTCACCTCTTTCTAGTTACTCCCCATGTTTACTCACCCTATTTGTGAAATTAACCGACACTCTCCAGTGTCTGCCTTTCTCTTTTCAGGAAAATTTCCAACCACCACCCACCCAGTGTGCTCCTAGAGCAATTTTTCTTGGTTGCTTTATAGCATTTAAATTGGGGCTTTTTTTAATGTTTATTTTTGAAAGACAGAGTGTGAGCGGGGAGGAACAGAGAGAGGGAGACACAGAATCCAAAGCAGGCTCCAGGCTCTGAGCTGTCAGCACAGAGTCCGACGTGGGGCTCGAACCCACAAACACAAGATCATGACATGAGCCTAAGTTAGATGCTCAACTGACTGAACCACTCAGGTGCCCTTCCTGGTGCTTTATAGCATTTAATCACCTAGTTGTTTATTTGTCTGGATCGCCCAACTAGTTTGCAAACTATTTATATTTAGTGCGTAAAGGCTCTGTGAATGTTTATTGAATGAATTGGGCAATAAATAATATGAGTAAAACCTCTTTACACAGGCCATCAAAAAACTGTTGCTAAACTGGAATTAGGCCACTGGTTTTCCATTTCTGAAATCAGCCCATTTCACTTTTAATTTCTGCTTTTTATCATTTTAACAAAATTTGCTATTTGCATAGTCTCAGAATAGAATTTCCAAGGATCTTCCAGTTTCATAAGCAAGTTTCCTAAAGGTTTCTGTAATAGCACTATAGAGTTGTGACGTGTAGCCCGTGGGTACTCATTAAAAGTGGCATTGCCCTTTTTCTGTTTGGAGGCTGCTTTTCTGTAAGCCCCTGCTCAGAGCCTGGGGAGGTGGGTAATTGCTCTTGTTACTCATTTTTAAATCACTACGGGCTGGGAATAGCTCTATGTAGAGCTGTGAGAGATTCCAGCTTTTTCTCTACTAAATACGAAACTGGACTGTGCCTTAAACTGCTCTTTTAGAAGAGCATTTAAGGAAGGCAGAATCTAGTAGAGTGAACATAAAGGTAACAATTCAGTGCTAAGAAGTTTTAGTTGGAGAGCCTCTGAAATGTAAATGAAATATCATTGGGAGAGGTCAACAGTAATTAGATTTATCTAGTTAACTAAAACATTTCTATTTTTAGGTATCGGATGATAACAGAAGGTGGAGTCAGTATAAATCACAGACAAGTAACCAATCCCGAGAGTGTTTTAGTCGTTGGACAACATATTCTTAAGAATGGACTTTCATTACTTAAAATAGGAAAAAGGAATTTCTACATTATAAAATGGCTTCAGCTATGATGAAAAATCCTTCTGGTGGTTCAGACAAAATGCATCCATCTCATTCTCAAGATGTATCAGAGGTTGGCTCCAGAACACATACTTTCGTTCACACAAGCCAAACAAGAGAGAACGGAGTACACTCTAGGCCTCAGAGTGTGAGTAATTTCATTATGTATATAGGTTGCTTAATAGAAGGTGCTTGTGTAACGATGGGGTATTTTATCTCCTGATCTGCAGGTGTTACGGATGACCACAGAAAACCATAATTGCCAAGGATAATCTCTTTTAAAAATTCTACTTCATGAAATGACTATTGTATCCTTCTTGCTCTCTTTTTAGAGATGAGAAGAACAGTGAAAAAAGGGGCAGAATACGGACTCTTGGGCACTTTTATATTGGATGTCTGTCTCCCTGAACTTACACCAGCAGCGTCCCCAGTGCTCACATTAGAAATGTGAAAGATGGTACTGGAAACTGTAGATTTCTGAATGTTTTGTTTAGGAAGCAAATGTAGTTCTCCTTAACATGGAGTCCTAGTTGGCAGTAGAAATTACAGTAGAAAGTTTCCTTTCAAAGAACAAAAACTAGTACTTTTGAGAAAGTTTACAATTCCGTTTTCTAGTCCCTATGTTTCAGTATAAATTTACTCAGCCTTGTTTTGCTAGATTACTAAAGTAGCAATATTTTATAAATCTGGAAACTTAGTTTCAAGTTTCAGCTTCTGTCCCCAAGCAGACTGCAACTTGAGATAAACTGAAAAGTAAATTAGAAAATAGAGGCAAATATACAAATATCCAATCGTCTGAGACTATCATAAGATATCCTTCTGGTAAGGAAGTTTGCAGGTCACATTTAAAGGATTTAGAATCAAGACTTAGTTAAGCTGTACATACATTAGGGAGGCCAATTCTCAGTACTCTCTCTCTCTCTATATATATATATATATGAAAAGTCAAGATAGTTATCACCCCTATTTCCCTGAGAACCAAGTGAAACACAAATACAAATGGTTC
Organism: Suricata suricatta; assembly: GCF_006229205.1. NCBI lineage: Eukaryota > Metazoa > Chordata > Mammalia > Carnivora > Herpestidae > Suricata > Suricata suricatta. The sequence continues at coordinate 74,823,971 of NC_043709.1, forward strand.
ACAATCCAGTTCCTTCTCGAAAACGTTATAAGCAGCAAAGCATGGCTTTCCTGCTCCAATTCTAGCCATTTACTACCTGGAATACTTGAAACAAATCACTATGCTAATAAGTAAAAATGGAGATTTACTGGTAGCTCTGTGAATTGTGAGAATTCTATAGGAAAAAAGTTGTAGTAGAACTTTCATATAGCATAAGCTGTCTTATGTTCTGATTAGATTTATAGGTTAAAGTGCGATAGTTTAGCTAAACCTTTCTCTGGGAGTAAAATTGGGAAGAATTCACTTATTGACAAAACTTTAACGTCATTTTGTACCAGCAATTTTATTTACATAGCAAGAACATACAGGCGTCCGTGGTCAATATCAGAGATCATCTCCACATTTCAGAGCTTCACTCGGTTTGAGAGCCCATAAAGGAAGGTTTTCTGAAACTTTCCATACCTTTCTTGACTCTGCTTTTCTTGTACAAGGTGTGTAGTGCCAGCAAGTACATTACCATGGCCTATTTTTAAAGGGTAACATTTTCAATTTGAAATATGTTTGGTATGCCAGGGAATGATACACTGTCGGTTTCTCCGCCCTTACAAATTCAGAAGGCTGGAATGGTGGTCATCTGATGTATATGAAGTAAGTAAATCATGGATGGCTGTACTGATGTTGAATAATGGCAGAGTGATTTTGGAGTGTGTGCTAATGAGCGTTTAGGTAGTATTCTATCAAGATGGTACTATTAACAGATTGAAAGTAGTACCATGTAAGATTGAGTCTGGTTTTTTGAGATCAGTTGCTGAGCCCATTGTTTAGCCAAGTTAACACACACACTGTCCCTGCCAGTAGTCCTTCATAAATGTCGTAACAGAAATATTATGTTCAGTAAATTCTGTGTTGCTGATACGATCTTTTAGAGATGGAGCTAGATGCCTTAAGGATTTTGACCCATGTCTTAAAATTTATAATGTAATTTGCACCAAGAATCACCTGGGGAATTTTAATAAAGTGTGAGTTCTAAACCTCACCCCAAAACTCTGAATGTGTTTTAGTAGTATAAAACCTTTAGGTGTGTCTATCCAGATGTTTTTCTTTAAATAATAAGGTTCTACCAGTACTTTCATATCTGTATTCTAAAGCATTCTGTTGGTGTGAAGCAAAAGTAACTATTCCCAAATAACAGAGACGATAAATACTTAAATGACCACAGTATGTGGTCTTAAGATTCACTTGGAGGTGGTACTTAAGAGTATAAGTGACCAATTTAAAGATGTATCTGAATTACTATTATATTTGAGAATCAAGTCTAGATAGTAGAATTCCTGCTTGTAGGTTTAAGAAAGAATCGAAGATGATTTAGATGTTTAATGCACTAGGCAGCATGGACCCGGAAGTGGAGGGCTGCAGCAGCTACACCTTATGCACACGTCACTGTCAGTGTTACAGAGCTTCCTGTGCCTTCAGCTTTCTTGCTAACAAAGCAAAGTTGCAGAGAAGCTCAATACTATAAATCGAAGGACAGGTGGACTACAGTGACAGTGAGTAACTTGTCACCTCACATCTTTCTAAGCCAGACCAGTTTATATTGTGCATGCATTACATTTGTATGAAATGTGATCTTCGTGCGTTCTTCTCGAAGGACTATGGCCGCAGCTTTAAGACTAACAGATTACACAGGTCATCTCATCCACAGGCAAACTGCTTATACAACGAGAACATGAACAGTTCTTTTTAAGTTCAAATGAAACTGTCACAAGAAAGACTTGATGTATTTTATATGTACGGGGCAACTTTAGAAACCGCCATTTATTATTTGGATTAAATGTATGGTTTGTTCTGTGATACAGAGTACAATTTTCAGTTTATAGCCAGTCTCTTCACATGAGCAGACTCATACCATTGCAATTCACAGGAGTTCATAAATAAAATACTACTCAAGTAGGAAGTAACTAGCAAACTTCGAGTTGACAAAGTCTCAGTATTATATAGTTCTCTTCACCAAAGATGAGTCTCTCGGATTTCAGCAATTATTTGACTGGCTCCTTGTAATGCCTATATTAAAAAAGGTAAAAAAAATTATGGATGTTTATTATCATATCAAATAATCTCTGAATTATGTGGAGGCAACCTCTCCCCCTTATATGTGGTAGATCTATAATAACTAGTATCTTCTTTGGAATTTGAATCTAAAGATTAGCCCTCATATGATGACTATGTATCTCCAGGGATCAGAATGTGGTGTTTACAGTGCAGACCCAGGTGTGAAAATTTTTTTTAAAAACATTTACGATACCTTTAGCATATCAGCTGCTTCCTTCCTGCGTTGTGCCATGTCCTCAGATTCAGTCAGCAGGTCATCCAATAAGGAGGATTTATACAGCTGCCCTACTAACTCACTCTGAAGAGTATCTTTCACATGATTAACCAAAAAGTGCATTACTGCCTTTGGCACACTGTAAAAACAAAGCCATCAGATGATCCATTAATTTATAATTGGAGCCTAAAAATGTTTTAAAGGCCTGTATTTTCAAAATGATTATGGAGTCATCCAGCAGTATACATAGGCTCTGATTTATAGCACTAACCTGTCTTGAATATTCTTTCTGACAATAAGAAAATATGATTTGATGAGTCGCTCAATGACCTCACAGTCTCGTTGTTCACGGGCAGATAGTTTTCGTGCAACAGGAACTGGCTAAATGGAAGAAGAAAGAAATCTTATTTTTGTGCCATTTTCAAATGACAACATTTAAAAGTTCAGTAAAGCTGGGGTGCCTGGATGGCTCCACTTTGGCTCAGGTCATGATCTCACAGTTCGTGAGTTTGAGCCCCACCTCAGGATCCACTGACAGCTCAGAGCCAGCTTTGGGTACTGTGTCTCTTCTCTCTCTGCCCCTCCCCTACTTGTGCTCTCTCAAAAATGAACATCAAAAATAATTTTTTTTTAAGTTCAGTAATAAGTTTTTGTGACTGAACCTATTCACATAGCTTACCACATCCAGCAGATTGACAGCATGGCCTTTTTGGGGACTGGCTGGCATAATTGGAATTGGTTTTGACTTTTCCTCTGCTAATAACTCTTCAGCTTTTGAAGTTTTCAGCATTCCTCTCCAGTTGCCTGTTGTTGGTTCTTGAACACCATCTCCAACCCCACCACCTCCTCCAGATGCAACCTGAAAAAAAAGTTCCAAACTCTATTCCAATCATACCATATCTGACATTAAACAAAATTCCTTTTCATTGACAGCAGTCAGGAACACATATCCTGTACCCGCCGGAATCTCATCTATTCAGACAGGTAACTGGAACCCTGGACTGTCTAAATAAGAGGTTCAGTTGTAATTTAGCTCTTGATAGTTTGCTAACTTTAAAATTCTCTAACCCCTCTACAACTATTAAAAATAGCTGCCATTCAGCTTAACTTTTTTCAAAGAAACCTTATACACCATTGAAGTGTGATCTCTCCAAAAGTTCTGTGAACTCATGTTACAAAACTTCGGAGTTAGGTATTTTTGAAGTCTGTTTACATTTTTAACAGTCACAAAATACCATAGGATAAACCTACAAACTCTTCAACACACAATTCTTAGACTGATGGGACTTTAAACTGCCTAAAACATGGAATGTGACATAAACACAGTATGTTTCTTCAATGTCTATACTCGAGAAAAGATCTGCTGATAGAAATCTAGCACTACCATTAATCACAAGTGCTTTTGCACTTTTTTTTCCCCTAGAATATCTGATTTGTAAAAGAATGTTTAGGATAATGGGGAAAACATTAACTCATCAATACTTGACATTTTTAGATGCTCTTTAAAAAGATCTTATAATCTAAAATGGAGTTAAGATGATATCCAAACTTTTAACAGAAATGTACTACAGCAATTGTTTAAAAATGTCAGTTAAGGAAAAAAAAACCCTCGTAGATACAGAGAACAGAGCAGAAGGTCAATTATAGGGTGATGAATGCTTAGGTCGACTTCGGGAGGGGGGGGGGTGATCACTTTTTAGTGGATACAGGTGTCAAATTACAATTTGTACACCTGAACATTTTTTTTAAAGTCTTTCCAAATGGGGTATCATTTCAAATTAAAACACTGGCCCATCTTATGTCCATTAAGATAGGCCATATCTAAATATAGGCAATATATTTATATACTAATTTTAAAATGAGTAATTATATTTTAAATACCTATTAACTACACATGAATGATAAAAAGAAATTATAAGGAAAGTAAGCACATTCAGGGTGATGCCATGAGTGAAGTAAAGCATAAAGCAATGACTTAGATGGTCTTTATAAAATCTGAGCACAGCGGGCTGAGAGAGAAGACATTTATAAACTTGTGAGGGTTAGAGCCTTAAATCTGGACAGCGAGGAGGGGAAAGGATCTGCATTTATGCAGAAAAAAACAGAAATAAGGATGGGTCTGAATAATTTACCGATTACTTAATTTTCCCCTCCCCAAAAAGCCGAGAATTAACTGTCTCAAACTCTCCCAGTCCCATTTGTTTTGAATTTGCTTAAGCTCTTCAGCACACGTTAAGCTACACATTGAGGTGACCATGCAAACTGAACGGAAGCATAAGGAAGTGGTAGGAGGGGATTATGCATTAGTACTGGACCAGCGTCAGAGCTTTTAAAGAGGAAATGTCCAAACATATAACAACTTCCATCTCTGGAATTTTAAGTCCCTACCACACTATTAAAATCAAAACTAGTAGGAAAGCCTATTGTTGTTACTTAAAGAAATGTTAAAACTAGAACTAATGCCATCTTAAAAAGATTAGAAAAGAAAAACATTTAAAAATGGAACACAGACAAGAGATGCTGCTGCACAAACAGCTTCTTCAATGATTTTGAAGACAGTGTTTCAGTGAGAATCAAAGGTACATTTCATTCTGAAGCAAGACTCACAGTTTTAGTTTCTCTTCTGCTGTCCTGAATTAACTGTTAAAAGATACGTTAAAACATGCAGTTTAACAAGCAAAATTTAAATACCAATGGTGTGAATTTCAAAACTGCAGATAATTTCCTCTTTAAATTATTTTTCTGTGTGTTTTTGCTACATGGCAAGCAAAGGCACGTCAACGATAATTATGAAGTATACACGGTTACATACTTTAAAGTTCTTCTTAGACTAAAACAATCTAACCTCCGCACAGTACCCCACATTAATAGCACCGCGTACGGTGTGGTTTCCGCAAGGTTATGCTGCACCAGACAACTAGGCATGCAGGCTTAGATTAGGAACCAGAACAGACCTTGCCATCAGCCTCAGCAGAAGCAGCAGGGGAGGGCTCCTGGGAGGCAGGTGCCAAAGCACTTGGAACTTTATAAGACTAAAGGCAAAAAATGCAGGGAAAGAAAAATCAAGGATGCCAAAAATGTATTCAGAAAACATTCTAGAAATGTAAATTTTTCTTTTCTGTATCAAAATAATAAGTAACATGAGAAACAAAAGGAACCATGGGACATAAAATTATTTTTTCTTATTCTATTATCACCTTTGTTAATTTAGCCTTCTGCAATGAATACGTAAGGAAAATCCAAATTCAAAAATTTGTTATCTTTGGAATCTGGTAAGATTTTTTCTGGTAAAGAATTCAAAACCACAGATTTGTATAGCATTCATCTTAATGTATGCAACTATCACAGGTCACCAAAACCTTTTACATGCATATGACTTTCCCCTCTCTAAAATACCTTCTTGGTATGTACTAAAGTCACTGGTCATTTCAACTAATTGTACAGAGTTGATAAAGTCACCTTAAACTTTTAAAAGCTTGATATTAAAAATCCACCTTTAAGCATTTTTTCTAAAACCTATTTTTAGGGGCACCTGGGTAGCAGCTAAGGTCATGATATTATGGGTTGTGAGACTGAGCCCCAGTCAGGCTCTGCATGGATAGTGCAAAGCCAGCTTGAGATTCTCTCTCCCCCTCTCTCTGCCCCTCCCCTGCTTGTGCACGCATACATACATGCACTCTCACCCATTCTCAAGATAAATAAACTAAAAAAAACCTATTTTAAAACTTGAAATACCTTCACTCAGTGAAATAATCCCAATGGAATAATGAAGGGAGAAGAAGAAATTATTCCTAGAACTGAGGCTAATCCATCTTTGCATATTGGGAATATGCTTTAAAAATCCTATTTTTTACCTTGTCTCGTGCTACAGCTGAAGGTAATTCTCTTGCTAGCCTGTTTCTCCTTTGTTCCTAGAAAACACAACCAAACAGAAGCACAGTGATTATCAGAGCACTGAGATACAAGCCTACTAAAAAATGTTCAGCTGAATTGAAAAGTGTGGAATGACTTACAGTATATCCTCTCACTGTTGGGACTCATGCCATAATTTTATTTTAAAACAAACAAGAAATCATTTAACCCAATGCTTCTCAATCTTTTTTTTTCTGCCCAACACACCTGAAGGATACAATACAACGTCAGTGACAGTGGCTCCCTAAACCAGGGACCCTCAAATGAGGGGCAGCGGACTGACATCTCTGCCTTCCCGCTAAGACTCATGGATTGGAACTGTCCCACATAAATGTGTACGTCAGCCTTCAACATACCATGTAGAGTCTTAAGTGCACAGATACAGAAAACCTAAGCCTTTAACTGTCACTCTAACATGCACACCTCCGTGTTCCCACAACTCCCACACACAAAACCATAGAGATATCTGGAGTGGAGTTTATCTATTCTTTAAGGATGTTCCATTTTCTTTACTCTAAACCATTTCCCAGAAACAAATGTAGCAATGAAAACAGTCCTTTCTGTAATCTAATTTAACAAACTGATGGACCACCCACTCTTCTGATTTGCTGATATCAGGTGACTCTGGTACAAAGCTTAAGAAACGGCGTGACATTCAAACCAACAGGCAGTGAACACCTACTGTATGTCAGAGCACCGTGACAGGTTCCCGAGTGAGATACATGTGTTAACAGCTCTCTCAGCAGAACAGATACACGGAAAAGCACTTAGGTTAAACAAAGTCAAAACTGCTCCTAAGTAGAAACCACTTCATGAACACTCTCAAACCTGCAAAAAAGATGTTAACAAAGCTTCCACAGTGATCTTTTATGGGTAAGACTTTCTTTTGACAGATACTTGACCACTTTTTTCATGAGGTAATCCAGTGACAAAAAATACAGATGGTAAAAATGTGTGGATTTTAACAATCTTCAGAATAAAAACGTTCCATATTAAAATGTACATTTTGGGTGCGCCTGGGTGGCTCACTCAGTTAAGTGCCTGACTTCGGCTCAGGTCATGATTGAGCAAATCGTGGGTTCGAGCCCCGCATCGGGCTCTGTGCTGACAGCTCAGAGCCTGGAGCCTGCTTTGGATTCTGTGTCTCCCTCTCTTCTCTGACCCTCCCCTGATCACACTGTCTCTCTCATAAATAAATGTTAAAAAAATTTTTTAATACATAAAATGTACATTTTGAAGAGGGACACAAAGCAAAAGGCAGGAGAATCTGGAACCCAGAAATTCTCAGCCTCATCTGTTATCAACTTGTTCTGACCTTAGTGGGTCCTGGACAAGCATCCTGGCTTATTTGCTTTGTTGACTGGACAGGTTACCAACTCTTCCTAAGCACTTAGTTTTGTCACCTGTTAAACATTCTCTGCCCTCAGAGGGCTGCAAAAATTCAATTAGAATATCAAATAAAGTTCCTTGTCATGAGATAATTAAAAACAGACCTACTCATTTGTTTAAAAAAAAAAAAAAACTTAGCTGAAATCCTATCATAAATGACCTCGTCAGTATTACAAAAACTGTTCCATACATCAGTTTTCCATGAAGGTGGTTCCAGTGTTACAAGAACTAAATCCTAGTCCTAAAACTAGGTCGTCATGCAATTTTTAAAGTTTTTTTGTTTTTTTAAATTTTAAATATCTTTTATTTATTTTTGAGAGACAGAGAGAGACAGTGCGAGCAGGGGAGGGTCAGAAAGAGAGGAAGACACAGAATCTGAAGCAGGCTCCAGGCTCTGAGCTAGCTGTCAGCACAAAGCCCGACGCGGGGCTCGAACCCACGAATTATGAGATCATGACCTGAGCCGAAGCCGGACGCTCAACCGACTGAGCCACCCAGGCGCCCCTAATTTTTTAATGTAACAGTATCTAGCTCACTTTCCAAGTGCTTACTCAGGCGCATTTTTGAAATTTTTTTCTGACACTAATTCACCCCAGCTATGTAGCTAAAAATAGGTCCCTAGACCTGTTAGAGAAGAGGCTTCTTTTTAACAGTGCCCAGCAAAATAAGCACTAAAATAACACTGTTAATCATCTGTGGGCCTGAGATTCATCTATTAACCAAAGGACTGGAGTTGATGATCCAGGGTCCTTTCCAATTCCCAAATTCCATGTTTACAGTTCTTTCTCCATCCATCTGCATGAAAGGAACTTTTACATAGAAGGCAACTCTGAGGTCTTACTGGATTAAGGAATAGCAGAAAAAGTTACTACTCTTGGATAAAAGTGGCATTGCTTTATCCACCAGCCTTGGCTCCAGGTGAGATCTTCTGCAACCTGCAACATTAACCTCAAATGGAAAAAAAGCCATGAAATGCAGCCACTCCGGTACTGGTGAAAATTTATTATTAATTTAGGTAATTCTTAGAATGTTTCCTTCCCAGATTTTAGAGCCAAATGAGAACAATTTTAAACATTCATTTTTTAATACTCTTCACCCTGAATAAACTACAAGAGTTACTGAGAGGGAGCCAGCCAGGCAGTCACTCAACACTAAATAAGTGAGTCCCACGTTCCCTCTGAGTTACAGCTTCAGAAAGAGAAAATGAGAATAATGCCTCCAGGTCGTTTGAGAATTAAATTTAACATAACAAAGTAACGCCCTTAGCATACTTCCTGGGATGTAGCAGACAACGGTAGGTGTCTGTAGGTTCTATAGTTATGCCACAGCTGGTAAATTTGATCAGCTGATTTACAGTGGATTTTCTCCCGCAAAAGAAGACAATTCAAATTGTATTTACCTCTATATTATTGTTCATTAGCCCACAAGCATCAGCAAAGTCTGGATGTTTTGTGTTGATGTAAGCCAGTTCAATTGCCACTAAGTTATGCACCTAGAAGAAAAATTAAATTAGGCTATATACTAAACTTTAGGAAACATAAAACTTATTAAATAGTTCTTTAAAAAGGCACTATGGGAAACTGATGCCTCAATAAATACTGAATACTTACACTCCAACTAATACATGTTATGCCATATTATAATTCGCTGTATCTTTTGAGTTCTATTTCATCATCTAAGACTGTATTTCTAAGGGGGTGAGATGGTGACCTTAAGGTAATTAGAAGTATTTTGTTAGAAAAAAAATTTTCTTACCCAAAGCAAATCTACGTTCCAAAATTTTACGTAACCTTGCTATTAAAACCTCAGATCCTCTGCTATTCCATGTCAGTGTTTCAGTTAAGTTTCAACAAGAGAAGATTTCATAATCCAATACAGTCAAAGATGTTAACTTTGAGGAAAGGATACATTTAAACACCTGAGGTAATGATTGATTAGCCTTAATTATGACACACCTAGTTTAAATATTCTATGTGGTTTGAAAAACTAACCAGACAGTAATCAAAAAGGAAAACTGAGGGGCATGCCTGGATGGTCAGTTGGGTAAGCATCAGACTCTTGATTTCAACTCAGGTCATGATCTCATGGTTTGGTTCATGAGTCTGGGCTGTGCAGAGCCTGGTAGGAATTCTTTCTCTCTCCCTCTTCCCCCACTAGCTCACTCACTATCAAAATAAACAAACAAAAAAAAAAAACAAAAAAGGAAAGCTGAAGTGAATTCCTCCATCATTACAGAGATTTAATCCCTTCATCAGCACCGTCCTAACAAATCTCAGGTATTAGAACAGCATTAAAACGTCAAGAAGCAGATGAAAAAGACTGATTCAAATGAAATTCCAGTGACAAGGTGGGACCCTGAGACCAGGTGAACGATATCCTTACTCCTCTCAGTCTGGGGCTGCACTTGCAAGGGAAACAACCGAGCTGCAGGGATTACGTCTCCACTTCCAAGGATGGTCTCATACTCTTGGTAAACCTCCACTGGGGCTCACCACTACCCCAAGTGCACTTGGAGTGACCAGAAAGGTAAACAAAACAACCAACAAATAGAGACATAAAGGCAGTTTCAAATGCTTATGCCCCATTTTTGCCAAATTCAGCATTTTTGAGGATAGGAGCAACCTGGAGAATGGTAGCATGCAACCACGACATTACAGTACTGGCCACCAAAAGCAAACTGGAAGTGGCCAAATCATCATCGTGTGCCAGAGTTAAAATAAGAGCTTGCTCTAAAGGCTCCGTTTACTGGGGCTAAAGCTAAAACTATCCATTAGATCAGTGGTGCTACATAATAGAGCAAAACTATTCACAATCCTCAACAAGAACTCCATTCTCATGAAAACCTATGGCTGCAGGCTAACAATGATTAAAGTATGAAAGAAAAATGTACCTTATACCAGAATTACCGAAGTTTCCTTTGAAATAAGAATGAAGTGGGGCACCTGGGTGGCTCAATCAGTTAAGCATCTGACTTCAGCTCGGGTCATGATCTCACAGTCCGTGAGTTCGAGCCCCACATCCGGCTCTGTGCTGACAGCTGAACCTGGAGCCTGCTTTGGATTCTGTGTTCCCCTCTCTCTCTCTGCCCCTTCCCCAATTCGTGCTCTGTCTCGCTATGTCTCTCAAATAAATGTTAAAAAAAAAAAAAAAGTTAAAAAAAAAAAATAATAAGAATGAAGTTCACTAATCTTTTTCTTGCCAGTATACTGTGAAACAGGCCTAAACTCTGAAGTACTCATGCTGCTGTACAAAAAAGCCTCTTGAATAGTGACTACAATGATGATTTGTGAAAATAACAGCTCACCATTTCATTGGTAACAGGTAACCGTTTACGAAGAAGACAGGTCACTACTTCAACTATGGCATCATGAAGTTTTGGAAACCGCAACAACTCCTATATATGATGGAGAAAGAAAATTAGAAGTCTGCTTTGTTGAAAGGAAAATTAAATAATTCCTGAAAATAATTAGGTTTTAAGCTACATGTAAGCGATTTCCAAGCACTTTGAGATAAGGAAACTACAGATTTTACCTTACTTCTAACCCATCTTACAGATTTCCTCCCATCCCATGAAAGCAGCACTCACAGACCTTGTACCGAGTCGGCGCCCTGTGGCACCCGGCCGCTACCTGAGTACTGTAATTGCTGCAGTGCTGGATGATCCTTTGCATTTCCTCATGAACCAGTTCCACACAACGCAGGCTGGGTTCCTCCAGACGTTTGATTTGCCGCTTGACCAGTAACTCAAATGAAACTTCAGGCACAAACAAAGCAGGACGAGGACCCTTAAAAAAAATGTTGAGCGCTTATTATACCTGCATATAATTTTAGTTCTTCCCTAGGTTAAAATAAATCAAAATTTTTTGGTATTTTTCATGAAGAGTGAAGAGTGCTTCCTAATATCAAGTATGAGAACTAAGAAGCTGTACAATTCATTTAAAAAGATATAGCTAATGGGTTAAAAATAATAAGCCTTTAACCGCTTTTTAAAAAAAAAAATTCTAAGTTAGGCATACTCACAGTAGCATTTCTAATGGCAGTCAAAATGTCAATAGTATTAAGGCCACCTAGTGGGTCAACAGATTCTAAAGTTCGCCCGAAAGTCTCATGGAAAATATAACATATCCGAGCACCACCGCATCTGAAAGACAGTCAAATGTATGGTTTCTGTTCTTACTATAAGGGAAAAAAGCTGCAAGTCAGAGGTCTTTCTATGCACTTTTAAGGTCTTATTTTCTAAGAAAGCCTCAGATAAACAGTTACACTTAGATCATCTCCATGTGTTCTCAACTCCATTATGAACCAGCTTCTCTGTTCTTTTCTTTTAATGGAGAAGTCATTCCACAGAAGGCATTCACGTGTGTATGTGTGTGTGCACAGAACTGTTCCGTCAAAACCAGCAGTTAACTAAGAACTACTGAACATCATCTTTCCTCTGCCCTAGTTTTCTTCAACTGTATAAGCTTATGAAAAGACAAGGAACGGTATCTTATTTCTTTCTGTGTATTCACAATTTAAAGGAGACAGAAGTAAACTTTTCCTGTAAAGGGCCAGATATTAAGTAGTTCAAGACTTTTCAGGCCATACAGTCTGTCACAATGCCTCTGTTCTACCACTAAACACAAAGCAGCCAAAGACAAAAAAACAAATAAGCATAGCTGTGTTCCAGTAAAATTCAGGCACACAAAAATGTGGATTTTATATAATTTTCATGTCATGAAATATTCTTTGAGTTTTTTCCAACTATTTAAAAATATAAAAATCAGGGGCACCTGGGCGGCTTAGTCAGTTGAGCGTCCAACTTCAGCTCAGGTCATGATCTCACAGTTCGTGGGTTCAAGCCCTGCCTTGGGCTCTGTGCTGACAGCTCAGAGCCTGGAGCCTGCTTCCAATTCTGTGTCCCTCTCTCTCTCTGCCCGTCCCTTGCTCATGATCTGTCTCTCTCAAAAATAAAGGTTAGAAAGAAATTAAAAAATATATATATACATATATATAAATTATTCATAGCCAATGGGCTACAGTTTGCCTATTTGTGCTTTAAACAAATCTCTACCATTCACTGCTTTCTTACAGTTGTCTAGGCAGAAGGTGAACTAGCCTAACATTAAGCTAGGTGAAATAAGTCAGACACAAAAGGACAAATACCGTATGATTTCCCTTATATGAAATATCTAGAATTAGCAGATTCATAGAGACAAAGCAAATTAGAGGTTCCCAGAGATGAGGAGGAGGGCACAAAGAGATAGCACTGCTTAATGGATAACAGTTTCTGTTGGGGTGATAAAAAATTTTAGAAGTAGACAGCATGTGATGGTTAGACAATATTGTGACTGAAATGTAACACCATTAAATTATACTTAAAATTACCAGTTAAAATTACCAGTCTACCTTGAACGTTTCCTTTTTCCAGATAATTTTCCATAATGACCATAATTATACTTCTAAAATGGGTACTCCTCTGACCAGAAGTGTTTTATCTGTTATAGCAAGAAGTCCTCCAAATTCTGAAGATAGCTGACTTTCCACAATCTTGTTCTAAGATGCCTTTGCTGCCTTACCTCCTGTTATGTCCTGTCACTGTACATGCCATTCTCCAATAACACCGTGCAATATTCTTTGCTGTCGAAAGCTTAAAATACCCATCTACTTATTGCCTCCCCAAATTCTATTCAGACCCCCAACCCAAACATTCTAACTATGGTATTTTCCCAATCCCTGAGAGAAATGTAAATGGTCTCTTTTCACTGTTCTAAAAGCTTGATTATGTGGTTACACAAATATTTGCTTTATTAACTACTTGTAAAACTCCCCATGTATATTATATGCATGCTTCTGGATATGTATTCTATTTAATAAGTATGTAAATAAAAATACTTGATTATATTCCTGTTTGTCACATAATTGTGCTTCCCTCATGTTACCTGGATCTACCTTACCCACTAAACTTTTTTTTTCAATTTTTAAATGTTTATTTACTTCTCAGAGAGAGAGAGAGAGCAAGCGAGCGAGCACAAGCAGGGGAGGGGCAGAAAGAGAGGGAGACACAGAATCCGAAGCATGCTCCAGACTCTGAGCTGTCAGCAGAGCCTGATGAACTCATGGACTGTGAGATCATGACCTGAGCTGAAGTCAGACGCTTAACCAATTGAGCCACCCAGGCACTCCCCACCCCGACTCAGCCCTTTAAAGATTCATCTGGTAATCTTTATTTCCCTCAATATGCTATATATATATAATAACCAACCACTCAACAATTTATGGGGCTAACTCACATTAAAGGCCACCTGGGTCGCCCAGGAGTACACAGAGCACACACAAGTGCATATATAATCTCATGAGTGGTGAAATCTGAATAAGCTCCGTGGGTTGTATCAATGTCCATTTTCTCATTTTGTTACTGTACTATATACAAGACGGGCTGAAGGATTAACAGGACCTCCTTGTACATTTATTTACAACTTCATAGAAGTCTAAAAAAATATTTTGATTTTGAAATAATTAAAGTGAGATTTTAGAGAAATGAACATTCTTATATATTGCTAATACAATCTCTTAACAGTATGGAAAAAATAAGAGGCTTTTAGGATGTTCTAACTGTCTAGTCTGCAGTAAGGTACTACTTCAAGAAATGAGAATTTACCAAAAACTATAAAATATATACTATATAAACTTTAAAATTGATAATAGAAATGTATAAGTAATATTAGTTGTCTGTGACATGTTGATTTAAAGAAATGATTCCAAAATGTACAGCATTTGATTTTTGAAGATGTGTAATACAGGCATTTATAATGCATAGAATAATGTCTAGATTCATGCCAAAATACTGGAATTAAGTAATTTTGTCCTATTTTCTTTTTATCTGCCTTTTCTTCTTTTTTCATGAGTAATTATACTGTGTATATTAAAGAAATGAACATTTTAAAAGTTAAACTACCAAATATTTAAAAGATTTTCAAAGTCTTATTTTAAAAAACCTGAAATTTTTACTGGTTTTTACCTAGTTTACAGAGCATTTTTACACATATATCAGATGTCATACTATGCAAAATACTGCTTTACAGGTAATACATCTCAATCAGATAATCTTGGAGTTAAAGTCACTGTTACAAAACTTACAGTAACCTAGCAATTCAGGTAACCAAACCCAGAGAATTATTTTACTTACAGCTCTGAAGTTTCAATATATTTCGCAGTTCCTTCAATAGTGTTACAATATTCTGTGGCAAATTTGGTAATAAGCTGGAGTAAAGTAGCACTTTTATCATCCACAGGTTCACCATAGCTATTTAGGAGAGACTGATACTGAGCGGCTAGAACATTTATTCTTGTTTTCAACTCCGGTAAGCAATCCCTGATGTGATGCATCAGTAACCTAACAAAGTTTAGAAAAAGTGACTTTAAAATAAAACTGTGTTATGAAGCCCCAAAGAGCTCAAATTTTTTAAATGCCAATAATGGTGAAAGTTGTCAAATAATGTGTCTTGGCAGGAAATAATGCAATCTTAGGGTAGAAATAAATGCTTGGTCTGAACAAAGGCAACTTGATTAACACTTTTTAAATATGCCTTCAACCCATAAAATTGTAGCAATTGCTAAGAGAACCAAATATAAACTGAAACAAATTATTTCTATATTAATTACAATGACCTCAAAGAAAGTAAGCTACTCAATATAATTCTACCTAGATACTTTTGTTTCTGACTTATCTCTTACAGTGGGTACTCAGCACAATGAAAATCAATCTTACTAAGATCCAAGTCCATCCCTCTTTAATTTATTTAGGGAGTAAGATAAAAGACAAAACAGCTTTCATTTTGCCATTTATAAATTATCTAGAAAGGTTTTCCAGTCCCTCTACCATCGGTGGGTATTAAGAAATTCAAGGTACGTACCTTAAATTCTTTTTATGAATAATAGAAGACATCCAAAAATAAGACTAGATCATATGAAAAATTATAAATCTTAATTCAGTTCCTGAAATCCCAAGTGGAAATTAAGTCATCTCTTATCTTGTTTTAGCACCAAAAATGAATGGACTGCCAAGAACTTCATAATTAAGATGTCTTAAAATTCCCTTGAGTGTTTCTAGACTACATAATTTAATGCCAACCGCCCCAATAAGAAAAAGACATCTATATTACGAGAACCTACTATACAAGAAACGAATCTGGAACTATATACATAAGAACATTATGAAAATATAAGGAACTAATGAGAGCTCTTGGATACCTACTGGCAAACAAACAAACAAACAAAACCCTCATTTCCCAACAGGTAAAAATGTTACCTGTTCAGAGTCCGAGCAAGATACTTTGTTCCATTTCTATTAGCCAAGGATGGGTATTTCTTTTGAAGGAAAGCATATTCATCCCGAATTGAATCAGTTACACTCTTCTTATTGTTAATGTCTAGCTGGCTCCTAAGGTTGAAAAAAAATAAAACCATTCAACAGAAGTCAACCGAGGTCCTCTACATACCCTGGATGATGACAGCACCAAGCATTGTTCGTAATGCCTGATATGGATTGTTTTGTTTAATTCTCGCAGTAATTCTATGCAGTAGGTATTATCCCATTTTATGGCAAAGGAACAGAAGGCTCAGGCACATTAACCTACCCAAGGTCACATGTTAAGTACTTCAGCCAAATTGATCTGCGACTTGTAAGTTATGCCTGAATAGTTTAGGACCCATAATTACCATTCATTATAGCCAAAAGCAGTACTCTTAAGTAACAGGGATAGACAGGTGAAAAAAGTATACGCATGAAAACCAGCTGTATATTTTATCCATGGACAGGCAACTGATTTCTAAAAATAATTAACTTGAAGAGCTGTCATCTAGAAATGCAATACTTTTACACCACGAGCTTACATGAGAACAGAGTGGGAATTAAAAACAAAAAGAAAACAAAAAGAGAAGTCAAAGTATGGGAGAGTTAACACATAGGAGTTAAGGCAGACAACTGCAAGAGAGATCCTAGATATCACTTAGTAAAACATTTCATTTCTCTCTTTGAGAGAGACAGGAAGAGCATGCAAATGCAAGTGGAGAAGGAGCAAGAGAGGGTGACAGAGAATCTTAAGCAGGCTCCACACTCAGAATGGAGCCCAACCCCAGGGCTCAATCTCCGGACTATCGGATCATGTCTTGAGTTGAAATCAAGAATCAGAGGACTCTTGGGGCACCTGGGTGGCTCAGTCGGTTAAGCCTCCGACTTCGGCTCAGGTCAGATCTCACGTTCGTGGGTTCGAGCCCCGCATCAGGCTCTGTGCTGACAGCTAGCTCAGAGCCTGGAGCCTGCTTCCAGTTCTGTGTCTCCGTCTCTCTCTGCCCCTCCCCCTCTCATGCTCTCTCTCTGTGTCAAAAATAAATAAAACATTAAAAAAAAATTAAAAAAAAAAAAGAATCAGAGGACACTTAACCAACTGAGCCACCCAAGTGTCCCTTTATTTATGTGTTTATTTTTTTGAGGGGGAGAGAGAGAGGGAGAGAAGAAGAGTATCATTTTAAAAGGCCTGAGACCCAAACATGTTTAAACCCACATTCTATATCTAGTTTATAGACAAACTAGGACTAGAACCCAGATCTCCTGTTAATTTCAGTGCTGCCTACATTATAAAGGCTTTGGACTAAGAATGTACTTCATTTGAAATCGCTTTCACCATGTGACTTTGGGAGATGTATAACCTGAGTCTTCTGATTATAATGTAAAACAGACACCAACACCTCACAGAGATGTTGTAAGGGTTCAAAGAGATACCATTTGCAAATTGCTCACAGACCCTCAGTAGCAGTTTCCTTTCCACAATTTTCAATACCAGCTATTTATAATTAGAAAACTTTTAATAAAATTTCTCCAGGTCACATCCTGGCAATTACAAAGGATCACTAATGCCAGAAGTGTTAAGTCAATTTACTAAAATCCTACCATCTTAACAAACTCTTTCTTAGTTGCATGCAAATTTCAATAATACTCTCTTCTTACCCAGTGCACTCCTCATACATAACAGAATAGGCAGGAATTTTTTAAGCCTAGCTATTCAATGTTCTTCCATTTTATGGCACTGCTTACTTTAAAAATGCTTTCCATTACAAATGCCCACAGGAGGCTTTAGTAAATCTCTTTTCTCCCTCTAGAGCACTGAATTCCTAGCAATACCATAGTTACAATAAAGGGAAAAAGAGAGACATATCACTTTTAGATTACTTTTTAAAATTCAGAGTTGCTTTGAATTGGGGATGCTGCAATTATTATTCCATTCTTGATTGCTGACCTGTTAACTACTCCAATTATTCCAAGTTTGACTGGTATAACCCTTCCCATCAATACATCCATGGCATCAGTACCCGCATCCATGAGGTCAAGTTTAGTGATTACAGCTAAGGTTCTGCGACCTGGTAAATGCCAAAAAAAAAAAAAAAAAAAAAAAAAAAAAAAAAAATTGATCCATTAAATAAAGCTATTCAGTATTAATAAAGAAAAATCCTCATCTATAATCCCTCCTTAATGTTACCTCTGTCACATTTTGGTAGTTTTTCCAACCTTTGCTTATAAATACTTTTAAAAGTTTATTTTGAGATAGAGAGCGAGAGCGAGCTAGGGAAGGGCAGAGAGAGAGAGGGTAAGAGAAAAATCCCAAGCAGGCTCTGCGGTGTCAGCGCCCAGCCCAATGTGAGCTCAATCTGATAAACCATGAGATAATGACCTGAGCTGAAATCAAAAGAGTCTGATACTTAAGCCACAAATACTTTTTAAAAACTAACTTTAGGGGCACCTGGGTGGCTCAGTTAGTTAAGCATCTGACTCTTGATTTCAGCTGAGGTCATGATCTTGTGGTTCATGAGTTTGAGCCCTGCACTGGGCTCAAGCCTGCTTGGGATTCTCTCCACCCATCTCCTGATCGCTTGCTCTCTCTCCCTCTCAAAAATAAATAAATAAACTTTAAAACATAAACAATTTTAAAGAATAACTTATTTTAACATCATATACAATTTAAAATGTTTTTCACATGTAATTTTTTAATAGCTCTTAAAGGCTAATTTTTTATAAGTATTTTAATGTAAGTGTTTAAAATTTACTCATTTCTATTGTATACTTCCAGGAGTTTTGATAAATGCAAAAGAGTTATGTCACTTCCACCTTAAGACAAAACAGTTCTATCACCTCCCCCCAAATTTTCTTATACTACCAATCAAACCCCTTTTCTATTTCTAGATTTGCCTTTCCAGAATATGACATAAATAGAATTATATACAGCCTTTTGACTCTGACTTCTTTCACTTGACATAATGCATTTGAGAGTCATCCATGTTGTTGCATATATCAATAATTCTTTTTTTTTTCATTGCAAAGTAGTGTTCCATGGTACGGATATACTATAGTTTGATATTTTTGAGAAACATTTGGGTTGTTTCCAGTTTTACAAGATACAAATAATAGGTTTTCATTTAACATGGGTAAATATCTAGGAGTGGTACTGACTGAACTTTTTAAGAAACTGACAAACTGTTTCAAAGTAGCCATACCATTCCCACCAGTAATGAGTAAGAATGCTCTGCGCAGTGTCTAATTATACATACGACATTTTCAACATTGCTCCAAATCTACAATATCATCCTTTTTCATGATTTCCTAGCTATCACTACATTAATAATTTATTATTATCTTTAATTATCTTAATCATTCCTACTATGGGCCATATATATTAGGGTGGGCCATATATATTAAGGTGAACTTAAGTTTTTGACATATGAATAACACTTAGATGGGACTACTTCCTTACAACACATGACCAGATTCATTATGACTAGATCAAGGGGCGCCTGGGTGGCTCAGTCTGGTTAAGTGGGACTCTTGACTACGGCTCAGGTCATGATCTTGCAGCTCATGAGATCGAGTACCGTGACAGGCTCTGTGCTGACAGTGTGAAGCCTCCTTGGGGTTCACTCTCTCCCTCTCTCTCTTCCTTTACCCCACTTGCATGCTTTCTTTCTCTCTTTCAAAATAAATAAACTAAAAAAAAAATCACTAGATCAAAAGTATGATCCTATTTATGACTCAAGGGTCAGTTTAAAATAGAATGCATATAAAATGCTTAACAGTTTAAATGATAAGTGTAAAATTTAAATAAATCTTTTGATAGAGCCTAATTTATTTATTATTACTATTTTTTAAGTAAACTCTACCCACAACGTGGGCTTGAACGCATGACCCTGAGATCAAGAGTCAGTGCTCCAGCGTCTGAGCCAGCCAGGAGCCCCTGGAGCTTATCTTTCAATCTAAAATGAACATGTGGTAAATATTTCTTAAAAACTTGAAATTAAATAAAAATACGTTAAAAATTACTGTTTATGGGAATTTTAATTAGTAGCCTTAGCATTATCTTTTCTTACCAAATTTTTATTTCAAATTCTTCTTTAAAGCAAGAAAAAAGAAAACAGGACACAGCCCACAGAACCTCCGAATACTCCAGTAAAAAAATTAGATCCTATATGGAGCAAAGCTACATTTATTAGCAGCAATAATTACTCCCTTACAAGGTGTCATTTTATATATACTAAGAGATGCACATCACAGCATTGGTCAAATATACAATGATCCATGGTATGAACTAATCCCTGGGCTTATGAGTACTTCATAAAAGAATTTTACCTTTATTTCTAAGAATTTCCTCTGCCTTATATATGTCTAAATGCTTTCTACCTCTGGTTCTGGAATCGACAATGATTAGTCAGAAGTCAGCCACTCAAAAATCTAAATCCTCTTATTTATACAAAACAAACCCTCTCTGAAAAGCCCTCTTATTATTTAAAAAAAATTTTTTTTAATGTTTGTTTATTTTTGATAGAGAGAGACAGAGTGTGAGCAGGGGAGGGTCTGAGAGAAAGGGAGACACAGAATCTGAAGCAGGCTCCAGGCTCTGAGCTGTCAGCACAGAGCCCGATTCAGGGCTCGAACCCACATTCCGTGAGATCATGACCTGAGCCATAGTCGGCTGCCTAACTAACTGAGCCACCCAGGTGCCCCTCATCTTATTATTTTAAAATCATCAGGTAACCACTACAAATACAGACATTGTTTCTGCCTTGACTATACAGCAACTAACCCATTAAAACTTTATATTCCATCAGAATTTCTATTTGTAATCATAAGCAAATTAGGTGTGCATTGTTTTTTAAGTCTGTATTAACAGTTTGATATTCCTTTTAAAAATACATATTCCTTCCTTAAGGGTAGATTTACCACTGTTAACCAACCATCTCATTAAATATTAATATCTGTCCTTACCATCCGGATCTACCTCTCTTGAAATCTTAAGTGCCTCTGATGTGGCCATATCTGTATTAGCAGCAGTGACAGCAAGGATGATGGAATTTGGATTACTGATGAACCGAAGAATGAGCTCTCTGATTTGAAGCTCAATATCTTTAGGTTGATCACCTACAGGCACCTGAACCGAACAGAGATGAACAAGGAACTAGTAATAAAAATCAACTCAGCCTCCCCTCATTTAATCTACAGAATGTAGATATTACTCCATTTAGAGAGAGTTAAAATGAAGAAAATATAGACATACTACTAGTAGTCATATAAATGCATTTGGTAATATGTAAAAGCCTCAAAATGTACCTCTTGCAAATACCAAAAGTTTACTATGTGAAGGATTGGTCAATGTTAATTGCCTAGAGACAAATTCATTCATTCATTCATTCAATTAGCAAGTATTTATTGGCAGCCTATTATATTTCAGGCACTGTTCTACATCACATATGTATATGTAGATTAAAAAAAAATAAAGACCGATAATTATTTTAAATCAGATTATACTTTTAAATAATGAAGGAAGAACTCATTCAGATAATGACATTTGAGAGAATGACCAGAAGCTGAAGGAGATAAAGGAGAGGTACATGCACATATCTGGGGGAAGAATATTTCAGCAGGATGAATGATAAAGTCAGAAGACTGGAACAGAAGGAGTTAGAAAAGTAACAGGATACTTTAAATCTCTTTTTAGAACTTCAGCTTTATTGTGAATGAAACGAAAAGCTAATAGAGAGATTTTGAGCCAAAGAAATACACAATCTAACTTTTACCTTAACAGCATCACTCTGGCTGCTTACTTAAGATTATGAGGAAGAACTGTTGGGAGGCTATTGCAGGAATGCAGCTGAGATAATAATGGATAGATCAGGATGGTAGCTACAAATTTGTATATACAATGGAGTTCTAGATACATTTTAAATGTAAGAAGAGCCAAAAAGGTCTGCTCACAGAGTAGAGTGTGGAACAAAAAGTATCAAGGCTGACTACAAACTTTTTGGCTAAACAACTGACAGAAGAGAGTTACCATTTACTGAGTTGGGGGAGATTATAGAAGGATCAAGTCAGGTTGAGGGATAGGTCAGAAATTTAGCAGAAGACATACTAAGTTTGGAATGCCTTCTAGACACTTCTGTGTACATGCCAAATAAACAGTTGGATATACAAGTCTGGAGATGTTTAAATGCTGTCAACATAGAGACATTCATGTATTTAAATCCGTGAGTTTGGATGAAATCATCAGGGGGTAAGTGTGCCCACTTGACATCTAAAAACTGAGCTCTGGGCACTCACTATTAACATTGGGATGGTAAGAAGCCAGCAAAAGAGACAGAGAAGGGATGGACAGTGAGACTGGAGAGAAACCTGCAGAGTATGGTGTCCTGGAAGCCAAGTAAACAAAGTGTTTCAAGGAGAAGGGAGGGCTCAACTATATCAATGCTGCTAGATCAAGGTGACTGGGAGAAAAAAAAAAAAGGCTGATTATTCTCATATAAGGTCAAGTAAAACCACATTTGTTTGAGTGAAAACAAACATGACCAAACCCACAATTAGGAACAATGAATCTTTACCTTGGTCATTCCTGGCAAATCCACAAGTGTCAGATTGACAACATTGGGTGAAAAAATCTTAAGATGAATTGGCTCAGGGCTTACTCCCTAAAAATAAATTTTAAAATACCATATTAAAATCACATTAAAATTTCAATGAAATATAAAAATGCAAAGTACTCCTCATTTCAAGTAGATAAGATTCTAGAGAAGATGCTTTTAAATACAAATTAAACTATGATCCCTAAAACATTTCAATAATCAAAACCTGATGAAACCCATGGAAAAGTAAGGCAGGCAGCCAGCCATATAGCAGGTTATAATCGTATCCAATCCTATAACATTAATATACAAACTTTATTTCCTCTGTATTATTTCATATTCTTTTCTCTTGATTCTAAACAGATATAATTTCTTAAGAATGTTTAATAGACAGTGCTGGACAAAAGAACATTGTATCACTATCCAAATTTATGAAGTTCTTGAGAGTGAGGAATGGGGAACAAGTTATCCAAATCAACTTGGTTCCTAATCTTTGATATCAGGTAGCAAAAGTGTATATTCTAAGAGACTCCTCAGAAAATTTATTCACATCTTCAGATCCCTGAATTCAAACAAAAGCATTTGGGTAGTGAGAGATACCATTTTTTTTCTCCCCTAGACTGAGATTATTATAACATAGTACCTTCTCTTCACCACTGGCCCTCTAACAAGGTTTAGAACTGAGCCAGGTACATGCAAAAAGACACACAGAAAAGACGTTTGTCTTTACACATGCCTTTGTTTAGCCTTTAAAATGTCCTCTCATCTATCTACATTTTATCTTCCTTCATACACACTCACTGAAAATTTTAATTTCACAGAAAGCTTTTCTGGAACATCCTTTACTCTGAGTTAGATTAGATTACTCCAAACTACTCTTCTGTTTCAAATGCGTCAGTGTTCCCGAGTCATGTACTGATGCTCAGCATGCCATCCCCGCCTGCGTACTTCTCAGGCGTTCCCTTATCAGGTCCAATACAAAGTTCTGCTCAAAGGCCTTTACAACGCCAATCTCAAAGTATTTTAAATCCCTCAGGGCTTTATGTTATGTACATGAAATCATTTAGATATTAATACATATGAAATTACTTACATAAGATCAAAGTATCATTTACTTCATTACAAACATGACTTAGGAAAGAAGAGATTTTTCACAGATTTGGGGGTAGGGAACTTCTCATCTTTTGGCCACTGTGGGTGAGAAAACCTGCTAGGTAAGTATATCACATCCCTACCATAAATTAAACATATTGCTGGTACACAGACTCAATCTTTCATGACATTCAGTTTAGTTTAACTAAAACTTTCCTATCTGAAACACTAGTCACATCCACTATAAATTCTAGCCCTATGTAAAATTACCACCAATTCCTAAGTTTAGCCAATCCATGGGGACGCAGAAGAGAATCCAGACTGGTATTATGATTAATAACATCCCCAAAGTTAAAATTATCCCTGATACAATTACAGGACAGTACAAGCTAATCTAGTTTCCTGCCACTTTTTCTACCTCTTCTATCCAACACAATCATTAGAAATTCAGGGAAGTATGGTAGCAGCAGTAACTCAAAGGTTACCAGCCTAAAGTTCAATAATGAACAAAGCTTAGGCAGAGAGATAAATATCCTGACTCGACTATAAAGAACTGACGTGGCTCCAAAAGTGCTGCTCTGTCAGGACAGCCTCTCCAGCACAACACGTGGCGGGCCAGAGGGCTCAGTGAGCACTTGTTGACTATTAGTGCTGGGCCAGGGCCCACCTGCGAGATTACATGCCCTCTGGATAATGCAAGAATAGAGATTAAAAAAAAAAGGGAAGAGAAGAAAGGAGAGAAAACAGCAGCATTTATGAGAAGCAGTGATAGTGCTTGGTGTCAAGATTAGTGGCATCTTAGACACTTAAATTTATTTTAAATTCTCAAAATGTGAGAAAACAGGAAAATTAAGTTGTTAACATTAGTTTTCATTTTCATTGAAGAAAACTACTCTCTTTGCTTTCCTAAGTAAATCTAGCCTTACTCAGGTAAGAGAGCTCTTCAAAATCCGATAAGTTACATAATGCTTCTTGAGTTAGAATACAATCAATCCATCAGAAAAAAATAACTTATAGCAGTATTAAATGGAAAATTATATAAGGGATATATAAATCACAAGATCAACAATAAACATCTAAATGAAATATTTGATGGTATATGAAAGCTCTGAGAAACAAAAGGGATTTTAAGTAGGGTTTTTATATATTTGTGAAAATACTCCATTAATCTCAAAGACCAGGACTATGAGTTTACAATGCACATCACACATTATACACAGAATACTCAAGATATATTTACTGATGTTTATATATTCTAACTCTAAAAAGAGGCCTACCTTATTATTTCCTGAAATCCTTTCTGTTTCATTTTCAATTTCTTGTCGAATTTCATCAAAATCCGTGTAAAGCTAAAAATTATTGAAGCAAAAAGCACAACATTGATAATAAGATCAACAGTTCCTAAGTGAGGCATTGATAAATTTCAAGGATGTCTATGGATCTGCTTCAGAGAATTAGTAAATTCTAATATATACATGTGCTTTCTGAGCCAAGGAGTCTTAGTTTACATGAGCTTTTCAAAGCTACCTGATCCCACAACAGTTAATTTCCAAATTATAGTAAGGCTCAACTTAAAGTGTCTTCCAAATAAACTGCTATGGTTAGAAATGTTCCTGATAAGATTTATTTTACAAGGAGCAGTTGCTTTAAGATAAAATACCACAATGCCAATGATAAGAAACTAACTACTTGTACAAAAAAAATTTTCAACATGTTATTTCCTCATAATAATATTCTCGTGTGATCAATTACCTTATTTTTGGTGTGAAGAAATTTACCCCATTCTTCTGCTTCAACCCCTAGAAAAAGAAAAACTCAATTTATTGGAAACTATAGGAAGTATCTTTTTATCTTAGGAATTCAAAAAGGCAACACAATATTATTTGTTCCTATTTTCCCACTGACAATCAGTATTTTAAGATCTGCTAAATTATACTTTTGTATTTTAAAAACTATCATATATTTCAAAAAATGACTTCTGAGAGTTACAGGTCTTCCTTTTGAAATCTAGATTTGAAGTCTAGAGTCTACAAATAAAATTGTTGACTTCTCTCCTATTTTGTATGTAATTACAGTAAAAGAACATGATTTTAAATATCTTACACATAAAAGCAGTTTATATGATGAAAGTAACTCAAGCAAATGGCTGAAAAAGAAAAACTAAGAATCCTAATGAGTAATGCAAAAAGCACATGTAATAGACTTACACATATAGTTCAAGGTAAAGTTCTGCAATATGTGAATGAAACATTTTGTGGGGGTTTTTTTTTTATTTGGTTTCCTGCTGGTTACCTATAAACTCACAATTTGTTATTCCTTTAAAGAAGTCTCTCAGTAGTGCAAAATTATCCTGCAATTTATATGTGCTTTCAAGGTGATTTTACCCCCAACGCCAAGACTGTGTTTTCCCTTGGAAGTGAAGGTTGGAAAGAAATGAAATGCTGGGAAGGGGTGGGGGGGCAGGCGGCGAGAGACAGACAGACCCTAGCGTATGTACTGTATGGAGTCACTACTCTCCATGAGTTTCCAGTGATAGGTCTGTCCTTCCCGCACTTCCTGAAAAAAAGGAAAATATATTCACTGTGGCAGTGCTTTAAATGGTCTAAATCTTGGTGACCAAGTTTAATTGTTTTTCTCAGAGAAACTAGAAATGTTTCATTGTAACCAAAAGTAACCTAACTGCCTCCCCAAAGCACAGCTATTCTGTTATTGCCAAATTCAGAGTTTTAAGTATCTTAATGACTGAGTTCATGAATAATGGTGTTATCAGTCACTTGAAATCAAAATAAAAGTGACTAAAAGATAGTCAAATAAATATTAAAGAAAAAGTGATCCAATTCTTTAGTGGAATAAAACTGGATCCTTCTTGCTAATAAAATGCTCACCTACTTGAAGCTTAGTACCTTCTTCCAAGAAGTGTCATTGGAGGACCGCAGTAATCTAGGTGAACAGAACTCATAGAGGCAGGTACTACATATCAAAGGGGAGTTTTAATTTACCTTATCATTTAAAAGAGGTCTGGTTTAACAAGCATGTTTTTAAAAATAAAAATAAAATAAATTACATTCGCCACCAAAAAAAGCCTGCATTCTGATGCAATACCAAAAGATAACAAGAACCACCTACAATCAATGTGGATAGGCAAATAAAAATGGAAGAAAAATAATGCACATAGCCTGTAAGAGTATGTACGCACACATGCAGGCATACTAGAAAAAGAAGGGCGGAGAACAATGGATAAAGGAAACCTTTAGAAAGGTGTCTTGAGTTTTTCCATGTAGCAGGGTCTGCAGTTAAAGAGAAACAGCACAGAATGATAAGTTTAATGCTTATCCCTAATATTTTAAGCCTTTTTAAAAAATAAGTCTGCAGAAACCTGAACACATTTCAGATGCACAAAGCATTCAATTATTCAAAATTTACAACTATAATTCCTATTACACTTAATAATAACTAAAGGGCTGTATACGTTGAAGTGACATGAATGAAGCACACTGTGTGCCATAATTTACTGGTATTTTCCAGGACAGCTAAATGAAGTACCTCTGGTTTCTAGTTCTAACACAACTGTATTAGAACTAATTCACTCTCTAAAAATCTGCCATAAATATTTGATATGTAGCAAAAGATAAACTGACTGGTACCAAAAAATTTACAAAGCATCCCAAACACATTTTTCAAAGCCCCAAAAGTAAACATATACAAATATTTACCCTATTCATGAAGAATGAGCTTTATAAAGGATTATTTTCTTTATAATATATACTACATTTATAAAAGGAACACCATAAAAACAATTGTTGCCTTTATTCACATGCTACTTTTGGATTTTGTCTAAAAGGAAATTTGAAGAAAGATTTCTTAAAAATATGTAAAAGATGAACATGAGGTTCAAAGTTCAAACTAAATCACCATCCTACTCTAAAACAGTGTGACTAGGTTTTTAATAAGATTTTAAAAGAAAATTCTTCACAATGGCTTAGGGGAGCAAGCTGAGAAATATAAATATACTGACACCTCAATTATCCTACTTCGCTGGCAGAATGAAGGATTCCACATTACATAAAATTTCCTGATAATTATGCATTACTAAACATTAAGAATTTTTATTTTAATTCGTTTTGATGGACCTATATCTAAAATGGATTATTCTGGGGCGCCTGGGTGGCTCAGCCAGTTTAGCGCCTGACTTTGGCCCAGATCATGATCTCACGGTTCATGGGTACAAGCCCTGTGTTGGGCTCTGTGCCGACAGCTTGGAACCTGAAGTCTGCTTCGGATTCTGTTTCCCTTTCTCTCTACTCCTCCCCTGCTCATGCTATCTCTCTCTCAGAAATGAATAAATGTTTAAAAAAAATTTCTAATAAAAAATAAAATGGATTATTCTGCATCCATGTCATCTTAAAATACACTGTTCTAAATTAACCTAGTATTGTTAACTTCGGCCACTGTTACCTAACAAAGCCCTCTCAAGCTAGAAATCCCTATACAAAATGGTTAGATAGAAACTGATTACGTTTTCCTCATTTCCTCCTCTCTGGTTGTCAGACTATCAGGTAGTCCATACTCTTCTGGCTAATTAAATGTTTATATGTTTCATTGTTTCCAACGTCCTCTGGGTTTCAATGATTCACGGCAAGATAGATTGGTTATCCTGAGGATAAAGAGGCTCTGATGAGAAACTAAGGAACTATGATAGTTATTAATAAGACACACGAAACTTAATACCCAAAATTTATAGCTATTTTGTGTTTTGGATAGTAGAGTTGTCATTTTAAGTGAGGTTTAAGTGTGTAAATAACACAAAATATTTTGTGTTTTTTAACATAAAATACAAGCACTAAGCTTTGAAAAAATATATATAGGTTAAGATGTACAGATCTGCTGACCAACCACCAACATGAGAGACATCAACCAAACATGGTGAACATATGAGCAGGGATATTGAGGAACCGACACTTCTGTGGCTGAAATGTACACCTTTTTCTACAAACACTGCCCACATCTGCAAATAACTTCTAAGAGACAGGATGTCTATCATCTGCTCTTTTCATGATGACTGAAGAAAATAAAACATTAAAAGAAAGAGACCTAATTAATGCCACAGAGTTTCTTAAAGTCTAGTGTAAGGTATCTGGTAGACTTGATGATACAAGTGAGTAGGAATGAAATTTTAAGTATTATTCTATACATTTGAAGCTGAACCATAGGTTAGTCCAAATTGATGAAATTCAAGTCTTAGAATTTCAATCAATACTAAAGAAATACTACAGAAATGCAAAGTGATGAATAATATACCAAGAAGCTACCTAATACACATAAAAGGCTCCTACATGTCCTCTGGTAGTCTATCCAAAAATACTACTTGTTAAAAAAAAATACTACTTGTTAACATCTACAACTTAACTTGCTTCAGTGATTAACTTTCTACAGCCATTACAGATGCTCGTGATGTTTTTCTTAACTCCTTAAAAAAATCAAGTTATCACCACCAATACTCCTATAATAATGGAAAAATAAGATACAAATTAAAGTGACTTCAATTGCATCAATACTATCATCCCTTCTTAGATCAGAATCTAAATAGAGTGAAACCACACTGAAAACAGATCTCGGCAGATGAGTAACAATTATGGTACTCTGCTGCCAAGGTAAGTAAGAGCTATTTTATGGACTTTTTTTTTTTTTTAATACATTCCAAAAATTTTTTTTTCTTTCTTTTTTTTTTTTCCATAAGGACTTTTTTTTTAATAAGACAAAGTCTGAGCCAAATACTGAACGAAAAAGGAAGTTTAAATATATTATTTTCATCAAACATTCCAACCTCACTAATATAAATAGCACACATACTTAATAAGCAATTTAAAATCCACTGACAGACACAGCATTTCTCAAAATACTTTCAGTTTAACCAAAGAACTGCTATCAAGGACAGTACATGTTTTTCTTATCTTAATGTTCCACATTTATTATTGGAGGAATGGGTAGATCTTCAAAATCAAAATAGTATAAGCTGTAGCAAGAGAAGTATAGTAAAAAAATAAAAAACCAAAACTCTTTCTAAAAATAGTATTCATCTTAGCCTGATGGGCAAAAGATTCAAAATTAGCAAGTACATGGTAAGACCAGAAAAGGGAAGGGGAGATAACACTGCTATAATGAAAAGTAAAGTCATTCTAAGTGTATTTAAAATCTTTAAACTAGAATCTAAACTACTTAAATTTCTAAATCAAAGTGAAAAAGTAAAAACATTTTTTAAACACTAGGGGAAAAAAGCTTAAAACACTCCAAAAGACACAAAAATATTTCTTTAAAATAACTGATTCCTATTTACCAAGTATCTCACTAAATCCTCCATAAACATTAATGACAGTTTACTAATAAGCTGAATTACCAAAAAGTACTATTCCAAACAAGTCTACTCATGGTCCTCAAAACTTACTCTTTTCTTCTTTTTTTAACATGAGAAATGATGCATTCCACTTCTCTTCACAGGAATTCTGCTTCTGTTATAACCACTAATTTCTGGTCTAATCAATTCATGTGTTTTTTTTAAGATTCAAGCAGAAATGAAGACATTTTTAATAATTCGTATTCCGATTCTAAAATTTACCATTTTCTTCTCCTGTTGTTTTTCGCTTATCTTCGGGTGAAACATGGACTAGCTGCAGAATGAGAGGTCTCCGGGTGACAATACCAGTGCCTCTGGGAAGCAGGTCCCTCCCCACTAGGCTTTCTAGCACTGAGCTCTTTCCACTGCTCTGAAAACAGAATACACAAGAGCAAAATGAGTTTCTCCACAAAATTTTTAATAACTTAATAAGACTATACTGACAAAGCACCATAATACAAAGAAATTAAGGGAAAAATTACTGCAAAGGCTTTTAAAATGAAAGTTTAGTTATATTTTCTATTACATGATTTTTAAAAACTTAATGTTTTATTTATTTTAGAGAGCGAGAGAGACAGTGTGAGCAGGGAAGGGTCAGAGAGAGAGGGAAACACAGAATAGGAAGACAGGCTCCAGACTCTGAGCTAGCTGTCAGCACAGAGCCCGACATGGGGCTCGAACCCAAGAACCATGAAATCATGACCTGAGCAGAAGCCAGACGCTTAACCGACTGAGCCACCCAGGCACCCCTGATCTTTATTTTTTTTAAATAAAAACTCCAAAAAAAAAAGAGATTAAAGTCCTACTCTCCCCTCCCCCCCCCAATAAAGTCTCACTCTCCTATAATTTTACTACTTTTTTTGATGCTCTTCTAACCAGGTTTTCAAAACCTATAATACTGGTATGTAACATTATGCCTCTGAGAATATATTACTTTAAATGGGGTAATACTATGTGTATTTTTCTCTAACCAGCTTTTATTTTTGATGTAGCAATCATGGATAATATTCCATATCAATATACTAACTTCTGTGTTTAACAGTCAAATAGTATTCTACTGTGTGTAAAGCCGAACATTGAACATTTAAATGGTTTTTGCTACTATTAACAATGCTACAGTGCACATGCTTTATACATATAACCTTACTTATCCCATTACTTCACTGGATTTAGTTCATTAAATGAAACTGCTGTGATTAAAGAGCACAGAGATCTGAATATTCAGATACTGTCAGACTACACGTGAGATGGCAGGAATCAAGCTAAACTTCCCATTCAACCTGCTGCATCCCCATTAGCATTAGGCATTATCACTTTTTTGTATCTTTGCTACCTTGATAGATGAACACTGACAGCTCATTTAAATTTACATGCTTTTATTACTGAAGTCGAGGATCATTTTGTTTAAAGGCTTTCTGTACTTTTCAGTGATTGTTCAAATGCTGGCATTTTACATTTATTAGCTTATAAAGCTTCCTTATTCATGTAAGTACCTCATTTTTTGTTGTAAATATTTGCCAACTTATTTTGAAATTTCCAAAGCCACAAGAGTTTTGAGAATATTAACAGTGAATGCTCATATCTTAACAAAGATGCACCAAATATTAACATTGGACACCTGTGCTTTAATTAATGTCTCTTTCTACACACACACATGTGCACATGCACACAGTTTGGTTTTTTGGCTGTCCTATCTGAGAGTTAGTTATATACATCATGATACTTCATCCCTAAAAAAAATATATTTGTCTCTAAAGTCATGCACAAGGGCATTCTTCTATACAACCATATTCAATGATCACCCTCAGGAAATTTAACACAGATTCAAGACTAATAAATAGATAATCAAATAATATATAAAACCCTAATTTCCACTTTTACATCTTAAATGATTATAAATTTGTCTCACCTTTATTAGTATTTTCTCTATAGAATGTTTTTCCTGTACTACAATTTTTCTTACTAGTGTAACTTTTACTTTCATATTTTCCACAAAGGCAAAAATCCTAAACTCATCTATTGTATTCAGAAAGGGTCTATACAGAAAGCAGATGGCCCACTCAAGTCAGGTTAATTGAAGGAGGGTTTATTTACAAGCTGACTGTTTACAAAGCTGTGGACAGGCTTAGGGAAATCACAGGGCGAGTGCAATAACCCAGACTAGTAACAAGGAAGCTGTTATCACCTACAGGCTCTGAAGAAAAGACTACAACTGTGAGAAGAGGGAGAGCCAGCCCAACATGCCTACATACAGACAATGAGCCACAGGATTAAATATCCAAACTTTAATTTTCCTCTTTTCTCTAATTCTTGCCAGGGCTCCCCATTTCCAAATCCAATCAGATGCCAGAGGACATAGGGGCTCATTCATGTTGTCCAGAAAAGTCCCCTATGATAGAGAATAGGAATGTTGACTGGAATGATCAAATTCAAGATTATGTGTCACATCAGGTATTGCTAGGTTTTAGTGTCCTCGTTTATTTCTCTCATTAAGAAAAATGGGGTGATTTCTGTCATTTCTTTTCTGTACTGCGAAACAATGTAAACAACATGGAAATCTCCTATTCTTCAAGCATTTGATAAAAACCGTACATAAAAAAAGATCTAACTCCCTGAACTTTCAAATCTGCAAGTGTAATTGCTTATAATATTCTTAGAAATTATTGACTTTTATTTCTAATATTTTGCCTTTACATTGCTTCTGACCAGATTTTCCAGTTCACTATTACATTGATTTACTAGTCAAATCTGTTCTTTATTGATTTCACTCTGTAGTTATTTTTCTAATACTGTTCATTTCTACTTCTCCCCTTTTTTCCTCCCTGAGAAAGGGGGGTTATTTATCTATTCTTCTTAAAAACTTCTACAAAGAGTTAAACATTTAGCTTATTTCTCTATCTGGGCTACCAACACTTGCCTTGCCCATCCTACACATGTACACATTTCTCAAACCAAGTCATCCCTATCTTCTTTCTCCTATACTGAGAATCATGGTTCTCAAGAACACAGTTCATGGGGCGCCTGGGTGGCTCAGTCGGTTAAGCCTCCGACTTCGGCTCAGGTCAGATCTCACATTCGTGGGTTTGAGCCCCGCATTGGGCTCTGTGCTGACAGCTAGCTCAGGGCCTGGAGCCTGCTTCCGGTTCTGTGTCTCCTTCTCTCTCTGCCCCTCCCCCTCTCATGCTCTGTCTCTCTCTGTATCAAAAATAAATAAAACATTAAAAAAAAAAACACAGTTCATGACAGAATTAGAGTAACACACAATTACTCATTTACTTTTTATTTTATATTACATACAGAGTCTCCAAATATTACCAATGCTACCACCACCACCACAAAAATAACTGAAAATAGCTTTTTAAATATTTTGCATACGATCCTTCCATTCTCTTTCCCACCTCTTTGCAGACCATACTTTCCCCCTTTTTAACCCTCAACTGGCTCTCTAAGTATATGCATACTGCTAACATCAGTCTTATATTAATGCTTCTCTGGTCATTTTGATTTTCTGAAGCTTGTTTTCTAGTAGATTCCTCAGGAAGGGTTCATGGAAAACAGTATTCTTCAAGTTCAAGCATACACTTAACAGTTTATAGCTTTTATACCTGAAAGTCAGTTTGATTATATATAAAATCTTGGCTCATATACTCTTCAATATCTTAAATATGAAATTCCACAAAAAATTGTGTCTTCTCTCATGAATCGTTAGTGTTATAAAGTAAAACAATAATCTGATTTTCCTTCCCTTATAAGAGACATTGTGAATTCTGCCTGCATGTCTGAGGACTTATTTTTTCCTTTAAAATCCATTAGTTTTACTAAATTATATTCTGTCTCAGTGTTGGTCTTTATGCGTCAATGTTCTCAGGTATATATGCTGTGCTTTTTCAAAATGGAATTACAAATCTGTTTTTAATTCAGTTGAATTTTTAGTATCTGTTCTGTTCCCATACTATCTTTTTTTTCTTCTTTGGAGGACTCCTATCATACACATGTTGAATCTTCTTTGCGTGTTCTCAATATTTCAATTCTGTCAAATTCTTTTTTTTTTTAATGTTTATTTTTGAGAGACAGACACAAACAGAGTGTGAGCAGAGGAGGAAAAGAGAGAGAAGGAGACACAGAATATGAAGCAGGCTCCAGGCTCTGAGCTGTCAGCACAGAGCCCCATGTGGGGCTCAAACCCACGAACCACAGACCATGAGTCGAAGGCAGACAATTAACTGAATGACCCACCAAGGAGCCTCCTGAATTTTTTAATATTTAGAAAGAGTGAGCATGTGAGCAAGTGGGGCAGGGGGAAGGGGAAGAGGGTGGGAAGGAGAGAGAGAGAGAGAGAGAGAGAGAGAGAGAGAGAGAGAGAGAGAGAGAGAGAGAGAGAGAAAATCCCAAGCAGGCTTCATGCTGTCAGTACAGAGCAGGTGCCCAGGGCTCAATCTTATGAACTGTGTGTGAGATGATGACCTGAGCCAAAATCAATAGTCAGATGCTGGGGCACCTAGGCAGCTTCAACTCAGGTCATGATCTCATGGTTTGTGGGTTCGAGCCCCATGTCAGGCTCTGTGCTGACAGCTAGCTTGGAGCCTGGAGCCTATTTCAGAATTCTGTATCTCCTTCTCTCTCTGACTCTGCTCGTGCTGTCTCTATCTGTCTCTCAAAAAAATAAAAAATAAAATAAATAATTCAAAAAAAAAAGAGTCAGATGCTTAACTGACTGAGCCACCCAGGCGCCCCTCTGTCAAATTCTTTTTACACCTCTTCCTTACCCTTTATGTTTAATGTTTCTGCCTTTTCAACATCTTTCTCTCTTAAGGTACTATCTGTTATGTTTATTTGCTCTTGTATTCCTTCTAAGCTGTCTTCATTTCTAAAGTAAATTTTTTATTTCTAATACTTTACTTTTACCACCTAGTTTTTATTTTTTTCTATGCACAGTGTTTTTTAATGCCCTGTCTTATCTTGCCTTTTGTGTTAATATTTAGTTGTTTTCATCTGTGTGGAAACATGTCTTTCTGGTATACATTCTTATCTACAGGATGTTATTCTGAGTCTCATTTTTCTTTTAAAAACTTTGTATGAGATTTGACAACAATCATTTTCTAATCTTTAGGAAAAAACCTGACCTAGAATAAGGATTCTAACTTGATACTCTAAAACTCTCTTTTGTCTCCATATAGTCTTCAAAAATATAGTTCTTGTTTCCTGATAACTCGTCTCTGTTCCTCTTCACCACTTTTATCTGGATCTTCTCTTTCCTTTGTCTGTATTCTTCAGGGGTGGTTAGCTGTAATCTCACTTTCTCCTCACTGTGAGAAATGGTCCTAGAAAGGAGCTCTGTTTGGTTAGTTTTCAAAGTTTCATGAAGGTGCTCCAGTCCCTTAAGACTTTACCACAGACCTTTCTCATTCACTGAGTATCTGTGTGTGCAAAACCCTGCAAAACCCAGTTGTTGCTTTTTATCCAGTCATGGAAAGAAAGAAAGTATTGACACATGCTACCATATGGATAAACCTCAAAAACATTATGCTGAGTGAAAGAAGCCAGTCACAAAAAACCATACGAAATGTCCAGAATAGACAAGAAAGGAGATGAAGTGGATGCCAAGCACTAGGGGCAGAGGGAAATGGGAAATGACTGCTAATGGATACAAGGTCTCTTTTTAGGACAATGAAATACCTAAAACTAAATTATGATGATGGTTGCAAAACTCTATAGATGTGCTAAAAACTAGTGATTATACATTTCAAGTGGGTAAATTTTATGGTATAAAAACAACACCTCAATAAAACTGTAGGAAAACAAAATAAAGGAGAAAAATACAAGATGAATTATAAATTTTAAAAATCCTAACTTTATAAATTAGAGAATATTAAAGTATACTTTCCTGACTTTGAGATAGAGAAGGACTCCTTAGTACATAAAATGTACAAACTAGAGAAAGAAAACTGAGAGTCCAACTGTAGTAAAATAAAAATTTATTTTATTCATATAAAAAAATTAGAGTAAAATATCTATGATCCCTCTAACTCTTAAAGAACTAGTAAGCAAAATGTATAAATAACGTCTACAAATCACTGAGAAAAAGATGAATAATCTTTTTAAAAATAACATGCAGAGATAGGAACAGAACTCACAAAAACAGAACCACAAAGGGACAAGAAAACTTTTTAAATGATCATATTCATTTGTACTCAGGGAGATACAATAAAAACCACAATTAGATACCATAAATTCAAAAGGTGACAATGAGTAAGGGTCCTGTCCAAGATGGCAACTTAAGATACTGAACTTTCTCCCTCAACAGACACACCAAATCTACACTAAATTCCTCCAAAAAAACAAGGACTGACTGAATAGCTTCTACATGACAAAACACAGAGAGAACACATAGAAAATGGCAAGAGAGACAGAGAAACCAGACACCGTAAGGAAGGGAACCCGTACGCCCAACACTGTGAACTGAAGTGGGGAGGGATAGTACAAAGGGACAACAAATTCATCTGCCCTGGGGCACAGGAAAAAGCTGTGGTTTAAAAAAGCAATTAATTAGTGGAGCACCTGGGTGGCTCAGTCGGTTGGGTGGCTTCGGCTCAGGTCATGATCTCACAGTTTGTGGGTTCGAGCCCTGCATCGGGCTCAGTGCTAACAGCTCAGAGCCTGGAGCCTGCTTCTGGTTCTGTCTTCTTCTCTCTCTCACACTCTGTGTTTCTCTCTCTCAAAAATAAATTAAAACGTTAAAAAAATTTTTTTAAGCAATTAGTATATAAAAGATCCAGCTATGCATCTCCACCAAATGGTGGGGGAGCTGCTGGAACTCTTTCCAAATTGGAGGGGCTGGCAAGTGCCAGAGTTTAAGTCCACCCTCCACCTTGATGGTGCCAAAGGGAATAGGGCTCCAGGTGCCGTAGCCAACCTACCGCCTCAGAGAACACTGGGCCCCTAGCCCACACTGGCCATCGCCATCCCAAGGCAGCACCAGTGTGTCACACAGCAAAACACTACAGGCCCACACCACTTTGGCTCCAGACAGTTGCTACAGCACCCCTGGCAGAGAGCACTACAGGACACCAAGAACCACAGAAGACTTGGCTCCAAATGCCCTGCCAAGGCACCTCTGCACTGAGTACCCTCAGACACACAAGCTTGCCCCACTTCAGCTTCAGCAATCTTTCCAGGGCACCTTCTGTGCAGAGAACCCAGGGTACGGCCCACATCCACTTCAACTTTAGTGGCCCCGCCAGGGCGCCCTCTGCGAAGAGAGATCTGGCACCCTCCAGCTTGCACTCGCCTCATCTTCAGCTGTCCTGCCAGGGCACCCTCAGAGTGGAAATCCCAACGAACACCCTATCACATGCCCACTGTGGCCATCCTTGCGGGGCAGCCCCAGCACAGAGTGCCCCAGAAACCCCAGCCCACTCCAGATACAGCCCCAGCCAGTCAGTCACCTG
Source organism: Suricata suricatta (assembly GCF_006229205.1). Classification (NCBI taxonomy): domain Eukaryota; kingdom Metazoa; phylum Chordata; class Mammalia; order Carnivora; family Herpestidae; genus Suricata; species Suricata suricatta. Next base: position 74,861,424 of record NC_043709.1, read on the forward strand.
TCACACACAGTCTGCACAGGGGACGATCATACCCAAGACCACTCCTTCAAGCTTAGGAAAAGTAGCTGTCACACCTAAACCATAGAAACAAAGTCAAGCAAAATGAGAGACCAAAGAATATGCTCTGAATGAAAGAAAAAAATCAAAACCTCAGAAAAACTAAGTGAAACAGAGATAAGCAACGTGCCTAATAAAGAGTTTAACATAATGATGTTCCCCAGACTACAGAAAAGAGTGGACGAACAGCCTTCAACAAAGACATAGTAAATACAAAATAGATACAATCAAATCTGAAAAAAAAACCAGTAATTAAAATGGAAAATATACTAGAAAAAAAATCAATAACACGTTATAGTAGATACAGAAAACCAGATCAGCAATCTGAAAAACAGGGTAATGGAAAATACTCAAGCTAGAAAGAAAAAAGAAAAAAGAATTTTAAAAAATGACAATAGGCTAAGGGATCTCTTGGACAAGATCAAGCAAATAAACATTCACATTATGGGGGTCCCAAAAGGAGAAGAAAGAAAGAAAAGGGCAAAAAACGATGTGAAGAAATAGTAAGCGAAAACTTCCCTAACCTAAGGAAGGAAATAGACATCCAGGTTCAGGAAGCCCAGAGGGTTCCAAACAAGATGAACTCAAGGAGGCCACACCAAGACAAGATAATAATTTAAATAGTAGAAGTTAAAGAGGCGTTTAAAAACAGCAGGAGAGAAGGAAAAAGGTTATGTAGAAGGGAAATCTCATAAGGCTATCAGCAGATTTTTCAGCAGAAACTTTGCAGGTCAGAAGAGAATGGCATGATATATTCAAAGTGCTGAAAGGGAAAAAAACACACAACCAAAAATACTCAACCCGTCGAAGTTATCATTCAGAATTGAAGGAGAGAGAAAGAGTTTCTCAGACCAATGTTAAAGGAGTTCATCACCACTAAACCAGCCTTCTAAAAAGTGATAAAGTGGCTTCTATAAATGGGGGCTGAGGAAGAAGGACATTATTAAAAATAAGAAAATTATGAATAAAAATACGTAAAATATGACAACACAACATAAAACATGGAGGAGGAAATAAAAAAGCTTTCCTTTTTAAGAATGTGTTCAAACTGGGGTGCCAAGATAGCTTAGCAGTTAACTGACTGACTTCGCCTCAGGTCATGATCTCATAGCTGGTGAACTGGAGCCCTGCATCCGCTCACTGCTGTCAGTGCAGAGCCTGCTTCAGATCCTCTGTTCCCCTTTCTCTCTGCCCCCTCCTCCCCTCTCAAAAATCAACAAACATTAAGAAAAAAAGAAAGAAGGTGTTGGAACTTAAATGACCATCAACTTAACATAGACTGATATATACTTAGGATCCTATATGTGAATCTCAAAGTAACTACAAACCCAAATCCTGTAACATCTGTACACAAAAAAATGAATCGAAAGAGAGGGTGGGAGAGAGAGTGGGAGAGAGGGGAAAGTAGGTGATGAGCATTGAGGGGGGCACCTTTGGGATGAGCACTGGGTGTTGTATGGAAGCCAATTTGACAATAAACTATATTTAAAAAAATAGACATTAAATTTTTTTTAAATAAAGAGAAAGAAAACCAAGCAGAGCACTACAGAAAGTCATCGATAACAAGAGAGCAAGTGAAAAGGAAGAGAGATGAACTACAAAAATGATCAGAAAACAATGAACAAAATGGCAATAAAGTGCACACCTATGAATAATTATTTTAAATGTAAATAGACTAAATGCTCTGATCAAAAGACACAGCGTGATGAAATGAATATTAAAAAAAAGACTCTTTTATACACTGCCTACAAGAGACTTCAGACCTAAAGACATGTAAAAATGAAAAATCAAAGTACAGAAAAAGATGTACCATGCAAATACAAATGAAAAAGAGCTGAGGTAGCAATACTTATATCAGACAAGATAACTTTAAAACAAAGACCGTAACAAGAGACAAAGAAGGGCATTACACAATGATAAAGGAGTCAGTCCCACAAGAGGGATTATAAGTATCTACCCACCCAAAATTGGAGCACCTAAATACAAAAGACGAATATTAAAACATAAAAGGAAAAACTGATAGTAATACAATAGTAGTAGGGGACTTTAACACCCCACTTGTATCAATGGACAGATAATCCAGGCAGAAATTCAATAAAGAAAGTGTCTGAATAACAGGTTAGACCAGATGGATTTAACAAATATATACAGAACATTCTACTCAAAAACAGAATACACATCCTTTTGTTGGAACATTCACCAGGACAGATCACATGTAAGGCTATAAAAACAAGTCTCAATAAAGCTAAGAAAACTGAAATCATATCATGCATCTTTTCTGACTGTAACAATATGAAACTAAAAATGAATTATAAGTAAAAAAAAAAAAAAAAACCACACACATGTGGATGCTAAGCAACATGCTAATAAATACCAATGGGTCAATAAAGAAATCAAAGAGGAACTCAAAATATACATGGAGACAAATGACAATATAAGCACAATGGTCTAAATATTTAAACACAGCAAAAGCAATTCTAAAAGGGAAATTTACAGTGTGAAGAAATAAGAAAAATCTCAAATAATCTAATCTTACACCTAACAAAACTATAACAAGAACAAAGCCCAGGGTGAATAAAAGAAAGAAAACAATGAAGATTCGAGCAGAAATAAAGGAAACAGAGACTGGTAAAATACCAAAGATCAATGAAACCAAGAGCTGGTTCTCTGAAAACATAAAAATTGATAAGCCTTTAGCCAGACCCATCAAGAATGAAAGAGAGGACACAAATAAAATCAGAAATGAAAAAGAACTAATACCACAGAAATACAAGGATTATGAGAGAATAACAAAAAACATTATATGCCAGCAAATTGACAACCTAGAAGAAATGGATAAATTCCTAGAAATGTACAATCTTCCAAAATTGAACCAAGAAGAAATAAAAGATCTGAACAGACCAATAACTAGTAACAAAATTGAATTGGTAATTAAAAACTCCCAACAAACAAAAGTCCAAAACCAGAAAGCTTCAAGGGTGAATTCTACCAAACGTTTAAAGAAGTGTCAAAACCTACTCTTCTCAAACTATTCCAAAAAATAGAAGACTAAGAAAAGCTTCCAAATTCGTTCTAGGAGGCCAGCATTCCTGATACCAAAACAGATAAAGACACTACAAAAAAAGGAAACTATAGGCCAATACCTTTGATGGACACAGATGCAAAGAAACCTCAACAAAATATTAGCAAACTGATTCCAACAATATATTAAAAAAAAGGCATTCACCACAATCAAGTGGGATTCATTCCTGGGATGGAAGGGTGGTTCATTATCCACAAATCAATCAACATGCTTCATCACATCAACAAAACAAATAAAAATATGATCATTTCAATAAAGAAAAATCATTTGACAAAATACACCATCCATTTATGATTAGAAATCCTCAACACAAGGTTTAAAGGAAACATACCTCAACATAAAAAGGCCATATATAAAAACCCAAAGCTAACATCATCATCAATGAGGAAAAGCTCACAAAGATCAGAAACAAGATAAAGATGTCCAGTCTCCCCACTTTTATTCAACACAGTACTGGAAATCTTATTCACAGCAATCAGACAAAAAAAAGTAAAAGACATTCAAATTGGTAAGGAAAAAGTAAAACTTTCATTACTGGCAGATGACATGATTCTGTATACAAAAAACCCTGAAGACTCCACCAAAAAACTACTAGAACTAATAAATGAATTCAGGAGAGCTGCAGAATACAAAATCTATATATAGAAATGTAACATAATAATGAAGTAGCAGAAAGAAGGTAAGAAAACAATTCCATTTATAATTGTACCAAAAGTAATAAAATACCTAGGAATAAACAAAGAAGTAAAAGACCTTCATTCTGAAAACTATAAAACACTGATGAAAGAAACTGAAGATGACACAAACAAATGGAAAGATATTCCATGGTCATGGACTGGACAAATATTGTTAAAATGTCCATAATACCCAAAGCAAGCTACAGATTTAATGCAATCCCTATCAAAATACCATCACTTTTCATAGAACCAGAACAAATAATCCTAAAATTTGTATGAAACCACAAAAGACACAGAATAGCCAAGGTAATCTGGAAAAAGAAATACAAAACTGGAAATATCACAATCCTAGATTTCATGTATACTACAAAACTGTAGTAATCAAAACAGTATGGGACTGGCACAAAAACAGACACAAAGATCAATGGAACAGAATAGAGAGCCCAGAAATAAATCCATGATGGTCAATTAATCTATGACAAAGGAGATAAGAATATGCAACCGGAAAAAGAGAGTCTCTTCAACAAATGTTATAGGGATAACTGGACAGCTACATGCAAAAAAAAAAAAAAAAAAGAAAGAAAGAAAGAAAGAGAAAGAAACTGGACCACTTTTTTATACCATACACAAAAATAAACACAAAATGGATTAAAGACTTAACTGTGAGACCTGAAATCATAAAAATCCTAGAAGAAAGCACAGGCAGTAATTTCTCTTGACATCTGTCAAAGCAATATTTTCCTAGCCATATCTCCCAAGGCAAAGGAAATAAAAGTAAAAATAAACTATTGGGACTACATCAAAATAAAAAGCTCTGCATAGCAAAGGAAAGAACTGACAAAACTAAAAGACAATCTACTGAGTGGGAGAAGATATTTGCAAATGACATATCCGATAAAGATTTAGTATCCAAAAAACATAAAGAACTCCTACAACTCCATACCAAAAAACCAAATAACCCAATTTATAAATGGACCAAGGGCACCTGGGTGGCTCAATTGGTTAAGTGTCTGATTTGGCTCAGGTCATAATTTCATGGTTCATGAGATCGAGCCCCACTTTGGTCTCTCTGCTGTCAACGCAGAACCCCCTTCAGATCCTATGTCCCCCTCTCTCTCTGCTCTTTCCCTGCTCATGTGCACACTCTCTCATAAATAAGTAAACATTACAAAACACTTTTTAAAATTTAAAAAAACACCATAATTACTATATGATTCAATAATTCCAGTGCTGGGTTATTTACCGAAAGAACACAAAATCACTAATTTGAAAAGATATATGCACCCTGCCATTTTTTGCAGGACTATTTACAAAAGCCAAATTATGGAAGCAGCCCAAGTGACTATCGACAGAGGAATGGATCAAGATAGAGACAGGATGGATAGAAAGACAGACAGAGGTGTACACACACACTCCCTGAGAGTACGCTGAATGAAGTAAGTTAGAAAAAGACAATTACCATATGATTTCACACACATGTGGAATTAAGAAATGAAACAAAGAAAAAAGACAAACAAAAAAACATATTCTTAAATATAGAGAACTGATGGTTTCCAGATGGGAGGTGGGGTGGCCAGGGGCGTGGGGGTGGGTGTAATGGGTGAAACAGGCAAAGGGGTTTAAGAGTACACTTATCATGATGAGCACTGAGTAATGTACAGAAGTGTGGAATCACTATATTGTGTACCTGAAATGAATATAACACTGTATGTTAAGTGCCCTGGACTTAAAATTTAAGAACAAAACCACATTAGACCAGATGGACTTAAGAGATATACATAGAACATTCCATCCAAAAGCAACAGTATACACATTCTTCTCAAGCAAACATGGAACACTCTCCAAGACAGATCATATATTAGACCACAAAACTTAATAAGTTTAAGAATGCTGAAATCATATCAAACACCTTTTCCAATCACAATGGTATGACCAAGAATCAATTACAAGAAGACTGAAAAATACACAAATATATGGGGATTAAACAACATGCTATTAAACAACCAATGGATGAAAAAATAAAATTAAAAAATAGCTTGAAACAAATGAAAATGGAAATATACCAAAACTTATGGATGTGGCACAAGCAGTTCTAACAGAGAATTTCATACTGATAAATCCCTAGATTAATAAACAAGGAAGATAGCAAACAAATCTAACTTTACATCTCAAGGAACTAGAAAAGGAAGATTAAATTATGCCCCAAATCAGTAAGGGAAATATCAAAGTGGATATAAATGAAACAAAGACTAAAAAGACAACAAATCAGCAAAACTAAGAGCTGCTTTTTTGAAACAAAGAGCTGCTTTTTTTTTTTTTTGAAAAGATAAAGTAGACACCTTACAGCAGACCTGCCACATAAAAGAGGCCCTGAATCAGAAATAAAAGAGATGTTACAACTGTTATCACAGAAATACAAAAGATCTTAAAGGACTACTCTAATACATACACATCTGCCCGATGAAATATTATTCAGCCACAAAAAAAGGAAAGAACTCTTGCTATTCACAACAAAATGGATGGACTCTGACAGCATTATACCAAGTGAAATAAATCAAAGACAAATATCATATGATCTTACTTACATGTAAAATCTAAAACAAAGCAAAGTCATAAATACAAGGAACAGCTTAGGGGCTGTCAGAAGAAAAGGTGGGTGAAATGGGTGAAGGTGGTCAAAGGTACAAACTTCCAATAAAATAAGTCCTGGGGATATAATGTGTGGTATGGTGTCTACAGATAATAATACCATACTGTGTATTTGACAGTTGTTGAGAGTAAAACTTACATTCTCATAAGAAAAAAAATGCAACTATGTGTAGTGATGAATATTAACTGGACTTACTGTGGTTTCACTATACGTGTGTATCAAATCATCATGTTGTACCCATGAAACTAATATAATGCTGTATGCCAATTATAATCAATTACAAAAATTACCTCAACAGACTCGCATACAAACCAAACAGAACATATTTATAGGTTCTCATTTTTTTTACCCATTATAAATAATGTTGGCTTCCTCAACAACTGGCTAGGTCAGTGCTTGTCTTCCCCTGTGATATAAACAACCAATGTCTGCACCCATTCTAGGCAGGTGAGGGGCTATAGAAAGTCCAGTATGACAAGTCACGGGTGGCTTGCTCTGACAATAAGACCCACCTGGCATCCCAATGCCTTCTGCTTTTTTTCATCCCCACATACTCCTCAAAGTGATTCAGTATCTATATATTTAAGAGCTAGAGATTTGTGTGCCTGGTCTCAGTGTCATCTTTTAGTTTCTTCCGAATTGTACTGTACTGAAATCTATAGTACTTTGATTTATATTCTGAGATTGAGCCTTTCAATGAAAAGGCTTTGTCATATTTTAGCTTTTTCTCTCTGATAATGACCATCAGTAGGGAGTGGTAAACATTCATGATAGATTACCCAAAACTGATTCAGTTTTTACAGTTTTTAATTTTCATTTTATAAGACAGGCTTCTTAATTCTTTGATATTAATACAACAAATAATGTGATTTTTTCATTTTTCCAAATATTTTTTTGAGAGAGAGAGAGAGAAAGAGAGAGATGGCCCCCGAGCGCACATGCAAGCAAGCAGGTGAAGGGCAGAGGGAAAGGGAGACAGAATGTTAAGGAGGCTCCACATCCAGTGCCGAGCCCAACATGGAGCCCAATCTCACAACAGTGAGATCATGACCTGAGCTGAAATCAAGAGTCAGATGCTTAACCAACTGAGCACCCAGGCGCACCTATTTTTCTTATCTTTAAACATTTTTTATTTGTAGTGAAAGAAGTCAGACATAAATGGTCACATATTTTATGATTCCATTTCTATGAAACAGAATAGGTAAATCCACAGAGACAGAAAGAAGATTGATGGTTTACAGGGCCGAGAGATGGAAGAATAGGAACTGATTGCTTATTGGGTATGGAATTTTCTTTTTTGGGGTGGTAAAAATGTTTTCGAACTAGAAGGAGGTGGTGATTACACAATGTTATGGATATACTCAATGCCACTGAACTGTACCTTCTGAAATGGCAAGTTTTATGTTATAGAAATTTCACCTTATTTTTAAGTTTAAAAAAAGGAAGCAGCACATGAACTATACAAAGAAACTAGGGGGAAAAAAGAGAAAAAAGTACAAGTTTACCTAAGAACATTCACAGGAAGACAATATAGGAATGAAAACTATGATCAATATTTGGTACCAAATTACTAAACTGATGAAATCATCACCTCCAAGAACACAGGACAAATGAAGACACATCAAGCAGGAGAGAGCAAGATTTCAGGAACGAAAATGTAGATAGCAGTGCTGGGGGCAGGACATGCTTGTTTTAAATAAAGAATTCTAAGATGATTTAGCACTTTTTAAAAAAGATAACAGGGCGACCTGAATGGCTCAATCAGTTAAGCATCCGACTTCACCTCTGGTCATCTCACAGTTCATGGGTTCGAACCTGACATCAGGCTCTGTGCTGACAGGACAGAGCCTGGAGCCTGCTTCAGATTCTGTGTCTCCCTCTCTTTGTACCCCTCCCTCTCTCACAGTCTCTCTCAGAAATAAAGAAACATTAAAATAAATAAATAAAAATAAAATGATAGTAACAAGAGTTGGTGAGGATGTGCAGAAATTGAAACCCTCAAACCACTGATGGAAGTAATGTAAAATGGTACAGAACCACTGGAAAACAATGTGGCAGTTTCTCAAAGTTTAAACAAGTCTTGTTTAAGAGTTGCCAGGGGCACCTGGGTGGCTCAGTCGGTTAAGCGTCCGGCTTCGGCTCTGATCATGATCTCACAGTTCGTGGGTTCAAGCCCCGCATTGGGCTCTGTGCTGACAGCTAGCTCAGAGCCTGGAGCCCGCTTCAGATTCTGTGTCTCCTTCTCTCTCTGACCCTCCCTGCTCATGCTGTCTCTGTCTCTCAAAAATAAATTAAAAAAACATTAAAAAAAATTTTTTTTTAAAAAGAGTTGCCAAAAGACACAACAATTCTACTCCTAGTAAACAGTAAAACCTTGTTTACAAGCATAATTCTTTCTGGAAACATGCTTGTAGTCAAGCACTCATATATTAAAGTGAATTTCAAGAACCATTGGCTCAGTTGTGATCATGTGACTTTCGGCATCACGTACTATTCATATTGCAAGACGCTGCTCATTTTACAAGTTAAAATCTATGAGAAATGTTGCTCATCTTGTGGAACGCTCACAGAACAAGTTACTCGCAGTCCAAGGTTTTACTGTATATCCAAGAGAACTGAAAACATGAGCACACAAAAGGTTGTAAACAATGTTCACTGCATTATCCATCATAACCAAAAAGTGGAAACAACCCAATATTCATCAACTAATGAAGGGATAAGCAAAATGTGGCATATCTATACAATGGAATATTATTTAGCCATAAAACATAATGAAGTACTGGGGCACCTGAGTGGTTCAGTTGGTTAAGCATCTGACTCTTGATTTTGGCTCAGGTCATGATCTCATAGTCATGAGATGGCGCCCCGCACTAGCTCTTGCTGGGTGTGGATCCTCCTTAAGATTCTCCTTCTTCCTCTGTTCCTCCCCCCATGCACAAGCTCCCTTTCTCTTTCAAGAAAAAAGAAAAAAAGTAATGAAGTACTAATACATGGATGAACCTAAAAATATTATGCTGAGCAAAGGAAACCAGACACAAAGCCACATATTGTATGATTCTATTTATATGAAATGTCCAGAATAGGCAAATCCACAGAGACAGAAAGTAGATTAGTGGTTACCAGGGAATGGGACAGGGAAAGGATGAAATGAGGAATGACTGCTAATGAATACAGAGTTTTTTTTCTTGCATAATAAAAATGTTCTGGAAAAAAGAAATGTTCTGGAAGTAGACAGCGGTGATGGTTGCACAATCTTGTGAATACACTGAAAACCAACGAACTGTTCATTTTATAATGGTGATTTTATGTTACATGAATTATATTTTAATTTTTTAAATGTTAAAATTTAAAAAAAAAAGGTTGGTTTGCCAACTGGTCATTTAAAACCCAAGATTCCTTCTTGAATTAAAGGTAGAGTGCTGAAATCACTGAAATGAAAAGTAGTGAAATGTTCATTACTAGCAACTCTGACCTAGAATCTCAGGTTAATGTCATCTCACTGGGATTCCTATCCTGGGTGCTGGTTTGGATTACATACCTGGGAGGGCCCCCCCTTATTCTCAACTTTAAAAATAGTGATTAAATTTCCCAAGTTGAGTCACAAAAGCTGTACTTATCTCCTCTCCACCTGCAAAGTACACCATGGTCTAAAAGTATCAACCTTTTCTCTCCCCTCTTCTGCTCTTTCCACACAGATGATCTCAGCTAGAGAAAAAAGAAATCTATTTAACTAAAACCATTAATGTTGTGAATGATCTACAGCTATAAACATAATTCCCTCTCAACTCTTCCAAACTCTCAGCTTGAAAGAAGGATTACTGGGGCGCGTGGGTGGCTCAGTCCTTAGAGCATCCAGCTTCGGCTCAGGTCATGATCTCGCGTTAGTGGGTTCGAGCCCCGTGTCAGGCTCTGTGCTGACAGCTAGCTCAGAGCCTGAAGCCTGTTTCAGATTCTGTCTGGCCCTCCCTTGCTCGCTCGTGCTCTCTCTCTCTCTTTTTCTCTTTCTCTCTCAAAAATAAATAAAACATTAAAAAAAAAGGAAAGAATAATTACTTGGGCAATTTAAGAAATCAAAATTTAAAACATTAGCAGAATGCCACTGATAGGAACATGCTACTCAATAGTGATATGCCCTTAGGCTCAGCTTCCCGGTGTTTTCTAGTTTCATGCATTTTAAAATCAAAGACTCACTATATTTAACTTTTCAGTTAGGATCTGTGAATCATCTGCACCAGAATCACCTGTAGTGCCTGAGCCCAACCTAGACTTGAAAATCAAAATCTCTGGGGATGGAATCTAGGAACTTATTTTCAAAGTGATTCTTACACATACTAAATTTGCAAATCACTTCTAAAAATAGTTCAACAAAATGGGACCCACAACCACTTAAGGTGTAGTGAATGTGTAAGATAGAGACTGTACCTGTATTGTGAAGACATCATCACAGCCACTGAGAAGCTCATCAGTCAGAACACTTACTATTAAGTCTGAACTCACTCATCGTCCACTTCTCCATTAAATATGAATGTAATGCATGTGCTGTATATTACAAAACATTAAATGGCACAGAGGACAAAGTAGTGGTGTACTAGTATTCAAGTAGAGATTTTTTCGACATAATAAAAATATGGGGGGGACTCATTGTTTCTAATCTTATTTATCAATTCTATACCTGAATAATAAAGCACTGAGATGCAGCTAATAAAGACATAAATGGAGATAACCTTTATTAAATCAAGTCTTTAAAAACTAATTTCTGTGGGGTACTTGGCTGGCTCAGTCAGTACAGCATGTGCCTCTTGATCTCAGGGTTATAAGTTCAAACTCCATGGTGGACAGAGAGCCTACTTACACACACACACACACACACACACACACACACACACACACACTTTCCCTACTGAGTAACTTTAAACATCAACACACAAACAAGGTACATGTCACTACTACGATGGTTTTTGCTAGCACAAGGTTAATGATTTTCCTAACAGTGAGATCTTTACTCTTCTATTCTGAACCTCCTAATTCTGCCAACAGGTTTACTCACTGAAATAAACTCAATTTGGAGGCAGCTCAGTGGCTTAGCAGGTTAGGAGCCCAAATCTTGACTTTGGCTCAGGTCATGATCTGTTTTGTGGGTTTGAGTCCCACAGCCAGCTCGGTCAAGGTGCAGAGCCTACCTGGGATACTCCCTTCTCCCTCTTTCTCTGCCCCTCCCTCCTGCTGGGGATACTCCCTCCCTCCACCAACCCCCAAAGGTAAATAAATAAATTTTGGGGAAAAAAAAAAAAGAAACTCAATTTTGTGTAAGAAAAATCCTTCTTGATTTTAAACTATTTATGCTGACACACAATAGCCCTGATTCTTTTACTTCTTCAAGCTTAGACAGCATGGAGAATCTCTTAAACGTATATGGAAAGTTTCTGCCCCACAGATAGGAAACACTTCCAAATTACTACCAAAGGTTTAGTTCATCTCCTTTCATTGTATTTTCAAAAACAGACACATTTTGATGATAGATGTCCCAGTGTTTTAAAGTATTATCTGGTTACAGTATGCAATATTCATTCATTCAAAGTATTTATGGAGCACTCACTACATACCCCACACTGTTCCAAAGCTAGGAATAGAAACGCAGCAGTGAACAAAATAAGCGAAATAAAAATATTGCTCATAATATTATATTGATCAGTGTCCAATCACTACAAATAATAAGTTACAAATTCTACAATATATGTAGGCAGGAGTGAGCAGAATCTATACCAATCCTATAGCAGACCAAGTATATGTGTTTCTGAAATAATTTCTACTACTTTATCTAAAACCAAGAAAAAGTACAGGATGTCTATGGTTTTCCAAGGTGTCCAGGGTATGAATACAACCCATGGTATTTTGAACGTTTAAGTTCCCTGTCATAGTATCTATACTCTACACTAAAATATTGTACCAAGATGTAGCGATAGAAAATGAGGACACCGCCCCCTTCTCTATAGAAAAGATCAATGAAAAATTAAAACACCTAAAATCAATATACTAAGCTCTAAAATGCCTTCCTCTGAACGCTAATAAAGGTCCTACGATTCTTCTAAAACCAAGAAAAGCAGCAGGCTGAGAAAATGAAATTTGTACTTCTCCTGCAACTCTAAAAATAATTTATTTTCAACATTTCTGCATATAAAAAAATTGTTACCTATGAGACCCAATATGATAAGACCAGAGAACCTTGATACCCAATTTGGATGGAAGGCAAAAACCACAGCCAAGGCAGAAAAATTTATTACTCCTTCCTAACACCCAGGTACAGACAGTTTGGGGGGGAGGGAGTTGCTTTTTTATTAACTGCTTCGGCGTTCTCGAAACGTGAAGGGATCGCCCTGCAAAAAAAACACTCAGGTGCCACACAGTAGCGGCCTTCTCAACACCGACCCCGCGGTTCCAACGGACTCCGCAGCCCCGGAGCAAGGCAAGGAAGGGAA
>NC_043709.1:74874465-75024557 GCF_006229205.1 Suricata suricatta
GCTCCGCCCCTCGCCTCCCGACCGGGCCCGGATTCCCAGGCCAGAAGCAGCCAGCCCCGGAGGGGAAGGCGCGTCAAAGCCCGATGAGCCGCGGTGCCCCCAGCAGCGCCCTCCTCCCATAGGCCGCAAAGGCCGGCTCAGCGCTGGCGCTGCCGCAGCCCCCACCAGGCCCGCGCCCCGGGCTCTGGCTCCGGCGGACGCCGCCCTCGTCTCTCACCTGCGTTCCCACCACGACGATCTGAGGCAACTGGATGATGTCGGCGCCCACCGTGTTGAAGACATCCTGGAGCTTGTTAATAACTGGAATTAGCGCCTCCATGACTCCGAAGACACAGGACCCCCGCCCGGCCGGCCGTGGCAATGAATGGGGCCGGGGCCCAGAGTCCGCCTCCTTCCTCCTCTCCTCCGCCTTCTCCTCGGGAGCCGGCACCCATTGGGCCCCGCCCGCCCGCTACCTGCCCCCTCCCGGCAGGCCATGCGCTAAAAGGAAGGTGGAGAGAACCGAGCCTGCCGGGAGTTGTAGTTCTGGATCAGAGGAACGAGGGGCCTACGGCTTCCAGAAGGCTGCGCCGCGCAGGCAGACTGGGCGGAGAGCTGGGGCGCTTGGGACGGGCGTGGTTCTCAGGCTCTTGTCAAAAGACCTTGGAGCGAAGGAGAGTAGGAGGGAAAATACACGTCTGTCTGTATTCGGAGCATAACGGGTGTGAAAATGCCGGATATAGATATGTGTTCAGTATAGCAGAGAATCTTGGTTATCCAAGATGTCATTTCCTTTTGAAGACGCTTGTTCCATAAGGGCGGGTTAAAGAGGCTTAAAGGGGGCACCTGGGTGGTTAAGCGTCAGACTTCGGCTCAGGTGATGATCTCACTGCTTGTGAGTTGGAGCCCCGCATAGGGTTCTGTGCTGACAACTCAAAGCCTGGAGCCTGCTTCACATTCTGTGCCACCCTCTCTCTCTCTCTCTCACTGTCCCTTCCCTGCTCATGCTCATGCTCTGTCTCTCAAAAATAAATAAACATTAAAAAAATTATTTTTTAAAAAGAGGCTTAAAGAATAGCTCAGAGCTTCAGACACCCCAGTCAGGTGCAAAGGGTCTGTAGGCTGATACTGGAAGACGTGGGGGTGCTATTTTGCACAAATACAACACCAAGCTCTGGTTGAACACGCCGGTTCTCGTGTTGTGAAAGAAGCTTATGTCAAGAGTTTTGGAGGGGAAAGGCTGAGCCCTTGTTCTCTATATTCTGTATAAAATTTTATTTGCTGTGGCCTGATTCCTGACAAAGTGGAGATCCGATAACTGCCTTACTTGCTTTTTGCTAAATGTGCCTAGTTATATTCCTAAATGTTATTTTTCTTTTTAGACAAGAGCGTATTCTCCTCTACTCCAAACCCCCAAAGCTTTCTTATTTCAAAGTATAAAAACGGGACATTTGAGCAAAAACCTAAAGTAGGTGAGGAGAAAGCCCCTTGCTTTATTTTTCTCCATAGTATTTATTTCCATCTCTCATGCTACATATTGAACTTATTTACTCTCTCCTCTTGCTAGATTATTGGCCTCTGGAAGCCAGGGATTTTTGACTGTTTAATTTACCGGTGCATCCCTAGCCCCTAGAAAGTGACAAACAAGATACTAGTTGCAGTCTCAATCACATCTGAGTTTACAATCTAACAGGATGACACTATTCATTATAAACGGGTGAAGTGCTCTGACTGACTGTATTATAGGACACATAATAGGAGTACCTTTACTACTCTGAGGGGGAAGAGTAAAAATTCCAGCAAGACTTTCTAGAAGTCACCAGATTTAGTCTCCAGGAGGGTCAGAACACCTGCAATAGTGGAAGTGGTGCAGTAGGTACCGTTCACCTGCACAGCCCTACACAGTAGCCCTGAGGAACATGCTTGATTTGTTCAGTAGGACCCATGGTAAATAGTCAATAAATATTTTGGGGCAAATGAATAAAATATCATATAAACTAAGACCTGAAGGTCCACAAGTAGTGTTCTAGCATCTTTCCAAGTTTTATGAACGTTCAGTTTTTTTAAATGTTTATTTTTTAGAGAATTTTTTTAGAGGGAGAGGATCCAAAGTGGGCTCTCTAGTGTCAGATGCAAGGCTCAGACTCATGAATCATGAAATCGTGACCTGAGCCAAAGTCTGACATTTAACCAACTGAGCCACCCAGGCATCCCTCTCTTCTCTTTTTTAAAAATAAAAATTTCAGAACTCCAAAAAAAAAAAAAAAAAAAAGAGCAGACAAGATATTTATTCCAAATCCTCTTATTTTCTACCCAAGATGATATAGTAGTCGGATTTTACCCACTTTGCTTCTCAGCCCTCTACTGAGACTTCCATCTCTTCTTTTTCTCTGAGCAGTCTGAATTCCTTCCAAGAAAAATAAGCAGAGAGTAGGCTCATGGAGAAGCTCCATGGGCATAATCAGTAACCTCTTCATAGGGGCAAGGTGCCCTGGGGCCACAATGATGCGACTATAACTGTTCTTCCCTTATTTGTGGCACCAACAAACAGTCTTTTCCTATCTGCAAAATTAAAAGAACAAGCATGCATATATTCCAGAAAGACTAATAGCATGAATTTATGTGGCCTTAAATTAAATTTAAATTATAAAATATCTCTTGGGGGGAACATCCAGAGCCTTATAATGTGCTTTGGGAGTAATAGTGCCTACTTTTTAATTGTCTTTTTTCAATGAGAAATAACCACATGACCAGTGCACCAAGTTCTCCTATCACCACTGCCACCAGTTGGGCTTAAGCAGCTTGTCCAGGACTTCTCTAGACTCTAGAGCATTGAGTTTATCTGATTCAGAGGAAAAGAAACCTATTTGAGGCTGCAGAAACAGGAAGTGGTGAGGCCTTGAAACAGTACAGCTCTATTTTGATAAAAAAGGCAGGATACTCTACGTGCAGTGTGTTTCACTGGAGACAAATAAAGCAAACCAATAGGGGTTTTCATGTTTTAAATTCAGAATATTCTTTGGGCACCTGGGTGCTGCAGTTGGTTGGGCCTCCGACTTTGGCTCAAGTCATGATCTCAAGGTCTGTGAGTTCACGCCCCACATTGTGCTCTGTGCAGACAGCTCAGAGCCTGAAGCCTGCTTTGGATTCTGTGTCTCCCTCTCTCTCTGCCCCTCCCCTGTCTGTCGTGCTCTGTTTCTCTCACTTTCAAAAATAAATAAACATTAAAAATATTTTAAAAATAAATACAGAATATTCTTGCTTGTGGGAAAGTCACTTAGCCAAGAAGTATGACTTTCCTCATCTAAAGTAGGATAATGTGCTTCTCAGTGAGCTACTATGAAATCACATTAAGCCACTATCATGTACTGTCTCCAAAGGCTTTTAAAGAACAAACAACAACAAAACTAAAAAAACAAAAACAAAAAAACCCTCTTCTCCTTTGTCCATCTCTCCCTTACCATAGGTTTCTGATTTAGACAGGATCCAGGGTCATTTGGTTGTAACGTTAAGACCCTACCTCCTCAGGTCAAGCTGACCCTAATGGAAAAATACCAACCATTGTTTCACTCACCAACCCTTTCCCGCTTGAACAATTAAGGGGTGGGCAATAGGGCTCTGGAAGTCCTAAAATGTAACCCATAAATTATAACTTAAAGATTAACTCGTTTTTCAAGATACTGTTGCAAGATCCCACCCTTTAACCGCAAAGTTCTCGCTTCTGTGCACCTGCTTCGCCTCCCCTTCGGACCTATGATTGGTCATTTCAAATCTCTCCTGAGACAAAGAACTCTAACATTGATAGGTGTCTTCCAAATCTTAAGTTGTGTGTCAGAATGTGATTGAACCCCATGAACCCAAACTATGATTGGTTGCCTCAATGATGACCTTTTCTGCTTTGTTATGACCTATGTAGCCCCTGAGCTTCAGATCAGCGGCGCTCTCCTGAAGACTTGCCAACACTCGGGAGGGGCTGTTCAGCCGAACTAAAATAAACCCCAATAACCAATTCCGTTTTTGTGTTCGTGGATTCTATTCTCTGTGACTCACATTGGGAAAAAGGTCTAACAGCAGGTCACAGACATTTAATTCAAACCAACGAGCTCAAAAAGAGGGATTGATTAGCTTGTATAACCAAAGGGCTAGCATGATGTTGGCCTCAAAATTAACTGGAACGCGGCTCAGGTAGCATCGGAATTCTCTTTACCTCTTATCTCGGCTTCTCTCTGCATAATCTACTTTATTTTCTCAAATCAATCTATTTCTATGGATGAGGTGAGCAGGCAGTGGTGGGAGCTGTAGGGCTTTCATTGAACAAGTTGCCGCAGGGCAGATGATGTTGAGTGAATATGAGGGAGGAACTGAATCTAGGTTTCCACCCCATTTCCTCGGTATATGAGTTTCCTATTGCTGCCTTAACAAATTGTTTTGTGCTTAAAACAACAAAAATGTATTATCTTACAGCTCCGTAGGTCAGAGGTCCAATGTGGGTCTCACCTGGTTAAAATCAAGGTATCATCAGAGCTGTATTCCTTTCTGGAACCTCTCCAGAAAAATCCACCTCTTTGTCATTTGCAGATTTGAGGATGCTCACATTCCTAGCTCTCATCCCCCTCCAACATCTTCAAAGCTAGCAATGTCGCATCACTTTAACCCTGCTTCTGTCATCACATCTCTGAGTAAAGCCAAGAAAGTTTCTTTTTTTTTATTTTGTTAATGTTTTATTTATTTTTGAGACAGAGAGGGACAGAGCATGAGCAGGGAGAGGCAGAGAGAGAGGGAGACACAGAATCGGAAGCAGGCTCCAGGCTCTGAGCTGTCAGCACAGAGCCTGACATGGGGCTCGAACCCATGAACATGAGATCACGACCTGAGCCGAAGTCGGAGGCTTAATCGACTGACTGAGCCACCCAGGCTCCCCAAGAAAGTTTCTCTTTTAAGAACCCTTGATTAAATTGGCCCACCTGGACAACCTAGAACACCCTCCCATCTCACAAAGTCTGTACCACATCAGGTTAAGGTGATTGCTCTGAAGATGAATCTGACCCAAGCAGGGCCATTTAGAAGCCTTCCCTCATAATTTTTTTAAATTAAATTAACCAGAGAATGTTCTCTTTCTGGTTATGGAACTATAAGGATGTGAGTCACTGTCTCCAGATATCATGTTTCCTACCACATGAATAAATTGGTTGTGGAAACCAATCTCTTATTCACCATTAAAAATTTTCCCAAATCCAACACTGTCCTATACTTTTAAATGTACATATATAGACTTAATCTAGGAATTCCAGTCCCCATACTTAATCACTCCTTTTCTTTCTTGCCCTTTCCACATTATATTATTAAACATTTATTGAGTGCTTTCTGGGTGTGAAGCAGTGTGCTAAGCATTTTGCAGTTGCTTTGTGGGATAGGTGTACAGATGTGGAAACTGAGGCTCCAGAGATTTATTTAAGTGATACATTTACATAGCTAATGTGTGGCAGAGCTGTGATCAAAACAGACTATTTGGCAGACTCCTAACCTTTACATATACCACCTTGTTTCTTTGTTCATTCCCCCATTTATTCAACACATATCTATCAAGTACCTATTAGGCACATGGGTCTTCGCCAGGCACTATATTTGCTAAAGGGAGTGGGTACTGCTGACAGTCGCATGCCTTCCCCGTTAGTCAACACTGAGCTCATGGAGGGCAGAAGTGGCCTCTTCTGTTGCCAGTTATCTCCACTAGTATGATGCTTGTTACATGGTACCACTCTAGCGAACTTGCATTTTCCTTTTGTTTTATTGGAGAGTCTGGACTAGGAAGGATTTAAGCAGGTCTGAATTGGTACAACTGTAACTAGGATTTGCAGTTACACCCAGCCAAAACATATGAGGCTACCCTGCCGTAGGACTCCTCATCAGAAAAGCTGCCAAGTTATGTTGCTAGGGAGTAGCTGGCTTTGTTCTAACTTAATTTCCCTAATGAGAGAATGTTTGTTTTGAATTAAATTATATAACTAGAAATTATTTTAATAGCCCCTGCAGAAGATCATCCAGACTTTCTTTATAGCATAAGTGTCCGGTATCATTTTATGCCAGTGTTTGATCATTAATCATAACCAAGCTGCCACTGTCCATGCCTTCAAATCAGAGTGGAACATGCAGATCTAATGTTAACATAAAACACACAATTCTGGGGGCACCTGGGTGGCTCTGTCGGTTGAGCGTCCAATTCTTGGTTTTGGTTCAGGTCATGATCTCATGGTTTGTGAGTTTGAGCCCTGCATCGGGCACTGCGCTGACAATGTGGAGCCTGCTTGGGATTCTCTCCCTCTCCTTCTCTCTCTCTCTCTGCTCCTCCCCCACTCATGCTGTCTGTCTCTCTCAAAACAAACAAACAAACAAAACACACACACACACACACACACACACACACACACCTCTGATGGGGACACCTCTTTGTTATATTTTGGAAACTGCCTGTATTTTGCAAAGACAGTAAACAGCTTTAATCAGTTTGTACTACTCCCTAGGCCTCAAACTTAACACGTACTTTGCCAGCAGGTGGAGGAAATTGTCTACAGATGATGGGCCAGTCAGCAGGTTCCGCAGCCAGCAATTAGTTCTGGGGGGATTCTGACAACCCAGTAGAGGGCAGTGTGACAACACAAGTAAGAGTCATAGCCTTGCCTCTTCTCCCAGACAAATTTTCTTTTCTTTGCTCCATATGCATTCACCAGTGGAACTTGGCCATTTTTAATCCGCCCACCCTCAAAACATGTGTATGTTACTAACTGTCTGATATATAGAGTGATTCCCATCATGGTAATTCCCATGGTAATGGTAATCCCATGAAAATTACATGTCAGACATCCCTGTTCTTTTTTAATTTCTTTTAATGTTTATTTATTTTTGAGAGAGACAGAGACAGAATGAGAGTGGGCTAGGGGCAGAGAGAGAATCCGAAGCAGGCTTCAGGCTCCAGGCTCTGAAGTGTCAGCACAGACGCTTAGGACTTGAACTCACAAACTGTGAGATCATGACCTGAGCTCAAGTCAGACCCGCAACCTACTGAGCCACCTAGGTGCCCCTAGACACCCCTGTTCTTAAACTACCTTTCTTACCTTGTTCTCTGGGAATTTCTCATTGGCCTCTTTCTCTCGGTTTTTTGGGCTTCCTTTGTGTCTTCCCTACACCAATTTAATTAGCTCACACTTTTTGGTGAAGAGGAATTTAGCTTTTCAGCCCTTAGTTAAGCTACCTTTGCATGTCCAAAGGCTCACCAGTACACTGTCCTAAACAAAAGGGACGTCCACTCTGGACTTCCTTCTTTAGTACCCAGGCCTGGTATTGGCTTTGAATATCTTTCCTAACAGCCCAAACAGTCCATCTAACCAGGAGTGGGTAGCATGAGTCAACTTAAGTTATAAGAATCAATTTTCTAAAAATGCCACACGATTGTGATGATAAAGTGACACAATTAGTAAAATTAGTGTATAAGACAGTATATCACAAAATAATCATAATATATATAAAGGTTTATCCAACAGCTGACTTTTTGTTTCTTTCTGATGGATTTTATTCTGCCTCCTTCAATTACAGAATTTTGACTAAATGGACCAATAGATAGATGGACAGATGAATGAATGATCAAATAAATGTTTTACATATTAAATACACTTCATCTGGGCTAGTCAGAGACTAAGAAGTGTCTTAGTAACTAGTAAAGGGGGAGGAAAAGTTCTGAATTAATCAACCTCTTTGTGAAGTCTTACTTACCCCCAACCCTTAATCTATGAAATAGAAGTAATAATATAACTACTAAGGATGTGAACTATTACCCAAACAGAAGTAAGTTTTTAAACAGAATGAGAAGTACTAGTAAGTTAATGGAAAGATAGAAATGGTGTACCCCGGGGCGCCTAGGTGGCTCAGGTGGTTCAGCGGTCCACTTTGGTTCGGGTGATGATCTCACGGCTTTTGTATTCGAGCCCCACATCAGGCTCTGTGCAGAGCCTGGAGCCTGCTTTGGATTCTGTGTCTGCCTCTCTCTCTGCCCCTCCCCTGCTCACACTCTGTCTCTCTCAAAAATAAATAAACATTAAAAATTTTTTAAAAAAGAAAATCATGTACCCCAAAATCCAGACAGCAGTTTTAAATGTGTGCCCCTATACACACCAGTAGCAAACAGAAAAGCAAACAAAATAAAAATGAAAACAGAAAAAGATCTATTAGATAGTATGTCAGGGACTAAAGGTACAAAAGTGAACAAAACACATCCACTGACATTCCCCACAATTCCTTTCTTTTTCTCTTTCTGGCAAGTGGCCAGAATTCATATACGTCAGCACATAGGAGAGAGACCCGGCCTGGGCTTCCTGGATTTAAGGATGAATAACAGTTGACCAAAGAGGAAGAGAAAGGACTTCCAGACCAAGCAGAAGGAGCAGCTTGCACAAAAGTGAAGAGGAAGGAAAGCAGGTGATGCATTTTAGATGCTTTAAAGAGTTTAGTGTGGTTAATATAGGGCATCGGGGTCTGTGAGGGAGTGGTGAATGGCCAGGCTAGCAGCTGGTCAGTCAGAGGTGAGCTCCTGAGAGTGAGGAGCCAGAGCGGTATCTTAAAGCTAGAGAGATCAGAAGAGTAGGCAAAGAGACATATGATCTTACAAGTTGTAAAGATTAGCCACATCCCACCGGCTTGGGACAAGGTAACAGAAAATGTGAAACCAGACTGGGAGTGTTACAGTAATCCAAGTCAGGGATGATGGTAATGCATACAAAGGTGGTAATAATGAAGGTGGAGATGTCTGGACACATTTGGAATAGATGAACCTGTCCAGATATTATAAAGGAAAAAAAATAGCCAAGGGCAGAATGGGCAATTGGAACATCTAAAAGGAGACATGAGAAGCATATTAAAGTAAGAAGCCATAAAATAGTAACCAAAAACATAAAAGGAAAAATTTTTAAAATGTCTTGTTTGAAGTATATTTTAGATATTTTTTAAAATTTACTTTTGGGGCGCCTGGGTGGCTCAGTTGGTTAAGCCTCCGACTTCGGCTCAGGTCAGATCTCACATTCATGGGTTCGAGCCCCGCGTCAGGCTCTGTGCTGACAGCTAGCTCAGACCCTGGAGCCTGCTTCCAGTTCTGTGTCTCCTTCTCTCTCTGCCCCTCCCCCTCTCATGCTCTGTCTCTCTATCAAAATTAAATAAAAAACATTTAAAAAAATTTAAAACTTATTTTTGAGAAAGAATGCACACACGAGTGGGGGAGGGGTAGAGAGAGTTGAGCAGTGAGCCTGATGCAGAGCTTGAACTCATGAACCCTGAGATTATGACCTGAACCGAAGTTGGGCACTCAACCGAGCCACCCAGGTACTCCCAAAATGTATTTAACCTCCTTCTGTTGGGCTTTTCTTTGCTTCTGAAGCTAAAAAATGTATTTCTCAGGGGTGCCTGGGTGACTCAGTTGGTTAAGCGTCTGACTTCAGCTCAGGTCATGATCTCACCACTTGTGAGTTCAAGCCCCATGTGGGGCTCTGTGCTGACAGCTCAGAGCCTAGAGCCTGTTTCAAATTCTGTGTCTCCCCCTCTGTCTCTGTCCCTCCCCCATTCACACTCTGTCTCTCTTTCAAAAATAAACATTAAATTTTTTTTAATTTAAAAACTGTATTTCTCAATATCTTTACAACTAAGTGTTCCATATATATAATTTTAGTTCCATAAAACAGGTACATTCACTCAAGGCTTACATTTTGATCTAAATTATGAAAAGATGGAAGTGTTACACAAGGCATTCTTTTTGCTTGTGCAGATAGGAGGCAGGACATGGTTCAGGAGTTAATGGCTCTGGTAATACTTTCTGATCTTCAGGTAGTGGCTGAGGTGAGGAGACCCTGAGAGCCAGCTCCTGATTGTGATAAATGTATTAGTAACTCTTGGTACCCCAATTTTTCTGGGAGTAATTCCTGGATATCTAGCCTAGAGCCCATTTTCCAGTCATTCTAACCAATTTATAAGCATCAAATCCCAGGTACCAAATCTCTTCCTGCATAAACTTGATAGAAGAGTGTATTCATTTCTCAGGGCTGCTATAGCAAAGTACCACCAACTCATTGGTTTAGAAAGATAAGAATTTGGGGCACCTGGCTAGCTCAGTTGGTAGAGCTTATGACTCTTGATCTTGGGATCATGAGTTTGAGTCCCAGGTTGGGTGTAGAGATGACTTAGAAAAATCATTTCAAAAAAAAAGAAAAAGAAAAAGAAAAATAGAAATGTCTCACAATTCTAGAAGCTAGAAATCCAAAATCTAATTGTCAGTAGGATGGGCTCCCTTTGAGGGCCATGAGGGAGAATCTGTCCCATGCCTCTTTTCTAGGTTTTGGTGGCCCTGAGTGTTTCTTGCTTTGACCTCTGCCTCAACCTTCACATAGCAATCTGCTCCCTGCCTGTGTTCACACCATCTCCCTTCTGTGCATGTCTGTCTCTTTGTCCAAATGCCTTCTATTTTGAAGACACCAGTCATGCTGGATTAGGCTTACTCTAATGACCTCATATTAAGAGAAGACAGAAGAAGGATTTTAACTGGAGGGAATTTTAATTTGATTACCTCTAAAAAGACCCTCTTTCCAAATAAGATCAGATTCTGAGGTATGAGGGTTTAGGACTAGAATTTATCTTGGAGAGGGGGATACAGTTCAATCCACAACAAGGAATATGACAGGAACATTTGGCATCATTAAATATTCACATGGTTCTCAGATTTCCCAGCCTCCTTTGCAGTATGGTTGAAGACATGTGACTACTTCTCCAAATAGCTGTGAGCAGAGGTGGCGTGGATTTCTTCTGAGCTGAGTCAGTGAGAAGTCTTGCTCAACCTTCTAGCTCCCTTTTCCTGATTTGGCAAACTTTGAAGACACATGTTGAAAGAATGATGAACCAAAATGGTCAACCCTTCGTCAGCCTGGGTCGCTGAGTGTCTGTGTAGAATAGCGTCCACTGGCAAAACATATTAGACATGTAACATAAGCAAGAAATAAATCCTGGTGGTTTAGAGACACTAAGATTTATAAGTCTGTTTGCAGCAGTTGGTGTTATTATCTTCATTAATACAGCAGCCTAACCTTGACAGGCACATTATAGGAAAAGTTCTCATCCTGGGGTTCAGTTTATGTCCTGACATAGGCTTTTTAAAGCATTTGCCAGGGCGCCTGGGTGGCTCAGTCAGTTAAATGTCCGACTTCAGCTCAGGGCATATCTCACAGGTCATGAGTTTGAATGCTGCATCAGGCTCTATGCTGACAGCTCAGAGCCTGGAGCCTGCTTCGAATTCTGTGTCTCTCATTCCCTGCTCCTCCCTGCTTGCTCGTGCTATTTCTCTCTCTCTCTCTCTCTCTCTCTCTCTTTCTCTCTCTCTCAAAAATAAGTAAGTATCCACAAAAAATATAAAGCATCTGCCAAAAAGCAGGGGGAGGTGCACCTCTCCCAACAAAGAATATTCAAGAATAAGCATACAGGGGCTCCTGGGTGGCTCAGTCGGTTGGGCCTCTGACTTCGGCTCAGGTCAGATCTCACGTTCGTGGGTTCGAGCCCCACGTCAGGCTCTGTGCTGACAGCTAGCTCAGAGCCTGGAGCCTGCTCCTGGTTCTGTGTCTCCTTCTCTCTCTGCCCCTCCCCCTCTCATGCTCTGTCTCTCTCTGTATCAAAAATAAATAAAACATTAAAAAAAATTAAAAAAAAAAGAATAAGCATACAAAAATGTCTACATATCTGTATTAATCTGCTCAAGCTGATAAACAAGTTACTACAGTTTGGGTGGCTTAAGCAACTTTTATATTCTCACACTTCTGGAGGTTAGAAGTCCAAAACCAAGGTGCCAGCAAGATTGGTTTCTGGTGAGACCTTTGTTGCTTGCTTAGAGATAGCTGCCTTATTGTGTACGTGCATAGCTTTTCCTCTGTGCACGAGTAGAAGGAGAAAGCCATCTGGTATCCCTTCCCCTTCTTATTAAGGATACCAAGCCTGTAAGATTAGGACCATTTAACCTTGCTACTTCTTTTGCAGGCCTTATCTCCAAATACAGTTACACTGGGGTTTAGGGCTTTAATGTATGACTTTGGGGCAGGTAGGGACACAATTCAGTCCATAACAGTATCATTGAATAAATAATATAAAATATGGAGAGCTCCTCTGATCATACTCTCTAGTTGGGAGACTTAGTAACTTCTTTCTGGTGTTCATATTTTTTACTGTTCAGACACAAACATAATATAAATTAGACCACACTCTGCCTATAGCTATTTTTTTCACTTAGAGTGATAATTCACTTATAATTTTTCTTCATTTATTGCTATATTATAGATATCATCCATATCAGCACATAAAAATCCCAAAATATTTTTTTTAATATTTATGTATTTATTTTGGACACAGAGAGAGCCTGAGCAGGGGAGGGGCAGAGAGAGAGAGGGAGACAGAGAATCCCAAGCAGGCTCTGCACTGTTGGCACACAGCTTGATGCTGGACTCTAACTCACAAGTCATGAGATCATGACCTGAGCCGAAATCAAGTAGGATGTTTAACCCAAGAGTCAGATACTCAATGGACTGAGCACCAAGGTGCCCCTCAAAATATTTTTTCAAACAGCTGCATAGTCTTCTCTTGTAAAGATTGTGATAATTTATGTAAGTTTTTCACTTGACAGGTGACAGATCAGTTCAAATTTTTTATTATGGACAATGTTGTAGAAAATTTGTGACAATCTGAAAAAACGTGATGTACCATGTAGCCTAAAAATACTGAAAAAATTAAGAAGGACTTAGGTATTATTGTAAGAATACATTATAACATATATAACAATAAAATATGTGTTAATTATTTATATATTGGTAAGACTTCTGGTCAATAGTGGCTATTAGTAGTTAAGCTTTGGGAGAGTCAAAAATTATATGAGAAATTTCAGCTGTGCGGGGGTTGCTGCTCCTAACCCCGCATTATTCAAGAGTCAACTATATTCATATTTATATTATTATTTCAGTAGGGTAGATTCCTAGAAGTGAAAATGCTAAGTCAAGCGGTATGTATTTTTAAAATTTAAATCGGTACTGAATGCCAGGTGATAATTGTACCAAGAGCATCTGGGAGTATCCATTTGCCCATACCCACCCTGGGGTTGTGTGCATATTGTTAGTTTTGCCGATTCAATAGGTAAAAAAGCAATCATTTTGTTTGCATTTAATTATTACAGAATTTTTGCATATATTGGACCTTTATGTTTATTTTTCTGTGAATTACCTATTGATGTGCTTTGCCCATTTTTCCCATTCCACTGATTTTTTAAAAGACTCACTTGTGAGAGTTCTTTATATTTATTATAGCAAATTAGCTTTGTTATATATGTTGCAAATATTTTCTCTCAATATGAATTTTGACTTTTCATTTTGCTAATGATATTCTTAACTGTATGGAAGTGAAGTTACAGGGCCAGATCTGGCCTTTTTGCAGGTAGATGGTACAGTATCTGTTGCTGGGGGTTAGGAATCAAAATCCAGGCCGAAATGGCCCTTATAGAGGTGCCTGGGTGGCTCAGTGGCCAAGTGTCTGACTCTTGATTTTAGCTCAGATCATGATCTCACATTTGTGGGATTGAGCTCTGTGTTGGGCTCTGTGCTGACAGTGGGGAGCCTGCTTGGGATTTTCTCTCTCTCCCTCTCTCTCTGCTCATCTCCTACTTGATCTCTCTCTCTCTCTCTCTCAATCTCTCCCCTCAAATAAAATAAATTTTCTAAATTAGTAAATAGGTGCCTAGGTGGCTCAGTCAGTTAAGTGTCAACTCTTGGTTTCAGCTCAGGTCATGATCTCACGGTTCATGACTTGAAGTCCTGCATCTCTGGCTCTGTGCTGAGAGCAGAGTCTGTTTCAGAGGCTCTGTCTCCTTCTCTCTCTGCCCCTCCTCCCTCTCTCTCAAAAATAAACATTTAAAATAAAATAAAATAAAATAAAAAAGTAAAATAAAATAAGCAAGCTTAAAAAAATGGTCCTTACTAATGCCTTCTTGATGCCCAAGTGCAGCACTCACAATGTCTTATTTGACAAGCAGACTAGCCTATCCGCTTGCATAAAACTTGGAATCTTTTTTTTTAAATTTTTAACTTTATTTATTTATTTATTTTTGAGAGACAGAGAGAGACAGCACAAGCAGGGGAGGGTCAGAGAGAGAGGGAGACACATAATCTGAAGCAGGCTCCAGGCTCTGAGCTAGCTGTCAGCACAGAGCCTGACGTGGGGTTTGAACCCATGAACTGTGAGATCATGACCTGAGCTGAAGCCAGATGCTTAACTGACTGAGCTACCCAGGTGCCCCAAAACTTGGAATCTTGAAGTTGAGATTTTTATGTGCTTATCAACACTAATGCTGAGCCCACCAGCTACCTTATTTGTGCTAACAGGATCCATTGATGCTCAGGGGCTTTGGCTGAGAAATTGGACTTCTGGATGAACAGGAATAGAGAGAAGCCAAGAATGCAGAGAAGCACTATAGAACATTTAAAAAATTGAAGTGACTGTGTATATTTACACATACAATAAATTATTTTTGTATATGATACCAAATTTCGGCTTTCAAAAGAGCAAGGAGAATCAGGGGGACAATGAATAACAAAAACATAAACAATAAGAATCTTACAAAGAATGGAATCTTGTCATTTGCAACAACATGGATGGATCTAGAGGACATAAGATAAAGTGAAATAAGTCAGTCAGAGAAGTCAGTCAATACCATATGATTTCATTCATATGTTGAATTTAAGAAACAAAGCCAACGAACAAATTTAAAAAGAGACAAACCAAAAAACAGACTCCTAACTACAGAGAACAAACTGATGGTGACCAGAGGGGAGATGGGTGGGGGGATGGGTGAAACAAGTGATGGGCATTAAGAGGACACTCATCACGATGAGCACGGTGTAATGTATAGAATTGTGGAATCACTATATTGTACACCTGAAACTAACACAACACTGTATGTTAATTATACTGGGCTTTCATTAATTAATAACCATACAAAACTTAAAAACTGAAAATAAAGGAAAATTAATAACTTCATTTTACATTTTAGTTTAACTGTAGTATTTTACAAATATGAAAACAAAGGCTTAAAGATGTAAAATGATCTGCCCATGGTCACAGCTCCAGTTACTAGCAGAGACAGGATTCGAACTCCATTTTCTTGGTCTTCAATTTGACGAAACCTCCCTGAGTTAGGAGTCCTATACCTTCACACTTAAAAAACAAAAAACTAACCAACCAAACCAAAAACAAAAACCCTCATACATTTTAAAATGTGACTTTTGGGGGAGCCGGAGTGGCTCACTGGGTTAAGCCTCCAACTCAATTTTAGCACCGGCCATGCTCTCACGGTCAGTGAGTTCCAGTTCCCTGTTGGGCTTCACACTGTCAGTGTGGAGCCTGCTTGGGATTCTCTCTCTACTCCTCTTTCTCTGCCCCTCTTCAACTTTTGTTCTCTTTCTCGGTCTCAAAAAATTTTTTTTATTTTTAAATTTATTTTTATTTTTTTAATGTTTATTTATTATTTAGAGACTGAGAAGGAGAGACAGACTGCAAGCAGGGGAGGGGCAGAGAGGGAGGGAGACGCAGAATCAGAAGCAGACTCCAGGCTCTGAGCTGTCAGAGTCCTTCTTAAAAAATTTGACTTGCAGAATTAAAATTTGGCAGTTATTTATCCGGCTTTCACAATTATTTTATGTCCCTATCTAAGGCCCAGCTGCACTGTCTGGTAGAACGTGAACCCAAACCCTGAAGCCAAGTGAAAGCCCCAAGAATTAGCATCCCTGAGTTCTGTCCACAGACATTGAATTCACAGTGACCAAAACCCAGGATCAGTAACTCAGAGCTAACTATGGCCTAGAACCTAATCTATTACTTCTCTAAAAGCCACCTCCCTGCCCTTCCCCCACCCAGTTTGCCATCTGTGTGTCAGAGATTGTGGTCTCTCTCTCCAGATCCCGTTATGAAACACTAGCATGTTGACAGACTTTAGATTACTTTTATCACACCCAAACTGGCTATGTTCTCAAGCTAGGAGATTCTCTAATGTCTGTTTTAGATTTTTTTTTCACCTCAAGGAAAGGTTGGAAATAATTTTAACAATAACAATGAAGGTTGTAAAGGGGAAGAAAAAAGTCACCGAACTCTGTTGGCACCTCATCAAATCCTGTGCCCTAGAGGTAACTATTATTGAAGATTTCTGGTGTGTGCTTTCTGAAACTTTCCACACATGGAGTGCCAGGGAGGCTCAGTTGGTTAAGCATCTGATTCTTAATTTCGGCGCAGATCCTGATCTCACAGTTTGTGAGTTCAAGCCCTCTGTCTGGCTTGGTGCTGACAGTGCAGAGCCTGCTTGGGATTCTCTCTCTTCTTTCTCTCTGGCCCTCTTCCACTCACATGTGCCCACTCTCTCTCTAAAACACTAAAAAAAAAAAATTAAAAAAACAAATTTCCCACACATGTCTAAGTTGGAGTAGAGTCATACTGTTTTATAAGTTCTCACTTACTATCTTGTAGGCATCTTTCCAAATCACTGTATGTAGC
Organism: Suricata suricatta; assembly: GCF_006229205.1. Lineage (NCBI taxonomy): Eukaryota > Metazoa > Chordata > Mammalia > Carnivora > Herpestidae > Suricata > Suricata suricatta. The sequence goes on from NC_043709.1 coordinate 74,891,044, forward strand.
ATCACCTCATTCTTTTTAATACCTATAAATGTATGTATGTATGTGGAACACAATTTGTTTATGATGTGTGGTTTGTTTTTTAAATTGTACTGGTGCCTTAAGGGCACCCACACTGAGAGAACTTGAAATTATTGGTGGAATGAGCACTAATAAATGTTCCTTGCCTAATATAATCCATGTCTGGGGAAAGATGTGTGGCCTTAGGTAGGTCACCAACGCTTCTGAGCTTCAATTTCCCCATTCTGCAAAATGGGACCACAAAGTTTTGCCCAGAGGGTCATGGTAGCATTTGGTGAGATAATGCACAAGGGGCTACCTGGTGAGGAGGGACGATGTTTTGGGAGGCTGTGTCCTGTATTCTTTAAAGCAGGGGTTTTATAGGTAGACAAGCATGTTTGAATTCAAGTTCTGTTTCTGTTTTCTAAACTGGAGTGAGTGACGCACTCTCTGAGCCCATTTGCTTGGCTACAAAATGCATGAAAAAATATGCTGTGTGATTCAAGACAAAATCATTCATATAAAGGTCTTAACAGAATGTCTTTTTCATAAAATGTTCTCAATAATAGTAGTGATTGTTGTCAAGTGTGACCACTGAAGCTAGATAAATCTGGTCTTAAAATCCACCTCTGACACTCCTTAGATACATGTCCTGAGGGGTTCTCTTAAAGTTTCTGAGCTTTAGTTTAGTTTTCTCATCCTGCCTTATAGGATTGTGAGGATGATGTGAGATGCTTAGATCATTCCCCAAATATGGTACATATAAGCACCCAGCACTGTGTTCGGGTCTTTTAATGGGAATACACATCAGCTCCCTCCCTTTTTCCTTCCAGGCTCCTCATGCACAGATGAAGTGTATTTATTTATTTATGTAGTAATGCTTTTATTTTTTAAAGCACATTTTATTTACTTTTTAAATATAATTTATTGTCAAGTTAACCAACATACAGTGTATACAGTGTGCTCTTGGCTTCAGGAGTACATTCCCAGGATTCATTGCTTACATACAACACCCAACGCTCATCCCAAGTGCCCTCCTCTATGCCCATCACCCATTTTCCCCTCACTGCTGCACCCGCCCCATCAACCATCAGTTTGTTCTCCATATTTGAGAGTCTCTTATGGTTTGCCTCCCTCTCTATTTGAAACTGTTTTTTCCCTTTCCCTTCCCCCATGGTCATCTGTTAAGTTTCTCAGATTCCACATCTGAGTGAAAACATATGATATCTGTCTTTCTCTGACTTATTTCACTTAGCATAATACCATCCAGTTCCATCCACATTGTTGCAAATGGGAGGATTTCATTCTTTCCCGTAGCAAGTAGGCTCCATGCCCAACATGGGGTTCTGACTCATGACCCTGAGATCAAGAGTTGCATTCTCTATTGACTGAGCTAGCCGGGTGCCCCCAAATAAAGTGTATTTAAACTCTAGGGTAGTCATGTTGAAGATGAGTTTTAAAGTCAGAACCTCTGTGCCCTGTTATCATTGTTACATCATTTAAAATTCTATCGACTCAGTCTACCCAACAGTTCACAAGAAGTGTAATGAGATATAATGAATAGCATTAAAATTTGTTCAGATCAGAATGTTAATCGTTTAAGCAAAAAAATGCACAGAGGTCTTCTTCCTTCAAGGCATACGTTTTCTCAGCAAAATAATTTCTTAAGTTATCAAATAACAACTAACACCAATTCTATTTCTCTGTTGAATTTACAAGTTCAATAGGAACATAAGCTATAATGACACATGGGAGTGGGGAGTGGTTATGGGAGAATGAATCATAGCCCAGAGGAATGCAAAGCTGAGAAACATCCTAAAAAGATGTTAAGTTGGTGAACTAGAGATGGCTCTGAAAAACAAAAGTTTAGCAATCATGGCTCAAGTCCATCTAGGACAGTAATTGTCAAATTCTGTAGGTCACAGATCACATTCCCAGACCACTAGGGGTAGGCTATTCATGTGTCTCCGTGAGCTACCAGTTTCATAGATAAGGAATTTCGCTCGAGGAAGTCCCTAAAGCATTCTGGTTAGATCCTATCTTTCCTTTAGACCCAAAGAAAATAGAGGCTGGAACATTTGGACAGTGGGACAGAAGAAAGGAGGAGAGGGTTGTATGGAAGTAAAAGGCTTTTAAGTAGAGCTCAGCTTGGGCACTACTGACATTGTGGATGGGGGAACTCCTTGTTGTGGGGGCTGTCTTGTGCACTGTATGATGTCGATATGGCAGCATCCCTGGCCTCCACGCACTAGATGCCAATAGCACCCCCCTCCCAGTTGTGACAAACCAAAAATGTCTCCAGATTCTGCCAAATGTCCCTGTGAAGGAGGAGCAATGGAGATGGAAAAGCAGGCTGAGAGCCATCGTTCTCGGTGTGAGGAAGCAAGAAGAGGAACATACCCTGGCCATCTGCCTCCCCACATTTCTCCTGGGATAAACATTTCCGTTCTCTTTTATAACATTTTGCCTGCCGCTTTAAAGAGCTTTTCTTGGCTCCCTTAATTCCCTTCTCTTTTTCAGCCGGGAGAGTTATCTCTGTGTTCATTCTAGTTACCCCACAGCAGGCTGAGACTTACCCAAGAGACCACTGGTGAAGCCCTTGGGCTTCTGGGAGGAGAGAAGGAAGGCACGAGGGCACAGGCCGGAGCTCATCGGGACGGGGCTTGTGGTATTCAGCCTGTTCTTACCTCAACTTTGACTATCATTGTGCTTCATAAAAACGGAGGAGAGCAGGTAGAGGAAGAAGGGGTAAATCAGAATCACCCGGCAGAAGGGGCGCCTGGGTACCTCAGTCAGCAGAGCGACGGACTTCGGCTCAGGTCAGGCATGATCTCCTGGTTGGCGAGTTTGGGCCATGCAGCTGGGCTCTGTGCTGACGGCTCAGAGCCTGGATCCTGCTTCCAGTTCTGCGTTTCGCTCCGTCTGCCCCTCCCCCACTTGTGCTTGGATTCAAAAATAAATAAACATTAAACAATTTTTTAAAACAAAAAAAAAATCACATGGGAGAAAATGATACAACTTTGTCCACCTGCAGGCACGCCGCCCCAGGCGCATCAAAATCACAGCAGCTGCGCGAGAGCCCGGATGGATCTCCGTGGGGTGGTTTACAACAAGCTCCCATGCCGTTCTCAGCTGTTACTTCTTCCCACTCTCCCCTCCCAGAACAGCCACCTGACTAAGCAGTTTTTTATGACATCTAATGACAGTCACAAGTGGGCCCTCAGGAACAAGTTAGAGATGTTCCTTGGGGTCCCCGGCTGCCTCCGTTGGAAGGGCATGCAGTGCTTGATCTCAAGGTCGTGAGTTCCAGCACTAGGTTGAGTGTAGAGATTACCAACAAAAATAAACTTAAAAAATAAAAAGTTCCTTGAAGCATTATCTAAACTAGTGAAGGGGCACCTGGGTGGCTTGGTTGGTTAAGCATCTGACTCTTGGTTTTCGCTTAGGTCATGATCTCAGTTTCCTGAGTTGGAGCCCTACATCAGGCTCTGTGCTGACAGTGCAGTGCCTGCTTGGGATTCTCTCTCTCTCTCTCTCTGCCCCTCCCCTACTCACTTTGTCTCTGTCTCTCTCAAAATAAATAAACTTAAAAAAATAAACTAGTGAAAAGTAGGAAGTAGGACATTTGCTAAATAAGTCGTGGTGGAGTATAAATGAAATAATTCACATAAAGAATATGAATTCTTGTAGTGCTAGTGCCTAGCACGTAGTGAGCCCTCAAATGTTGACTCGTACTATGAAAAACTGGGGTGCCTGGGTGGCTCAGTCAGTTGAGTCTCTGACCCTTGATTTCGGCTCAGGCTGTGATCCCAGGGTCATGGTATCCAGCCTTTCCTTGGACTTTCTGCTGAGCATGAAGCCTGCTTAGGATTCTCTCTCTCTCTCTCTCTCTCTCTCTCTCTCTCATTCTTTCTGTCTCTGTCTCCCTCTGCCCCTCTACCCCTCTCATGCTCGCTTTCTTTCTAAGATAAATAAAATGAAAAAAAGATTAAAAGAATGAAAAACTGCTTTTGGAGGTAGAGAAGACTTAGGGTAGATGGTATTAGATGAAATTAATAAGCCCCAGGCTACAAATGGTGGGTCCCTTTTTTATAAAGAGACATCTGTACTTGGAATTACAGGGCACCTGGGCGGCTCAGTCAGTTAAGCGTCCAACTTCAGCTCAGGTCATTGTCTCATGGTTCGTGGGTTCGAGCCCTGCATCAGCTCTGTGCTGACAGCTCAGAGCCTGGAGCTCTCTTTAGGTTCTGTGTCTCCCTCTCTCTTTGTCCCTCCCCTGCTCATACTCTGTCTGTCTCTCTTTCTCTCTCAAAAAATAAACATTAAAAACATTTTTTAAAATGTTTATAATTTGGGTATAATTTGGGGATTCCAGCTCAAACCAAGCTGTGACAGGCCATCACTTGGATTTGGTTATGACGAGTGGGGGGACACGCTTGAGGAGTTTGCTCTGGTATGAAGTAGAATAAGAGGGCACCTGGATCGCTCAGTCAGTTGAGTGTCTGACTTGGGCTCAGGTCAAGATCTCAAGGTTCATGTATTCAAGCCCCACATTGGGCTCACTGTTGTCAGTGCAGAGCCTGCTTCGGATCCTCTGTTCCCCTCTGCCCCTGCCCCAACTTGTGCTCTCTCAAAAATAAACAAAACATTAAAACAATAATAAGTAGAATAAGAGACCAGAGTGGAGGGGGCAAAGACAACCACCTGGGAGGATCCTAGCGCGGCTGTGTTTGGGACTGTCCTTCCCGGCAGAGCTGGGTTAAGGGCGGGCAAGCAGGTGAGCCGCCTGTTTTGCCATTGCACAAGGGATTCTAAAGGATCGGTGAGCGCCAGCCGTGGTGGAGAACAGTGCTTTGGAGAAAACTGTATTTACCATAACTCTCAGAGTACAGCATGTGGTTAAAGTCACTTGTCACAGTTTGAGACCCCCAGGTGGCACTTGTGAGTAAATGGCCCCTACACCACTTTCTAGTGAAACTGGGTCCCGCTGATTGCTGGAATAGTAGTATATGCAATTCTTGTGCCAAAACTGGAGCGCTCAGCACACAATAGCTGGGGTGCCAGCTGCCCCCAGAAGTCTTACTTCTTTTCCCTTCCTTCTTTTCTCTGAATAAATGATAAACAAGTGTTTAAATAGTCTTAGTTTTAAAGCCTTTTAAATGATTACTTTCCCTGGAGCCTGTATGTCCTATCTGGCCCTGATCTGAGTCCAGCACCCCTGGCCTTCTCCAGAAGTCACAAAGAGCAGGATTATTGGCAGAAGCTAAAAAATTTTTATTTGTTGCATTTTCGTTGTTATGTTGGCCAAGGAATCTGCTGCATACTAAGATTTGAGCAACTCGCGTCCTATAACGGGGCTTAGGTGACAAATACTAATGCAAAGCGTGGGAGCGGGGGACTCTCTCTGTTCCGGGCCCAAGTCACTGTCAGATAACACCCAAGTTAAGAGGAAGCTGAGATCCGCCACACTGCCACCACTGTTGGCGATCTCCGACCGGCGACTGCCGCCGGTGGTCGTATGTGGGTGTCAGCAGGGCCTTAGTAATGGTGTGTTTCTTCTTAATTTCTGGATATATTTTTGGATTTGAGAGAAAATAGAAGATACGGAGAAGAAAAGTCCAGATGAACTCACCCAGGATGCCATGGTTTTATTTTTCGACTTTACATTGATCTTTACTGAGGCGGCTTGAAGCCTGGACTCTGTAGTCTCATCTCCTACTGGCTTCCTGGTTTTCTTGCTTTGGTTTCTGAATCCTGAAATGCACAACTTCTGCTACTGCACTTTTCCTAATGTCACTTGAAAACAATAGAAACTCAGATCCTCTGGTATTTGGCACTTGAAGAGTAAATGAAATTCATTAATGTCTCTTATGCAGATCTCCGGCCTCGCAGCTGGGAGAAGCCACATGCAGAAGTTAGAAAGGTCACAGATTTACTCAGCTGCTTCTCTCTTTTACTCTCACACAACTTTTCCTCCCAAAAATCTATTACTGTTTCTTGGATTCCTTACATAAACCAATCATTAATATATATCAAAGCAATACTTTTAGTAATCAATCCCAGTTCCTTTTATTCGAAATAATGTGTTATTTTATAACATTCCAGATATTGGTTGGCACATATTTCCACTCTGGTTAAAATAGGGTGCTTCTCTTGTTTTTGTTTAGTTTATAAATACTACTTTAGGGGTGCCTGGGTGGCTCAGTCGGTAAAGCGACCAACTCTTGATTTTTGGGTCAGGTAAGTGGGTAGGTTCAAACCATGTGTTGGGCTCTGTGCTGACAGTGTGGAGCCTGCTTGGGATTCTCTTTCTCTCAAAAATAAACAAACTTAAAAAAAAAAAAGGAAATATTACATTAGGTTGAATGACAGCTGACAAGTGAGAGGTCAAAACTTTTCCTTGTGAATGTTGACATACACATATTTTGTGAAAGTATGGCTTATATATTTTTAGAAATCCAGGTTATTTTGTTTACAAAGAACACATCCTCTGATAAGAGGAATGACAAATATGAGGATTGTTATTTGTGGGCTCAGAGAAACTTAAAAAGAAAACTTCTGTCAGTATATTCAGAGTAATCTTTGACCCTCTTTGAAGTTTATTTTGAGAGAAAGAGAGAGACTGAGTGAGCATGAGCCATGTGCACAGGCTGGGGAGGGGCAGAAAGAGAGTGAGAGAGAGAGAATTCCAAGCAGGTTCTGCACTGTCAGTGTGGAGCATGACACGGGGCTCAGATTCATGAACTGTGAGATCATGACCTGACTGGAAACCAAGAGCTGAATGCTTAACCAACTGAGCCACCCAGGCACGCTTAAATATTGATAGACCTTAAATATTGATACAATAAGCAACTAGGATATAGGAAGCACTCAATATTTAAATGTTGAATGAATGACTCAAGATAAACTATTTTCTGAGACTATGATTTTTCCTAGGACAACTGAAAGTTGCTTTTCTTTATATATCTTTATGAAAAACTTTAATTTGTATGAAGAGAGAGAAAGAAAAGGAAGATTGCAGTTATAGGCCCACAAACAACTCAGGAAAATAAAGAACTAGGTTAACCTCCATAAAAACACTAAAAAATTTTTGTTAAAAAATTTTTTTGAAATACATATAGATTTACAGAAAAGTTAGAAACAAATTACAAGGATTCTAGTTTATCTGTCGTCCTGATTCTCTAGTAACATTTTTATTTCATTGGCTTAATCTCTCTTTCACTCTTTCATCACTGAATCCTTTGTTGGTATGTTGCAGACATACCTCTTTACTCTCCAATACTTGAGTGTGTATTTTCAAGAACAAGGATATTCTCTTAACCACATCACAATTACTGAAACAGAAAAATTAACACATGCAGTATGGTTCTCGAATCTATAAATATTAATTTCCCACAACTGTCCCAGTAATATCCTTTATAGTAGGAAAAATTTTCCAGCCGAGGTCCAATTGAAGATTACATACACATTGCATTTAGTTGTACTCTGTAGTCTTTTATTCTGGAAAAGTTCCTCTTTCTTTGTATTTTATGACCTTAACATTTTTGAAGAATATAGACAAAGCATTTTGTAGACTCTGTCTGATAGTTCCTAGTGATTAGATTAGATTAGGTAGGAATACCACAGAAATGATGTTATGCCTTTCGGAGTGCTTAGGATCAATAGGCCCATGACACGAATTTGTTTTTATTGGTGATATTCACTTGGTTAGGGTGCTGTGCCCAGGTTGTCCATTGTAAAGTTATCTTCTTCCTTATGTAATTGTAAGAATTTTGTGGGTACTACTTTGAGACTGTAGATATACTTTTCCTCAAGAATTTTTTACCCATTAGTTATTGTGCCCACTGATAATTCTTACCTGAATCATTACTAAGCTTTGTGAAAAGCTCTTTCTTTTTAACTTCATTATTCCTTCTATATTTCTTTGCATTCTATTGTAGGGAAGAAGTTTTCCTTTTCCTTCATTCATTCATACCAGTTTGAATTCATGTATTCCTATTTTATTTAATGGATTCTAATCCATTACCGTCATTCTCCCTGGCCCCCAGGCTTCTAGAGATATAGTTGACATATAACTGCCACCATTTTTACTTTCATGTTCAACTATCCCAGATTTTGCCAATGGGAGCTTCTTCAAGCTGACTCCGGGTTCTTCTGACAGGTCCCTGTCATTCTTTGGGTGCTTTCTCACTTTCTAGCATAATATGATATTCCAACCTTACTTTGAATGTTCTATACTCCAGCCCTGGAATCAGCTAGTTTTCCAAGGAGTGCTGGTTTCTTTTAGTGGAGAATGGTATTTAGAAACCAACATAGATATGCTCATTATTACTGGGGTGTTATTGCTTCTAGATCCTCACAGCAGACAGGTAGGAAATACATAAACACACACATTGATATATCTATATCTATCTATATATTCCTGTTATAAATACCTATACCCATCTAGAAAGCTAAATTTATCAAACTGTATATTCATACCAATCCCTGTTGTCTTTAGTTTAAGAATATACAGTCAGCATTCTGTATTTAAAAGTATGCATTAATTAGTTCTTCTAATTTTTATCTTCAGTTTGGCTGTGTTACTCATGTGCTATTATTTGCTATATACATAGGTTCACTTGTTTACATTTCTCCTTCACTTTAGATTTTGTTTCATGATTTTATGTGTGTGTATAAAAAATCAAGATGGTTCAAAAGTCAAAACTCAACAAAAAAGGTATATTTAGAAAAGCATCATGACTGCTTTAGAAAGTAATTTTTCTTTATTAGGGTTTTGTTCTATATTTATAACTAAGCCTGGCTCCTTTGGCTCATTCTCTTTATATTCCACATACTGATGGAAAAGATACTGAAAAACTACAAGATGATCTTTAGGGTAAGGTATGCTTCTTCCACCATTGTGCATGATTCTCTACAGAAACAACAATTTTAGGGGTGCCCGGATGGCTCAGTCAGTTAAGTGTCCAACTTCGGCTCAGATTATGATCTCATAGTCCGTGGGTTCCAGTCCTGCACTGGGCTCTGTGCTGACAGCTAGCTTAGAGCCTGGAGCCTGCTTCCAATTCTGTGTCTCCCTCTCTCTCTGCCCCTCCCCTGCCTGTGCTCTCTTTCTGTCTCTCAAAAATAAAATAAAAAACATTTAGAAAAAAAAAGTTTCTTTTACTAAGACGAAGCAAGCTGGCTTTACTTAAATGTAGGTTCAAAACAATCCATGAATCACTTCCTCTATGAAGTAACTGCAGACTAAACACTCATGACCCAAACCCTGGCCAGATCGATGCTGCCAGCCCGACTTCCCCTAGGACATGTGTCATTCAGCGCCTCTGGCTCCTTCTGGGACAGTGACCAGCTGCCTTTAATTTCCTCAGTCCAGGTGTTATCGTGATGGTGGTGATAGCGTGTTGAGACTGATTTTTGAAAGAAAAAAAAATCCATTATGTGAAGATTAAGATTTTCATCATTATATTTTGAAGTCCTTGACTATATTTTAAACACTTAATCAGAAATCTGTTGTTATTAAAACAGTTGTATAAAATGTCAATTTCTTTTCCCCTCAGCTTCTATTCCAAAGGTCCATATGCCCTACAATTTGATATTGCAGAAGAAAGGTTCTATTCATTTTTTTTCCTTTTGCATAACCTAGCTTGTGCACTGTAAGTATTTATTGAGTTCTTAACATGTGTCAGCCACTGTAATGTGGATTTGGGACATCAGTAATCACAAAATATAAATGGAACTTATTTGGAACTTATTTTCTAGTAGGTAAAGGGAGACAATGAAAAATACACATAGGGGCACCTGGGTGGCTCAGTCGGTTGAGCGTCCGACTTCGGCTCAGGTCATGATCTCGCGGTTCGTGGGTTCAAGCCCAGCGCTGGGCTCTGTGCTCAAAGCTAGCTCAGAGCCTGGAGCCTGTCTTTGGATTCTGTGCCTTCCTCTTTCTCTCTGACCCTCACCCACTTATGCTCTGTTTCTCTGTGTCTCAAAAATAAACATACATTAAAAAAAAAAAAAAAGAGTAGGACGGGCAGAAACACGATTGAAAACAAGCTCCCAGTGTGGCTATTCATGAGAAGGGGTTATACTGCAAGCATCCAGGAGCAAGGGGAACAAGTCCCACACTGGACATCCCCAACCCTGGGGACCTGCATGGGGACAAGTCTCTATAACACCCAGTTTGAAAATCAGAAGGGCTTAACTGAGGGAGCAGAAGAGCTATAGGAAACAGAGTCCCCACTCTAGAAGAGCCAATGTGCTATGTCACTCGGTCTGAGACCCAGCACTTTAAAAAGTGCCTATATATGACACAGGCTTTATGACAAATATTAGGATGTATGCTGGAGGGACAGAGCCCTGTAGGAGCTTTCTCTGGGAATGAAGTGCTGGTGGGCACCATTTTTCTTGCCCTCCTTCAGCTTAGCTAAACAGACACTTGTGGGTCCAAGTTTAGACATTGTCCATCTCTTGCCAGCACCCAAGTGTCCCCTACAGACCTGTGCCACACAACCTACCCACCTACCCAACAGGCACCCTTCCAAAGGGGCTCCTGCCCCACCACACCTCACAGTCGGCTTCAGTCAGGAACAGCATCCTTTCCTACTGCCCCAGCACACCCAGTGGGGCCTAAAGCCCCACTAGAGCAATTCTTGCCCTGGGGATGGGGAGCTGGTCTCACTCACAGCATGCCTGCAGTAGCCACAGCCCGGCCTCTCAGCCCGTCAACATGGGGACAAGCCCTGTCCACTACTAAAACCATGGTAGTCCTGGCCAGTCATTGCCGACAAACCGGCTGACGGGCAGTCCTGCTCACCAGGATGCCTCCAGCAGTTGTGCCTCAGACACAACAGGAGGGCACGTGCAGCCCAACACAGGGGATACCCTGGGGCACCTGGTTCTGGTGACCAGAGAGGATTGTGCCAACGGAACAACAGGACACCTGCACAAGCCCACTCTTCTCAAGACCAGGAGGTGTCACTGACCTACCTGTTACACAGAAACTAACACAGAGACTCAGACAAAAGGAGACAGAAGAATATGTTGCAAATGAAAGAACAAGACAACACTGCAGACAAAGAGCTAAATAAAAATGGAGATAAGCAACCTACTTCATAAAGAGTTCAAAGTACTGGTACTGAGGATGCTCACCAGAATTGAGGGAAGAGTAGAGGAACTCAGTGAGTACATCAACAAAAAGAAAATATTTAAAAGAACCAGTCAGATCTGAAGAATAACTGAAATGAAAAACGTGCTAGAGGGAATGAGAGCAGATTAGAGGGTGCAGCCCAGACCAGTGGTCTGGAAGACACCTAGTGGAAAGCAGCCATGATGAAGAGCAGGGAGAAAAATGATAATTAGAGAAATGACGATAGGCTAAGGGACCTCTGTGACACCAAAGGACTAACAGTCACATTATATGAACTCCCAAAGGAGAGTAAGGAGCAGAAAACGTATGTGAAGAAATCACAGCTGATTTTCCCTAACCAGGGGAAAGAAATGGACATTCAGGTCCAGGAAGCACAGAGAGCCCCAAAGAAGATGAACTCAAGGAGGTCCATACCAAAACACATGATAATTAAAATGCCAAAAATTAAAGATAAAGACAATCTTATAAGTATCAAGAGAAAAATACAAAATTATGTACAAGAGACACTTCATAAGGCTATCTGCTAATTTAGCAGAAATTTTGCAAGACAGAAAGGAGTGGCATGATATATTCAAAGTGCTGAAAGGAAAAAAACCTTTCAAACTTAAAAACAAACCCTTTCAACTGGAGAGGAGAACATGGCAGCAGAGACTCATCTGGTCCCATGAACACAACTGGGTAACTATTAAATCATTCTAAATACCCCAGAAACTGATCTAAAGACTAACAGAACAAACTCCACAACTAAAGGGAGAAAAGAGGCCACATCAAAGAAGGTAGGAAGTACAGAGATGTGGTTTAGGGGAGAAACGGATCACAAGTCCTGCAGAGGGGAGGGAGCTGTGGTCAAGAAGAGGGGGAGGGAGAGGGGGAAAGGGATAGGGAGAGGGGGAGAGGGAGGGAGAAAGAGAGGGAGAGAGTAAGAGAGAGAGAGGGAGAGAGGAGCACACAGGGGAACACACAAGGAGAATGCTTCCCCAAAACTACTGACTGAATTTAATGAATCCTTGAAATGAGTGGGGCTTAGAGCCTGGGGCTGGAAAGGTCAGCAGGCTTGGCTAGGGTAGAGGCCTGAGGGTGCTGCCCTGCTCCCAGAGAAAAGTCAGGCAAACAACCTAGGGGCAGACAGCATGGAAACAGCACCTGACGCTTGGGACACAATAGGGGAAGATTATTTGTTCTTTTCGAAGTGTATCCCTGAGAGGCAGCATTCAAGGGAGACGCCTCTCTGGAAACAGGGGAACAACAAGGCACCATTTCCCACCCCCTCCAACCCTCCCCCTAAACACGGAGCAACCTGCCGGAAGCAGCACCACGCCGACCCGGCGGCCGCGCTCACACCAAGCCCCACCCCCTCTCGCCCGGGGCGGCGGCTCTCCTCAGCCAACGTCGCCTCAGTCCCGGCCTGGCGGCTCCTCCCCCAGAAGACCTGCGCCGTCCCCAGCCCACACCTCGCCTCCAAGCCTGGGGTTTTGAAGGTCAGCAGGCTTGGCTGGGATAGAGCCCGGAGGGCACACCCCTGCTCCAGGGGAGAATGTAGACCAAAAACCCAGAGGCAGACGGCATTAAAACAACTATTGGAAAAACACCTGGGGCACACAGTGAGGGTAGGGGGTGAGATTATTTGCTCTTTTCAAAGCACTTCCCTGAGAGGTAGCTGTCACAAAGATGCTTCTCTGGGAATAAAGGAGCCGGCTGGAGCCATTTCCCTCCCCTCCCTTCAGCAGAAACACAAAGCCACCAAAGAGAAGCAGCCCAGCACCTACACCAGCTGCCTAACTTGCTTACAGCAAGCCCCGCCCCCTTGTGCTCTAGAAGGACTGCCCTTCTAAGTCAGGTTTGCCTCCGTCCCAGCACGGAGGGCCCCTTCTTCAGAAGGTCAGCACAAAACGCTTCCCACGCCAAGTTTCCCGATCACAGAGTTCGACAGAGCCTCAGATCTGGTGGGATTCGTGTCAGGTCTCATTTCAAAAGCAGACCAGAGCACACCTAGTTAAACTCACCACATGGTGGCCAGGGACCAAACACTGCCCACAGCAAGCAAGAAGAGCCTCTGCAAATGACAATCCCTAAGGATAGAGCGGCCACATCCCAACGGGAGAGTGCATGAAGCACACATCAGAGACACTAACTGAAACCCTAGGCCCTGGGCACTCTATGACCTCATCTTCATTAGGCCATTACATTAAGGAAGAGACATAACTGGCTTTTCTAACACAGAGACAAAGGCAGAGACTTAGACAAAATGCCAAGATGGAGGAATTTATCCCAAATAAAAGAACAAGATAAGTCCATGGCCAGAGATCTAAATGAAACAGATATTAGTAACATGTCTGATAGAAAATGGAGAAGCAACACTCATAAGGATACTCACTGGGCTTGAGAAAAGAATAAGAGACATCAGGAAGATCCTTGAAACAAACATAAAAGAGTAAAAAAGAAATCAGAAATGAAGAATACAATAAATGGTATTGGAAAAACAGGCTCGATGCAATGAACAGCAGGCTAGAAAAAGCAGATGAATGAGTACATGACATAGAAGATAAAGTAAAAACAATAAAACTGAACAACAAAGAGAAAGAAGAATTATGGAACATGAGAATAGACTTAGGGAAATCAGTGACTCCATCAAATGTAATAATATTCATATTATAAGAGTCCCAGAAGAAGAGGAGAGAGAAAAGGGGAAATAATATTTATTTCAAGAAATAATAGTAGAAAATTTCACTAATCTGGGGAAGGAAACACATTCAGATCCAAGAGGCATAGAGCATTCCCATCAAAAGCAACAAAAGCAGCCCAACACCAAGACATACTGTAAATTTGCAAAATATAGTGAGAAATAAAAAATCTTAAAGCAGCAAGACAAAAGAAGTCCTTAACTTATATGGGAAGATCCATAAGGGTAGCTGGAGATTTCTCAAGAGAAACATGGCAAACCAGAAACTAGTGGAATGATGCATTCAAAGTGCTGAATGAAAAATCAGCAGCCAAGAATACTCTGTAAAGCAAGGCTATCATTCAGAACAGGAGAGACAAAGGGTTTCCCAGACAAATAAATCTAAAGGAGTTCATGGCCACTAAACCAACCCTGCAAGAAATATAGTAAACAAACTCTTTTAAGTGCAAAGGAGAGACCAAAGGTGACAAAGACAAGAAAGGATCAGAGGAAATCTCCAAAAACAACAAAACAAATAATAAAATGGCAATAAATACATATCTATCAATAATTACTCTGAATGTAAATGGACTAAATGCTTCAATCAAAAGACACAGTATGTCAGAATGAATTAAAAAAAAACAAAACAAGACCCATCTATGTGTTACCTACAAGAGAATAATTTTGCTATTATTTCTTAAACGTTTTGTTTATTTATTGTGAAAGAGAGCAAGCACGATAGGGGCAGAGAGAAAGGGAGAGAGAGAATTCCAAAGACTCCAGGGTCAGCGCAGAGCCCAATGCAGAGCTCAATCCCACAACCATGAGATTATGACCTGAGCTGAAATCAAGAGTCTGACGCTCAACCAACTGAGCCATCCAGGCATCCCTAGTGACTCGATTTAGACCTAGACACCTGCACATTGAAAGTGAGAGAGGGAGAAAACATTTATCATGCAAATGGATGTCAAAAGAAAGCTTGAGTGGCAATACTTATATCGGACAAACTAGACTTTAAAACAAAGAGTGTAGGGGTGCCTGGGTGGCTCAGTCAGTTGAGTGTCCGACTTCGGCTCAGGTCATGATCTTGCAGTTCATGGGTTTGAGCCCCGCATCCGGCTCTTTGCAGACTGCTAGCTTGGAGCCTGGAGCCTGCTTCAGATTCTGTGTCTCTGTCTCTCTCTGCTCCTCCCCTGTTCACACTCTGTCTCTCTCTCTCAAAAATAAATGTAAAAAAAAAATTAAAAAAAACCCAAAAAACAAAGAGTGTAACAAGAGATCAAGAAGGGCATTATACTATCATAAAGGGGATAATCCAACAAGAAGATATAATGATTGTAAACAGTAATGCACCCACAATGAGAACACTCAAATATATAAAACAATTAATAACAGACATAAAGTAACTAATTGATAATAATACAATGACAACGGGGGACTTTAGCACCCTGCTTACATCAATGGACAAATCATCTAAAGAGAAAATCAACAAGGAAATAATGGCTTTGAATGACACACTAGAACAGATGGACTTAACACATATATATTCAGAACCTTCCAACCATTCAGAACAGCAGAATGCACGTAATTTTTAAGTGCACGTGGGACATTCTCTAGAATAAATTATATATGAGGTCACAAAACAGGCCTCAATAAATACAAAAATTTTGAAATCATACCATTCACCTTTTCTGTCCACAATGCTATGAAACTTGAAGTCAACCACAAGAAAATATTTGGAAAGACCACAAATATATGGAGGCTAAACAACATGCTACTAAATAAATGGGTTAACCAGGAAGCAAACAAACCAACCCCCCCCAAGTATATGCCACAAATTGGATAATCTAGAAGAAATGGATAAATTCCTACAAAGGTATAAACTAACAAAACTGAAAGAGGAACAAAATAGAAAACTTGAATAGACTGATAACCAGTAATGAAATTGAGTCAGTAATCCAAAAACTCCCCAAAAAATTCACAAATTCTACCAAACAAGTAAAGAAGAGTTAATACCTACATTTTAATCTTTTTTGAAGGGGGAGGGCAGAAGAGGGAGAGAGAGAAAATTCCAAGCAGGCTCCATGCTCAGCATGGTCTCACAACCATGAGATCATGACCTGAGCTGAAATCAAGAGGTGGGACGTTTAACCAATTGAGCCACCAGGTGCCCTGAATTAACATCTATTCTTTTCAAACTATTCCAAAATATAGAAAAGGATGGAAAACTTCCAAATTCATTCTGTGAGGCTAGCATTACCCTGATACTAAAATCAGATAAAGACTCCACTAAAAAAGAGAACTACAGGCCAGTATTTCTGATGAACATGGATTCAAAAATTCTCAATAAAATACTAGCAAAGTGAATCCAACAGAACATTAAAAGAATCACTTACCACAAACAAGTGGGATTTATTCCTGACCTGCAAGAGTGGTTCAATATTCACAAATCAATATGATACGCCACATTAATAAAAGAAAGGATAAGAACCATATTAATAGATGCATAAAAAGCATTTGACAAAGTACAACACCCATTCATGATAAAAATCCTCAACAAAGCAGGTTTAAAGGGAACATAGCTTAACATAATAAAGGCCATATATGAAAAATCCACAGGTAATATCCTCAGTGGGGAAAACTGAGAGCTTTTCCTCTAGGTCAGGAACAGGACAGGGATGTGCACTCTCCAAACTGTGACTTAACACAGCACTGAAGTCCTAGCCACAGCTACCAGACAACAAAGAAGTAAAAGGCATACAAATTGGCAAGGAAGGAGTAAAACTTTCAGTATTTGCAGATGACATGATACTCTACAGAGAAAACCTCAAAAGACAACACCAAAAAACCCCTGATACATCACTTCAGTAAAGTGGCAAGTTGCAAAATTAACATACAGAAATCTGTCACATTTCTATACACCAATAATGAAGCAGCAGAAAAAGAAATCAAGGAATTGATCCCATTTACAATTACACCAAAAAGTCCCACACTGGGCTCTATGCTGTCAGCTCAGAGGCTGGAGCCTCCTTTAGTTCTGTGTCTTCCCTTCTCTTTCTCATCAAAAAATAAATAAATAAGGAGAACTTATATAACTCAACACCCCAAAAATGAATAATCTAGTTAAACATGGGCAGAAGACATGATAGACATTTTCTCAAAGACAACATCCAGATGGCTAACAGACATGTGAAAAGGTGCTTAACGTCACTCATCATCAGGGAAATACAAATCAAGACTATAATGAGAGATCACCTCACACCTGTCAAAATGGCAAAATTCAACAACACAAGAAACAACATGTGTTGGTGAGGATGTGTAGAAAGGTGAATCCTCTTGTGTTGTTGGTGGGAATGTAAACGGGTGCAGCCACTCTGGAAAATAGTATGGAGTTTCCTCAGAAAGTTAAGAATAGAACTACCAATAATCTAGCAGTTCACTACTAGGTATTTATAAAACAAATACAAAAATATGAATTCAAAGAGATATGTATAACCTGATATTTATTGGAGCATTATCTACAATAGCCAAATTATGGAAACAGTCCAAGTGTCCTTGACGAATGGATAAAGAAGATGTGGCATATATACACAAAGGAGTATTACTCCACCATAAGAAGAATGAACTCTTACCATTTGCAAAGACATGGATGGAACTAAAGAGTAGTATGCAAAGTAAAATAAATCAGTCAGAGAAAGACAAATTTCACTCATCTGTGGAATTTAAGAAACAAAAAAATAAGCAGTGCCTGGGTGGCTTAGTTAGTTAAGCATCTGACTCTTGATTTTGGCTCAGGTCATGATCTCACGGGTTGTGAGATCAAGCCCTGAGTCAGCCTCTATACTGACAGGGAGGGGCCTGCTTGGGATTTCTCTCTCTCCCTCTTGCTTTAACCACACCCGCCCTCATATTTTTAAAAATGAGCAAAGGGGGAAAAAAGAGAGGGAGACAAACCAAGAAAAAGACTTTTTTTTTTAAGCATATGCTCCATGTCCAATGTGGGACTTGAACTCACACATACTCTACCAACTGAGCTGGCCAGTTGCCCTAACAGATTCTTAACTATAGAGAACAAAACTGACAGTGCCTAGAGGAGACTGTGGGTGGAAGAATGGGTTAAATAGGAGATGGGGATTAAAGACTGCACTTGTATGGAAACTACACCTGAAACTAATATTACACTGTTAACTAACTGGAATTTAAAGGAAAACCTTAAAACAAAAAACCAAAAATACAAAACCCTTACAACCAAGAATATTCTATTCAACAAAGTTATTGTTCACAAGAGAAAGAGGGAAAGCTTCCCCAAAATTCATCACCACTAAACCTTACAAGAAATGTTAAAGGGACTTGTTTAAATAGAAAAGGCCACAACTAAAAGTATTTACGAAAAGAAAAAAATCTCATTGCTAAAAACACACATACAAAAAAAAAAAAGCACACATACAGTAAAGATAGTAGATCATTTTTAAAGTCATATGAATGTTAAAAGACAAAAGCAGTAAAATCAATATCTATGAAAAACTGTTAAGGGAGACACAAAATAAAAAGATGTCATATAGGACAGATACATGACACCTGGATGGAGCACAGATAGGTAGTGCATTTAGAATGTGTGTGAACTTAAGCACCATCAATGTAATGTAAACTGCTACATGTACAGGATGTTATGTATAAACCTGATCATAACACAAACCAAAAACAGAGGGATACACAAAAAACAAAGGGAAAGGAATCTAAGCATAACAATGAAGTCATCAAACTACAAAGTAGGAGGGCAAGAGAAACAAAGGACTACAAAAACAACCAGAAAACAATGAACAAAATGGATTAAATACATAACCTATCAATAATTACTTTAAATGTAAATGGACTATAGGCTCCGATCAAAAGACATAGCGGAACTGAATGGATACAAAACCAAGACCCATATATATACTGCCTACAGGAGGCTCACTTCAGACCTAAGGACACACACAAACTGAAAGTGAAGGGATGGAAAAAGATACTCCACGCAACAGCGGAAAAAAGTCTGAGGTAGCAATACTCAATTTTTGACAAAACAGACTTTAAACAAATTCTGTAACAAGAAACAAAAGGTGAGTGTTACATAATGATAAAGAGATCAATTAAACAAGACTGCATCCAACATAGAAGTACCTAAACATATAATTATTAACAGACTTAAAGGGAGAAATTGACAATAATACTATCAGGGAGCTTTAACACCCCATTTACTTCAGTGGCTAGACCATTCAGGCAGAAACTCAGTAAGGAAGCAGTTGCCTTTGAACAAATTAGACCAAATGGGCTTAACAGATATATATAGAACATTCCATCCCCAAAGAGCTGAATACACATTCCTTCTTTTTAATGTTTATTTATATTTGAGAGAGAGAGAACGTGTGCCTTTGCACGCAAGGGGGCAGGGAGGCACAGACAGAAAGGGAAAGGGAATCCCAAGGAGGGTCCGTGCTGTCAGTGCAGAGCCTGACACATGGCTTGAACCCAAGAACCATGAAGTTATGGCATGAGCCAAAATTGAGAGTTGGATGCTTCACTGACTGAACAACCCAGGCACCCTTACACATTCTTTTCAAGTGCCCAGGGAACATTTTCCAGGACAGATCATGTGTTAGGCTACAAGTCCCGGTAAATTCAAGACTCAAATCAGATAAAGAAGCATCTTTTCTGATCACAAAGTTGTGAAACTACAAATCAATTACAAGGGGAAAAAAACCTGGAAAAAGCCAGAAACATGTGGAGGCTAAACAGCATGCTACTAAACAATGGGTCAATGTGGAAATCAAAGGAGTAAAAAGATATCTAGAGACAAATGAAATTGAAATATAATGCTCCAAAGCCATTGGGATGCAGCAAAAAAAGTTTTGAGAGGCAACTTTATGGGAATACAGGACTACATCAAGAAACAAAAATCTCAAAGAATCTAACCTTATACCTAAAAAAACTAGGAAAAAACAAAGCCCTAAGATAGGAGAAGGAAATAAATACCAAAGCAGAACAAAATGAAATAGACTACAAAAAAAAAAAGGCCAATGAAACAAAGAGCTAGTACTTTGAAAAGAAAAAAAAATCATCCTTTAGCCAGATTCATTGAGGAAAAAAAGAGAGAAGACTCGTATCAGAAATGAAAGAGAAGACAGTACAATGGACACCACAGAAATACAAAGGACTATAAGAGACCACTATGAAAATTATATGTCAACAATCTGAACAACCTAGAAGAAATGAATAAAATCCTAGAAATATACAATTTTCTGAGACTGAATCAGGAAGAAGCAGAAAATCACTTCCATTACTTGTAATCAAAAAGCTCCCAACAAGCAAAAGTCCAGGACCAGATGGCTTCACAGGTGAATTCTACCAAACATTTGAATAAGGGTTTATACCCATCCTTAAAAAAACCAAACTTTTAAAAAATTTTAGTTAAAAATTTAAAAAAATTAAAAAATTAAAAAAATTTAAAACATTTATTCATTTTTGAAAGATAGAGTGCAAGTGGGGAAGGGACAGAGAGAAGGAGACACAGAATCTGAAGCAGGCTCCAGGCTCTGAGCTGTCAGCACAGAGCCTGATGCGGGGCTCAAACTCAGGAACTGTGAGATCATGACCTGAGCCAAAGTTGGACACTCAACCGACTGAGCCACCCAGGTGCCCCTAAATTTTAATTTTTTAAAGTAATCTCTGGTGCCCAATATGGGGCTTGATCTCATAACCCTGAGATCAAGAGTCACATGCTCTACTGACTGAGCCAAACAGGTGCCCTGATACCTGTCTTTCTTAAACTACTTAAACAAATTGAAGAGAAAGGAATGCTTCCAAATTCTTTCTATGAAGCCAGCATTATTCTGATACCAAAACCAAAGAAAGACACCACACACACACACACACACACACACACACACACACACACTTATAAACCAATATCCCTGATGAACATAGATGCAAATACCCTCAAAAAAATATTAGCAAACCGTACTGAACAGTTAAAACATTAAAAGGATTGTTCCTCATGATCAAGTGGGATTTATTCCAGGGATGCAAGGATGGCTCAGAACACGTAAGTCAGTCAATGTGATATACCACATTAACAAAATGAAGGATAAAAATCATACGATCATCTCAATAGATGGGGGAAAAGCATTTGACAAAATTCTACATCCATTCATGATAGAAACATAGTGAGTATAGAGTATACCTCAATATAATAAAGACCATATACGACAAACCCACAGCTAACATACTAAATGGTGAAAGCTGAAAGTTTTTCCTCTAAGGTCAGGAACAAGAGAAAGATACCCACTTTCACCCCTTTTATTCTTTTTTAAAAAAGTTTATTTATTTTGAGAGACAGAGAGAAGCATAAGCAGGGAGGAGCACAGAGGGAGAGAAGAATACCAAGTAAGCTCTGCACTGTCAATGCAAAGCCTGACATGAAGCTTGAAATCATGAACCATGAGATCATGACTTGAGCTGAAATCAAGAGTCAAGACGCATAACCAACTGAGCCACCCAGGCGCCCCTCTCACCACTTTTATTCAACAGTACTGGTAATCCTGGCTGCAGCAAACAGACAAGAAAGAAAAAAAGACATCGAAATTGGTATGATACCAATCCATCCAGATGACATGATACTATATGTAGCGAACCATGAAGACTCCGCCAAAAAACTATTAAAATAAATGAATTCAGTAAAGTTGCAGAATACAAAATCAACATATAGAAATCTGTTGTGTTTCTATCCTCTAAAAACAAGTTCACAGAAAGAGAAATTAAGGGGAAAAAACATTGGAGCACCTGGGTGGCTTAGTTGGTGAAGTATCTGACTCTCGATTTTGGGCCAGGTCATGATCTCAGGATCATAGGATGGAGCCCTGCTTTGGGCTCCAGGCTGAGCATGGCGCCTGCTTGAGATTCTTTCTCTTTGTTCCTCTCTTTGGCTCTCTGCTCCTCCCTGCTTGCTCTTGTTCTCTCTCTCTCTCAAAATAAATAAAATTAAGGGGTGCCGGAGTGGCTCAGTGTGTTGAGTGTCTAACTGTTGGTGTCAGTGTGGGTCATGATCTCCTGGTTCATGGATTCGAGCCCTGCATTGAGTTCCACGCTGACAGTGCGGAGCCTGTCAGAAAGAAAAAAAGACATCCAAATTGGTATGATACCAATCCATCCAGATGACATGATACTATATGTAGTGAACCATGAAGACTCCACCAAAAAAACTATTAAAATAAATTCCCTTTCTCTCCCTCTCTCTGTGTCCCTCCCCTGCTTGTGCTCTCTCTCAAAATATATAAAGATTAATAAAAATAAATTTAAAAACCCATTTACAATTGCATCAAAAAGAATAAAATATTTAGGAATAAACTTAACCAAGGAGGTGAAAGGCCCATATTCTGCAACTATAAGACACTGATTAAAAAAACTGAAAACAACACAAATAAACAGAAAGATATACCATATTCACCTATTGGAAGGATACTGTTAAATTTTCCATACTACACAAAGCAATCTATAAATTTGATACAATCCTTATCAAAATTCCAGCAGTGTTTTTTCACAGAACTAGAACAAATAATCCCAAAATTTGTATGGGACCACAAAAGTCCCTCCAAAGCTACAAGTAGTCCAATTACAAAAATGGGCATAAAACACAAATAGATGTTTCTCCAAAGAAGACATACAGAGGGCCAAAAGACATATGAAAAGATGTTCAACATCACCAGTCATCAGGAAAACACGCATCAAAACCACAACAATGTATCACCTTACAGTCAGAATGGCTATGACAAAAAATACAAGAAATAACAAGTCTTGGCGACGATGGAGAAAGGGGAACCCTTCTGCACTATTGGCATGGTGGGAATGTAAACCGGTGCAGCCACTTTGGAAAACAGAGCGGAGCTTCCTCAAAAACTTAAAAAATAGAAATTTCATACCACCGAATTAATTCTACTTTCAGGTATTTACCCAAAGAAAAATAAATCACGGATTCAAAAAGATATATGTTTTGTTAACTGAATTATTTACAATAGCCAAGATATGGAAGCAACCTATGTACCCATCGATAAAGATGTGGTATATATAAATACAACAGAATATGTTCTGCCATAAAAAGGAATACATCTTGTTATTTGCCACATAGATGGACCTAATGGGGATTATGTGAAGTAAGTCAAAGAAATACAAATACTATATGATTTCACTTACATGTGGAGTCTTAAAAACAAACAAACAAAATCCCATACAGAAGTGGTGGGTGCCAGAGGCCTTGAGGTAGGCCACACTGGCTCTCTCCACCACGTTTCTAATCTGGTATAAGGTGGACTCAAACAAGTCATACTGATAAGCCAGAGACAACCCTTAGTTTGTGGAATTCTGCAGCTGATGCTAATTGCTTTTAAGTATCAATTGATAAATTAATTTGTTAAGGCCTGAAGAAGGCTATACATTTCTAAAAAGGATGATCTCTAGAGATATTTTACCTCTGAAATCATACTGTTCACACATTCCTTTTTGAGATATCCTTTATGCTTTAAATCAAAAGCCAATAAGGTGGCTGTGTGAAACCCAGTGAAGCGTTCCATGAAATACCATTTATCTAAAGATTGCTTTCTAGTTAGCAAGTGCCTTTTTCATATTTCTTTGACCACAAGAGTTTATTATTGGGACTCAGGTAAATTGTATAAGGTCACATAATAGTTAATAGCGGGACCATGTCTGTTTCCCCACATACGACTCAACAATTTAGGCCAACACCATTAACTATGTAGTTGAAGTTATTTCTCAGAGAAGAGAGTAGCACTATTTTAGTGGTTCCTGCAGATGTAATCTTGGAGTTATCACAGGGAGAAGTCCCCATTTCCACACCCAGGGAACCCAGACTTCCGTCACAGTCTTATTCTTGGAAGATTTCCACAGGTTTTGGTGGGGAATGAGAGGTAGGAAGGAGCACTGATATGCTGTTGGAGTAAATTTTCTCTGAGACAACCAAAATCATTGTGAACATCTACAATCCTGGCTGAAATAACATTTAAGTCTTTATAATTCATTTAAGGATGTATTTATTTACAAGATACAAATGCTTAATATTTAATAAGAATTAAAGTGCTTAATTTTACAATGTTTCCAATTCTATGCCTTTATGACCAAATATACATATGTTACACAATATATACACTATATGCAAGTATTTTACATTCATATAGCTAGAAAAGAATTACTTTTTGTGTACACTTTTTCACATTGAAGTCTAAAATTCTGAAAACATATCTTTTCAAACTGATGAGTCAACAATTCATAAACCCAGATAACACTTATTCAAAAATATGAGTCACCTGTCACTCACAAAATAAAATGCTAGTTTGGTTAAAAAAAAAAAGTTTTATATACAGACATGATTGCTAATGAATGGAGACCCCTTCCCCAAAGTGATACATTCCAACATCCACATAATATGTAATATATAACACAATTCTGTTATCATAATGGTCCCCGCAGACTACTCTGTTTCTTTCCAAACCTATGTATATATCACTCTATGTATTTGGTATTTACTTATTAAAATATGCTACAATGAGATTTTTTTATTTACTTTCTCACTAAATCTACCATAACAAATTTTAGGAAGAAGGATACCACCACGTAACCCTCAATGACCCCAATGAGTTAAAAACTATCTTGTGGAAGCCATGTGCTAGTTCTGCCAAATGCTCAGTCCAAAAGGTAGAAAACCATGAGTGACTTTGGAGGAATTTTTTATCTCAGAAAACAGTGCATAAAATGGTCCAATATAATGAAAGTCTTTTAAGCCTAAAGGAAAAGGTAAGTAATGGAAAAACACCTGAGGGAACAGATCCCATCAGTATGCAATTATGAAGATTTCTATTTCATAGTTCATATCCCTACTGCAGTATTTTTCTCTTGTCTTGACATACACTGCTCGCTCGGATCGAGAGATCAGCAGTCTCTTTCTGTCCACCTCTCTGTTCACGCTTGCTTATTTCAGTTCCAAATTTTTTATTCCTCTTTACTGTATCAGTAAAGAAAGCAAAGTTATCTGCTCATAAGAAGTGATTACGGGGCATACAGAAGAATAAACTGTTTTAAAAATCCATGTAAATAATTTATGTTAAAATACTTAACAGTTTCTATAAAAATTTCATTCCTATGGAAAAACAGAATGGGACATCAACAGGGTTTTTTACATATATACATATATGCATAAATTCACAGAAAGGGTTTTAAAAGTAGATCTAGTGGTCTTTATATATCAGACTCATATTTTCTAAATCTGAAGAATCTATAGATAGTAATATGAAAATAAAAAGCAATTTGAGTCGACTAAAATTGGATGAGAAGGAAGAAGGAACACGATCCACTACAGGAGTCAATACAGTTCTACAGAATAAGAACTGGTTTGCCACAGATTTTATAGGAATACATTCTTAAAGAATACAAAATTGAAGAATGAAAACATTAAGACATTCTTGTCTTTTGAATTAATCTTAGCTTATCAATACCATGTGCTTAATCTTAGACCTGCTAACACAAACATCATGTGATATAAGAAGTTTTAGTTAATCTTCTGTTCTGTATCATAAGAAGGATATCTGGAAAAAAATAAGACCTTTGTTCCTTAGAAGTTTATTTGCTCCTGTTGGTGCCCTTTTCTCTGGACATATCTTGTCCAGAAAGATGATAATTAGAGTTATCACAGACAATATTCTCAGAATAAGAACTTAAGGCTTTAAATATAATAAGAAGTGGGATCTAAAATTTGAAGGGAAAACAACCACCCTGTTTCCACAAAGTTGACAAGAAAAACAGAACTGTGAACTCACAGAAGTATTTTTGATGTAAAGTTTTTAAAGGCATCAATGAACCTTTAGCAGCCCTGCATCACTATGAAGTTTGTCATTTTCTTTATATACTTATAACTATGACAAGTACTCTTTTAAAAAAGCCAAATGTGTATCTATATATGGGACAGGGTACATTTAAAAGGTTTTTAAAAAAAGTTTAGTAATTTTTTTTAGGTTGGAGTATTTGTTTTTAATTGGGGTAGGTCACCCAGTGAAGGTAAGTACACCAACCTGTATGCTGTGTCAAACTTTATGGACAATGAAAGGAGCTTGATGAAGTAGTGCAGATGTGCTTAATTCTTTCACCATCCATACCCTTTGCAAAAGTAAAAATGCTCTTGACAGTTACTTGAATCCAAGGAATAATGCCCCTCCTTCCCTAGAAGTGATAGTATCACTTCTAGAAGTTAATTCTCTATATCCATATTGTGGCCAGAGGCATCCATATTAAAATTTCAGTATAAAAACATACCCTGAAGAATTTTATTGCTTGCATACATGATGGCATTATAGATGCCATTATTACAAAAGTGGCTGGTGGCATTTTTCATTACTGAGTCCCACTTAAA
Organism: Suricata suricatta; assembly: GCF_006229205.1. Lineage (NCBI taxonomy): Eukaryota > Metazoa > Chordata > Mammalia > Carnivora > Herpestidae > Suricata > Suricata suricatta. The sequence goes on from NC_043709.1 coordinate 74,917,294, forward strand.
ACCTGGAGAGAAGTCTGCACTACATTTCGTACTTAATACACCAAATAGTAGACTTTCAATAAAAGCAAAATTTAAGTTTAAAACATTGGAATGTTTGTAATGAGTAGCAGTTTTTATCAAAGAAAGTACTTTTTAAGTTTGGAGGAAGGGCACTTTAAAGATGACTTGGAAAGCACCAAATTAGGGAAAATAAAGAATAAATCCTATAGGGAATGTTGGTTTTAACAGGAAAGGAATCAATTGATTTTTATGTTCAATTTGTCATGACTGCTCAGGGTTGTCAGAAACCAAGACATAGATGGTTCTTGAAACCAATCACACTTGGAGGTCTTTTGATTTAGTTGAGTGTTTACTAAATGCTCTTGTCTTTCTCCAAGTAAAAGCATGAGTGATTCTTTACGAGAAACAGGTAAGGCTGCTTCATTGCTTCTCTTTGTGCTTGTCTAAAGAACACGGGGTGGAACATGAAGATGGTGACCAAAGAACCAGAAATTCTCTTCTAGTACTAATAGTTCTAATTAAAAAAAATTAAAGATAATATTAAGAGCACAATGATATTCTCTTTACAGGAGTGTTCTCTCAATAATCTAAATTAAATAGCGTTGATATTTATTCAGCCAAAAGTTGAGTGGGTCCATATCACTCCAGAAGAACTTATGGCAGGGAAAGTATAGTCCGCTTGCTGTTCAAGAGAGTTTTCAGAACTAACTTGGCCCATTAATCTTCTAAGTGGCCCTTAGGTCTCCATTGCTCTGTCCACATTTACAAAAGTCATGTTTTACTGATAATCATTCTGCATTTGTATTGCTTCTCTTTTCTTAAGATTAAGAACACATCTGTAGCTATGGCTACCCTGAACACATATGTTGTACATACGCACACCCCCCAACACACGATTGGCAACTAGAGAAGAGAAGCAATGTAACTTTTCTTTCAGTCTGTCCTTTACTTGATAGGGCCTACGAAGCTACCTGTATCTCTTTCTGATTCCAAATATTTGGTTTAATGTTAATGAGCATGGCTGACTTTCCTTTTATAGAGGGAGGCAACCTAATTGTGTCTGCCATAATTACTTTACCTTCTTCTTCAGAGTGGGCAAAAAAGGGAAGAACACTGCAGGCCTGAATTAATGTGTGGCAGTTTCAAATTCTGAGTGAATCTATCCTACATTTAAGGTGTCATAGTCAAAGGATAGTGGGGTCATTCTTGTGGATTTCTAGCTGACTTAGGCATTTAAATGTGACAATGTTTGGGGCATAACGGGGTGCATGGGAAATAAAACAAATTGAGGAAAAGCTTAAGTTAAATAAACAACCTAATGTGAGATTTTAGTCACAGCCATAGTATGGTGACAAGCAGCCTTTGTATAAGAAATCATGTTTTGACTACTAAAAATTCCTTGGAAGATGAGAAAAAGTGCTCAGACTCTCCTCAATCATCTGGTACCTCCCCCAAATCGGCCATTAAAATATTGCTTTTCACTACTGTGTTTCTCCCTCCTCTTCCTCACTCAGGTGGTTTAAAGAGTTGAGCATAAACTTTCTCTGAGTCCTCTCCCTGCACCTCAAACACAGGTGATCATGTGGGAATTCTGCTCCCCGTCGGACAGTTATCGTAAGTGTTAGTTAACATGCTTAACAGTCTTATGGAAAGAAAAACATTACAACCCATGCAGCTCCCCTCGGTCCCAGTTGTATATAGAGTCAGGTATCTTCTACAGTTTAGGTTTCTGTGAAAATTTGCACACATGCTGATATTAACGGTTGCAACAATTGCAGTTGCAATTGCAGAAAGGTAAAACAACCTGCATGACTTTGGCCATCCCAGTGACCAAAGTGCACTTTATCTCAGAATAATCAAGACCGAAGCATTAATTACACCCTCATATCTTTCAATAGGTATTATTAGCACCTTCACAGAGAGGCACTGTTTTAAAATAGGCACAGAAAGAAAAAATAGTACTTTAAAAATACTGTTGGAACTAATATATCCCATGCCACATAAATTACTTTTTTGTACTATAAAAATATCAATACCCTTAGGATGTCAATCAGTTAAACATAAATCACCAAAAACATTTCTTAAAGTTTAGAACACCATTCAATTGCAAGATAAAACATGCTTTTATATTTAAAAAATAAATTAGAGACAAATATGAACCTAAAACTGAAGAGAAAAGCATGTATAATATAATTATATTCATATTTAATGCTATATACACATAATTGCTATATAATACTTGAGATATTTTTATTCTTAGGAGTATTTCTACAAAAACAAATATTATCTTTTCTTATAAGTTGAAAGTTTGAACACCAAAAATTTGTCCTTTTTGTTTTAAAAGAACATACATTATTTATGCAGCTTGAGCTTTATAAACTGAATTAAATAAGTTAATAGCCTAAACTGTCCCTGTATTTATTTATCTATTTATTTTATTTATTTATTAATTACCACGGATCTATTTTGGCAACATGGAGGTATATCTTTCAAACTGTTACAAGTCCTACTTGTGAAGGAGAAGACATTACAGGACCTTAAATGGAGGGGGCCTATTCTAACCTGATAGTGATAGAATCCACTGATAACATTTTCTTCAAGACAGAAGTACATATGCAAGGAATAGCTCACTAAAAAATGCTCCATTTTCACATTATTTCAAACTTTTATCGGTAGAATGGCTCTGCACATCAGTTTCACTATGAATACAGAAACATAGGAGAGTAACTTCCCCAAAGGATGCATTTAAGAGCCTATAATTTTCAACATAAAGTGCTAAGAGATGAATGGGAGGGCTGGGAATGTCTTGAGCTACAAATCTTGAGACCCCCACGCTGTGGATGGTCCCCGAGTTCAGCATTCTGATTTTTTCTTAGGTTCAGGATGATCATCCAAGGTGGTTGGATGCTTGTTGGGACCATCTGGTGTCTCACCTGTGACAGCTAAAAAGATGATTTTCAGCCACTTCTGTTTCAGTTCCTCACTGTCTGCAGCAAAGCTGTGCACAGACTTGGACTGGGTCAGTTTGAAACTGTATGGCAGGTCTGCACTCCTTGGCATGTCGTCCACAACGTAGCCCAGGAGTGGAATGGTGGCCTGGGCTCGGACATCCTAAGGAAAAGACATGGTGCATAAGAGCGTGAGCTCTATTAGCTTGCTGTGCACGGGCCTGTGTGACCTGGCTCCCACGAAACCTCTTTTCCTACCACTGTTCCACACAGACGCACCCTGTGAGCCCTCTGTGGACAGAGATGGGCATCCAGGGCTTAGCATACTGCCTGTACACAGGCCAACGGATAATGCGGGCTGAATGACTTAATGAATGAGAGCTGATACCTATATCAGCTAGGATTCACTGATCCGACACGCCCTCTCTAGGAAGGAGTCCATTCAACTCTTCATTCAGATGAAAAAGGGAAAAAAAATAATAGTTATCGTATAAATCCCGTAAATGTTGACGATGATTTCATTACCAAACGCAGTTTTATATGGTGACCCACTTATTTAGGCATCAATTTATTTATGAACAAAAAAGAGGTTACAGAAAAAACAATGAAACAGAAGATAATATATACCTTGGTATTTGCAGTCTATTTCTAGAATAAAGTTTTCCCAGCTCTTAATGTAGAGGTAGGCTAAAATACAACAGACACATTTCAGATTTTATATATTCCCAGGTGAACACAGGCGTGGTTCAAGCACAACACAACCCACAGTGCCTAGTGCTGCTCTGGTGAGAAGCTAAGCCCGCACGTCTGTTGCTCCCAGTCAGCTCGCATCCACGTACACATGGTTCTCAAAACCTGCTACCGGATAATGTTAATCCGAGGTTGATTTACACTCCCCTTCCTCTCAAATTCCTTTCCTTTTCAGGTATCCATCCGTTCAGGAAAAAAAAACCCCAACTTATCATAATTATTTCCTCCTTCTCCTCCTTGCCTCCCCCTCTGCTTCACCCCTTCCGAATCCAACTCACCCTTTCTCAAACCACTGGGTAGGACTGAGGAAGGGAGGAGACAAATGAGGCACAAGGTGAAGAAATTATGGGCTGTATTTTAAAAAGCCAGCCTAAAAAATTTAAAAATCAGTTGAAATAAACTTGAATTTTAGTTACTAATTATTTTTCAAATGTAATGAAAGACAAAGCAACTGGCTGAACTCTCTTGTTCTGTAGCGAAGTAATGGAAGGACTTTGACTTGGTGTCTGTTCACCTCCCTTTGTACCCCAGGAACTCCATCCCTTATGAGAAATGCAGTTTACACACCTGGGGGGCACCGTACATGTACAGCACAAGAGGGTCTTGTTTGGGGATCACACACCAAGCTTTCTGCCAAGGTTTTGACTTCTCCATATACTGCAGAAAGCTGCACACTATGCTGTTTCCAGATACTTCTGCTGATTCAATCTAGAAAAATATAATGCAAGGAGGGTGAGAGAGAGAGAGAACACAAAATGAACCACACAGAGAAGTAGCTCACCTTATTGGAACATTCGTAAAGAACAAAATATTCATATAAAATGTCTCTTGGGGATTGTCCAAAAAGGGTTCATCCTCAATTATTATTTAAACACTTATCTAGATCTTTTATGAACAAGGGAAAATATTTAAGTATTACCAGACCTCAAATTTAAATAAAGTTAAACATTTATTGAATGCTTGCTATGCAGGCATTTTTCTTAGTTCACTATGTGTTATTATTTCATTTAGTCCTCATACCAACCCTAAGAAGATACCACTTTCATTGTCTCTGAGGTTCAGAGGTGAAATTACTTTCCCAGGTTATATATTTAGGAATTGGTATGCTAGAATTTGGATCTGGATCCAGAGCCTGAACCTCTTTTTTTTTTTTAATGTTTATTTATTTTTGGAGAGGGGAGGCAGAGCCTGAGAGGAGGAGGGCCAGAGAGAGGGAGACATAGAATCTGAAGCTGGCTCTGGGCTCTGAGCTGTCATCACAGAGACCAACAGAGACCGATGCAGGGCTCGAACTCACCAACCATGAGATCATGATCATGACCCGTGCCGAAGTCAGACACATAACCGACTGAATCATCCAAGCGTCCCCCAGAGCCTGACCTTTTAAGCACAATGCTATAACAGCATCAACGGTGCAATAATGCAATAGCAAAAAGGCAAATACTGACCAGCAATCATTATCCTGGAACCTGAGATAATTTGCAAGTTTTTAAAATTGCAACAATTCTTTGTAGACCCATTTATAGTTTTCTGCTTTGTCTCCTGATAGGTATATATATATCACAGGCTGAAAAGGTATCAAAATCATAGGATTGAATGGTAGATTTTATCATACACATTATGGGAAGCAAGTGGTTTTCTTCTATTTTCAATTGCTCATATCCTTAGGGTGGCACTACTCAACGCCATCCACTGAATAGTGCTGGTTCACCAACTGCTCTGTTATCCATCCAAGATAAAGCACAGAAAGTTAGAGTAAGCACTCAGAAGCTTTTAGAGCAATTTGACTTTGTGTAGACAAGCAAGCAACAGGACTACGTAGTTTACAAACATACGGAGTTGTGTGGTTTGGAAATGAAACCGGCCCTTCATCACAGATACTTCAAGAAGCAGTGGCGGGCAAACTACGGCCCACCAGTCCACCGCCTGTTTTTGTATGGCCTACGAGCTAAGACTTTTTTAAAGATTTTTTTGGTTTTTATAGATGAAATTTAAAATCAGTCTGATGACAGGGAACACTAACTTTGGACTCCAATTACATGAGACATCATCTCCCTACTCACAAAGAGTCCCAATCTCATTGCCATATGATAAAAACTATACTACATTATTGTTATATTGTTAATTTTATTGAAAAAATTTGTGAAAATTTGTTTTTTCTTGTTATGAAAGTAATATTTTTAGTTTTTCCTCTCGGCCTGCATAGACTAAAATAGTTTCCCTCTGACCCTTCACAGGAAAAGTGTGTTGACTCTTGGTCTAGCACATAAGACACTAGGTGGCATGAGGCAAGTTTCAAATATGTATGTATGTGTGCGCCTACACGCACATGTACATACTTACCTTCTACTTATAGACCTCACATATTATATTTATTTGATTAAATAAATATAGGTTTTTCAAGAAAACTACCTAGAGATTTTAAATTCAGAGATACAAGCTGAAACCCATCCCTCAAAACAAGTTATTGGACTCATGATATTATGCCAGTGGCTGTGTTTAAGTCTGGAGGCCCTGTTCTTGGGAGGGAATGAAACAGGTCTTCCCTCCTTCCTTGCCAGGGAAAGCCCCACTTAGGTCTGCCTACAAGCAACACATATACCCTAGAAGAATTCAGAGTTATACTTTCAGTTTGTCAGCCTTCAATGGACCCTGAAGTTTATGCTTCTTTTTCAGTTAACACAAATGACCTTTGTATGCTTATACTGTATAGATGTTGAATAAATAGTCACTGATGCTTAATAAACCATGGAAATTCTTAGAAAACAAAGTATGTCTATGACTTTAGATACAAAGAATTCTGATCATGAGCCTATTCCTCACAGACTTTCCAGACTACCTTGAACTTTCTGCCACAAAGGCCTTATGATAGAATTTATTCCTTATGTTACTATCTTTGAGTGTGAAACTCATTTCAGGTACCACTGCATTATAGTGCCCAGGCTTGGGAGGTTCTGACTATTCTAAAAAAGGAGTCAAATTCACTTGCTAGATATTTCAATAATATTTCAAAGCAGTTGCCAGATTACTGTCATGAGTTGTTAAATGATGTTTTTAATACAGTAAGTTGGAAGACTTTTTCTGGTAATAAAGTAATACTTTAATATGAATTTTAATAATTTCAGACCGTGGTTTTTGAAGCCAATATGATAAAATTACCAGGAAAGATTTCCTATTAAATAATACAGTGGAGGGGGCGCCTGGGTGTCTCAGTCATGTAAGCATCCGACTTTGTCTTAGGTCAAGATCTCACAGTTTGTGGGTTTGAGCCATGCATCGGGTTCTGTGCTGACAGTGTGGAGCCTGCTTGGGATCCCCTCTCCCTCCCTCGATTTCCGTCCCTCCCTCACTCACACTTTCTCTCTCTCAAAATAAAATAAACTTAAAAAAATACACTGTAATGTTGAGCCTCAGAAGAGAAAACAATTCATACTCTCAATATTTTATTATAGCTGCTTTCACAACATTAATGTATTTCACTCTCAAATGATTTCTTTTTTTTTTAGAGTTAAGATTTATTTTTTATTTATAGTTTATTGTCAAGTTGGTTTCCATATAACACCCAGTGCTCTTCCCCGCAAGTGCTCTCCTCCATGATGTTCTTTCTGCACAACTAAACATGATCCCCAAATTCAGCAGGGTAAGATAAAGTATGAATCTTGCTTCTTCTCCAAATTGTTAAATATTAAGAGAAATACCAAAATACGCTATTTGTATTCTTCAGGGCTAAGAGATAATTCTACATTCCTTTCATAAAAATTTCAGTTCTCCAACATTTAAGATTCCATACCTCTAAAATTCCTTTTCTCTTCTTTTCTTCACTGTCCGTGAATCCACTTATTATCTGATAACAGTCTTTGCAAACTTTGTTCAATTTTCCACCATCGTATTCAAGTTGAGCTTTGTAATCAGAGCACTTCCAACAAACCACCTTAAATTTTAAAACATGAAGAGTAAATAATCATAAAGATTTAAGCAGTAATCACATATAGTAATATTAAATGAGAAAGAGTTAAATATTTCAGGCAAACTTTTACCAGACTAAGACTCTCCCAAGAACATTAGGAATATTTATCCTGGTGTCATAATGCTGTTGGTGACGGGCTCCGCTTGTTCATCATGTCTTCCTTGCTCTAAAGGCAGGAGACCTTTACCTTTCATACCTCTGGATGTTTCATCAATATGCTCCTGAAATGAACTCAGGATCTTCCCCGACCTGAAGCTGTCTCCTGCCTCCATCCCACCCCTCAAACCTGTTCCCTACGAGTGCTCCCTATCTAATCGGTCACAGCAAGTCAGAAACCCGAGTCAACGTCCTCTACATATCCCTCTAATTCACCCCATAGAGTTACCATATTACAAATTTGATAAAATTACTAATTTTATCTCCTAGACATTTTTTCCATTTCTCCATTTCTCTACATCTTCCTTCCAAGTCCAAGCTATCAATACCCTACTTTGGACTACTGCAGTCTCATGACTGGTCCTTGTAGCATTCTTTCTGGAGCATTCTCTAGCCTCTACTTTTACATCCCTCCAAGCTATTTTCCAAACAGCACCAGATGCTGTCTTCAATATGCTAATCTGATAGGTCTCTCCTTTATTTAAAATCCTCAGTTTTCCCTTTGCTCTTAGATAAAGGATATCCTATACATTGGCCCACAATATCTTACATAATTGGCCTCCCTTACTCTCTGTATCCCTAGTCACACTGGCTTCTTAAGACACTCCAAGGTGCTGCCCTCCCGTCTTCTCTCATCTCTGCTTCAGTGAGTTCTTGTTCATCACTCACATGTTGACTCAAATTTCACTTCTTCAAGGAAGACTCCTCCAACTTGCAGAATATAGAACTGTCTCTTGTCACTGTGCTACTGAAGCTACTTACTTTTCTTGATGCACTTATTAGCTTTTAATCATATACTGTGATTATTTGATTTATGTTTGTAATGCTCACTAGGCTGTAAGCTCTGTGAGAGATCCTTGTAGATTTTGTTCACAAGGCACAAAATAAACTTAGAATGCCAATGAATGAATGAGTACAATGCAAATGCACTCTATTTCTTAGAGAATAGCCCCCCCGTTATTATATGATAACTATTAAAAAACACTTTCCAGTTTAAAAAATTATTTTCTTGGGGTACTTGGGTGATTCAGTCAATTTACTGTCTGATGTCAGTTCAAGTCATGATCTCATCATTCATGGGTTCAAGCCCTGTGTTGGGCTCTATGCTGACAGCTTGGAGCCTGCAGCCTGCCTTGGATCTGTGTCTCCCCCTCTCTCTGACCCTCCCTCACTCATGCTCTGTCTCTCCTCTCTGTCAAAAATAAATAAACATTAAAAAAATATTTTCTTGGCCATAGCAACTTCTTACTAGAAATGTCTCCTGAGGCAAGGGAAACAAATGCAAAAATAAACTACTGAGACTTCATCAAAATAAAAACCTTCTGCATAGTGAAGGAAACAATCAATGAAACTAAAAGTTAACCTATTGAATGGGAGAAGATATTTGCAAATGACATATATCTGATAAAGAGTTAATAAGTCTCAACATAAAAAAATGAATAATCAGTTAAAAAATGGACAGAAGACATGAATAGACATTTCTCCAAAGAAGACATATAGATGACCAACAGACACAAGAAAAGATGCTCAACATCAGTCATCACTAGGGAAATACAAATAAAAACTACAATGGGATATCACATCACACCTGACAGAATGGCTAAAATCCACAACACAAGAAACAACAGGTGTTGGTGAGGATGTGAAGAAAGGGGAACCCTCTCACATCCTTGGTGGGAAGGCAAACTGGTGCAGACACTCTGGAAAACAGTATGGAGTTTCCTCAAAAAGTTAAAATTAGAACTACCTACAATCCAACGATTGTACCACTAGGTATTTACTGAAATAATACCAATTCAAAGTGATACATGCACCCCAATGTTTAGTGCAGCATTATCTACAACAGCCAAACTATGGAAATGGCCCAAGCGTTCACTGACTGATGAATGGATAAAGAAGAGGTGATATATATGTATCATAATACATACATACAGACACACACAACGGAATATTCCTCAGCCATAAAAAGAATGAAATCTTGCCATCTGCAACAATGCAGATGGAGCTACAGAATATTATGCTAAGCAAAGTATGTCAGAGAAAGACATATACCATATGATTTCATTCATATGTGGAATTTAAGAAACAAAATAAGCATAGGGGGAAAAAAGAGAAAGAGAGAGGCACACCCAGGATCAGGCTCTTACCTACAGACAGACAAACTGATGGTGACTAGAGGAGAGGTGGGTGAGGGAGTGGGTTAAATGGATGATGGGGATTAAAGACTGTTGGTGGATGGAAGTGCTGAGTCACGATTTTGTACACCTGAAACTAACGTTACACTGTATGTTAAACTGGAATTTAAATAAAAACTTAAAACACACACACACAAATTTTTGAAAAAAGTATATTCTTGCTTCAAAAAGCATATTTCCTCCCAATTTGTATTGAATACACTACTTAAAAATATATAAATATTAGTAAAACTTTTAGTTTAGGTTCAGAGCATATGTAATCCATGTTTAAAAAAAACCTATTCATTGTTGGGGCACCTGGGTGGTTCAGTCAGTTGAGTGAGCAACTCCTGCTTTCAGTTCAAGTCATATCCCCAGGGTCATAGGATTGAGCCCCCTGCAGGGCTCTACACTAAGTGTGAGCCTGTTTGGGATTCTTTCTCTCTCTCTGCCCCTCTCCCTCACTCATGTTCTCTCTCTCTAAAATAAAAATTTTTAAAAACTCAATTCATTATTTTCCTATAATTGCAATGAAACCACTCTAGAATTTAGATTTCACATGCCTGCAGTTGCATACTCATATCAGCTACTCTCTTATTTATTTTCAACTCGTATCGTAGTATTTTGGCAATATACAGTCAAACACATTTGCTTGTTTACTGAAGGCAAGTGTGTCAGTCAATACTGGAAATCATTTCAAGCAAACTGAATGGCAGATTAAAAAGTCTTACCCTGAGGGGAAAGTTTGCTATCAAACTGAACTTTGATCACAGAACTGTTTCACTAAGAAAACTTGGGAGGAAAGCGGAAGAATAAATCTGCAGTAAGAGACTAATCCAAATGAATGAGCAATAAGAATTATTACACTTCAGCATGCTATTAATATATTAAATCCCTGCAATGCCTGCCCTTCAGTTTACTTTTGTTGCTTTTCAGAAGAAAGTATACAATCTTCTGCCCGGCATACAAGGCTACTCAGGGCCTGCTGTTACTGCTCCTCACCTTCATCTTATGCCTTGTTCCTCCTCACTCTTTCCATGTAAACAACTCAAATTGCTGAAGACCTGTCACCTGCCCCCTGTGGCCTGAGTCGTCAAATTTTGTGAGACTCTGTGTCCTTTACACATATAAACATAAACCTCTAATGGGCACAGGGAAGTCCACACTTGTTCCTCTGGGAGGCTCACTTCCCTGCTAGAGACAACCATTTCATACTGAACCTCTTTCTCAAGTCTCCCTCATCCTTCTTCCTGTGGATTCTTCCTCATACTTCAAGGACAACATAGTTACCATCGGACAAAAAATTTCCTACCACAAAATCAAAAACGAGGCCACATTTGCGCCCATCGTTCCCTTTTTCCTTTCTGTTATAATGGAGGAAAATCTCTCTCCCATCAAAAGCCTGAACTTCCATGTATGCTATACGTTCCGACTCCTGTTTTCTCAGAGACATCAACTCCTTTGGTTATTATTTGCCTCTAACTATTTCTTACGCCCCAGCTCCTCTTACTCATTAGGCTCCAGCAACATGACCTCTGGCATCCCGATGGCAGACCCAACTTTCTCCTAGCTCAGGGCTTCTGGCCTACGGAGCCGCTGACCGCTCCCCGCCCCCTTACATTGGTTAATTCTTTCTCACCTCTTGGGCATCAGCTTAAGTATCAGCACCTCAGATAGGTCTTCATTTTTCTAAGTAAAATTGGTTCCAAGTCTTCCTCCATTAACATCATTCTCCATTCTAACTTGATTGTCTTCTTAGTGTCTTTGTAGTAATTTAAAATGCTTATGTGTCTATTTACTTGACTTTGGTTATTTTCTCCATTAAAATGTAAGCTACGTGAGGGGCGCCTGGGTGGCTCAGCCAGTTAACCGTCTGACTTCAGCTCAGGTCATGATCTCACAGCTTGTGGGTTTGAGCCCCACATCAGGCTCTGTGCTGACAGCTCAGAGCCTGGAGCCTGCTTCAGATTCTGTGTCTCCCCCTCTCTCTGCCCCTCCCCCTACTCATTCTCTTTCTCAAAAAAATAAACTAAAAAAAATTTTTTTTAATTAAAAAAAAATGTAAGCTATGTGAAACTGGGTATCATTCTGCTTACTATTTTTTCTCCAGGTAACAGCACAGTGTTTGCATATAGCTGTCATCAAAATAAGTTTATCAATTAAGCGGTTTACTTAATTGAATGATTTATTTTTTGCCTTTTCAAACTTGATGATTTTACAACACTTATACAGTTACTAGCAGCCTTCATGACCAGTAAGAAATCTCACTTACATGTCCACATGCTCGACAGTGATGTCTTCTCCTTGTCAGTGCATTGAAAGACTCCTTGCATTTCATACACATCGTTACTTCATTATCTCGGATCCATCTTGGAGCTCTTTTCCCTAGCTCAGCAGTCTTAAAAGGAAAGAGATTCGATTTTAACAGAAAAAATGGTCATTTCCATCTCTTTGTATTTAATAAAAAGCACTCTCAACAACACTGCTTACAGCATGCTTTAAAGCTCAAGACCCAGGAAAAGAAGGAAAAGGTACAAACAAGTTTAAGCAGCACAAAAAGGCACTCACTATTGTATTCATGTAAGAAAAAATAAGATTCTGTCTAAATAGCCAGTTCTGGCATTGCAAAGAGAAAAGACAGGGTAAGAAAATGACTTGGCAGATCTGCAACTGCAAAGAGAAAAGAATTTAAAGAATTTAATTCAGCTTACAGAAACCTCTGATTGCATGTCATTATCCTTTGCAATTGCATTTCTGAAGGTTTCATGTCTCTGATGGAAAGCATCAATGGTCTCCTGAAGAGCCTAAAATATAAATGAGATTCAAAGCACACATTAAAATATCACTTGGAAATTAATGAAAACGCCGTATCAAACAAATATCTATGACATGGGAATGACCTTAAAAATTAAATGACCTTGTTCTGACGACACTGATGTATGTGCACACTACAATATGTGCATGTTTCTGTACACATACAAAGGTTACCAAAAACCCAAAAAACAAAAAGAAAATAGAAGTCCGGTTTACCTTGATCCATTCTTCTTTGTCTTGCTCAGAACTAAAACAAAACAGAATACAAGTGAATGCAGAGAACATTAATGAGTTCTAACTAGTGAATAAAACGATGCGTTAATGCTGTTTTAACTTTCTGGAAAGTTCAGGGATGTCCAGGAAGAAGTTTCAACAAAAATTAAACAGAATCTTTGGCAACTGAGCAAATAAATTCTTAAACAAAATTATGGTACACATAATTTTTGAGCGGGAGAGTTAAGGTTAGCTTCCATTAATATACTGCCTGATGTTATGTTTAACAACCATCATCTGGCTGAACATGTAAGGTAACTGGAGATGGAGTTATACCAGACATACAACTGTCTTCCATCTTACCTTTAAGAAAACACACGAGAGTTTCAAAGGCTACTAGTCATGGTCCATCTTAGAAAACATTACAATTATTCTAAAATATCTTTGTAAGGCCTGAGGGAGCTATTTAATATTTCCTCTGATAAACAATTTTGCTAGAAAATTTTAGGCAATACTGTACTTAACCTACTACAGATAAAGTAAAACAAAGTTTTTAGATACTTGTAGGAAGGAAGTTTCACAGATTAATGAACTCTAGTATTTAATAATCTTCTGTTGGGAAAAAAATCTCCTTGACTATACTCAAATCTTCTATTTTCCTATTGAGGCAAATTGTGTTTAGTTCACCTTCCTTGCAGGGAGCTTCCACAGCTGGCTGCTGTCACAGAAGATATTAGAAAAATCCTCATTAGTAGACTCTGGACTGAGCTCGATCTTCAAGTTGGAGGATCTTGAAGAAAGTCAAGAGTGGGGCTCCATTTGTTTGCACATGTTGGGTAGGAGAGGGCTGGATTTGTGTTCCAGCCTGAATGTCACATGCCTTGCTCCCACAGGTGTCACATACAAATGAGTTTGGCAGGAGCTCGGCTCTTGTGACGTCATCCATCTCTCCAGCAAATTTATTACTGAGCAACATAATGTGCCAAGAATGCAGCTGGAATCCGTGTCTGTCAAATGGAAGATTCTGCTTATTTTTCACCTGGGGATCCTTGGACCAAGAATCTTACTGGGGAAGGCTTCAGTCTTGCCCCTCAAAAAAAGATTTCTCCCTACTGCAGTGGCCTGAGTGGATAAAATCAGCCTATTGCCCTGTAATAATAGTTAACTCCTAGCTGCTTTCATCTTTTTAAATGCAAAGAAACTTGACAAGTCTTTAATGCTTTTTGTTTTACTTTCTCAGTCATGGCAGATTTTTTACTCCTCTAATTTACTTATTACTATGTTTTCACATTCATTTAGAAATATAAAATCATGATAAAAACTATGTAAGACTGAATACTTTATATTCTTTTAAATATGTTAGAGAGAGCAGAATGTAAGAGGTCAGTCTTTAGGCTGACTCATTCTGCAAGCAAAGCAGAACCTTTTTACCCCCAATTGGTTTCAGAAGTGAATTATCTGTAAATATCTCCAAACATATACCCAACTTTGGTCTCTATGCAATCCCTGTAACACTCTGATGTTCTGTGATTTTCAATGTTTGTCTCTATTCTTGAAAGAATCACAGACTAGATGAAAAATAATCCCTTAATTTGGATCTTCGATTCACCATAAAATCATAAATATAAGTGCAACGATGAGCTCAGGAGAATAGGAAATTTAAGGAAACATGACTGTGTTTTCATTACCAGTTGAAATGTATCCAATACTGCATATTGGAACTCTACAAAGTGATTACTGCCCACACTTAACAAAATTCCTCATGAATCAGCCCTATCCTGAAGAGAAAATAGCCAACCTGCTAATGGAAGGCTGGAGTTCCCATGTAGACAATCCCTGAAACCCTGATAATCTCTCTTCTGCTGTTTAAACACGTCTTGGGTTTGCAGATTTGGAAGTGTGCTGGCCTTTCAGAGCAGCAGCACCTCATTCTTCTGCAATGAAGACTTCTCTGATGGTCAGAACTATTGATAAATCCTTCCTGTTGCCAGAACCAATCACTCAGTGAGTCAGGCTCTGAGTGACAATTCAGGTCAGGAAACTCCAAGCACTGGATAATACATTTTTCCTTTGGGTTTGATGCCTGGGGCCCATAAGGTAGGAAAGCCATGGCGTTCAAAGCCAAGTCCTTTATACTTTTAATTCATGCTTGAAATGCCACCTTCTACTCCTCAGAGTAGTACCCTAGTACCTCCCTAAGTAATGCCAGGTTGAGTAGAGATTTGCTGTAGGAAATCAAAGAACTGGCTGGCCATTTCTTCGTACTTTCCCAGCCTGCTGTATCTCCCATAACTGCAATACCACTAATTCTCTGATTCCCTGGGCAGATTCCTGCTAAAATAAATTATTCTCCTTTGAAAGTCTGAACTTCAAGCTTTTATGCAGCTACTAAGTCTCCAGGATGAATCCATCCAAGCATCCAGAACTACACGATAGGTGCAACAGACCAAAAGGAACAGAAGTGCTCTAGGAGCCTCCAGATTCTAGGGTATCAGAACCATCAGAGCCAGGATTGGTACTTAACCCCCTGATACATGACCTTCTGAAGGTTCCCAATTTTCACCATGATAGGCCTTTGTAGGATAAATGGATGACAGTCTTCTAAGAAAGATATTTCAAAATCGGATAGCACGCTCTTTTCCAGATGTTCACATGTGAGGTAGCTATGACCCACTGCCGTGGTTCTCATGGTTTTTCCTCTCTAAGCATGGTTAGGTTAGGCAGACGGATGCTACAAACTCCAGCTCTTCTTTCCAACCCAATAAAGCATGCAAGAAGAACCACCCCTTCCAGAAACCCTGGTTTCTAGAGGTCACTGTGGCCCCAAATGGCCCCTTCACATATCCTCCAACCATGGCAGGAGAATCATGACCTTTTCTACCCCGCCACTTCTGAACAGTCTCTCCATCAAAATGCCAACAAGCCCCACAAATGCAGAGATACTCAAGGACTGCCAGTTGATGCTTCAACATTTAGTATGAAAAACTAAGCATCAATAAACACTGTGCACCAAAAAGAAGGGTGGAGGAAGGAAGAGTTGGGGGAGAACCTTTTCCTACAAGTCTCAAAACCCTGGCTTAAATGCAACAACGTCATTCTCTGAGCACCTTGTAAATCTGAGGAGGCAATGTAACTTACTGAATTCTTACCATCTGAAAACCGCTATCTTAGGCACTACGGAGGAATCAAAAAGGAAGATACGATTCTTGCCATTTAAGAGCTTCTACTTCTTATGTCCAACCAGATTCTCAGAGCTCTATAGCATTCACTTGGGAAAGACCCTCAGCCTTATTCTTTCCTATGACTCTTTCCAATGCTTGTGGAAAGCTGTGTGACAGGAACGATTCTCTCACCTGGCTTGTAGCTCCAGTGTTCTCTCTTTCCCAGATACCTGGAAAGTGTGCGGATATTCTTCATTGTGGGTCTCTACAATTTTCATTCCGTCAATGCCAACCCTGGTTCGAACTGTGAACTTAGAGCCCACCAAGCTGAATCTTGGGACACAGTACAGCAGCATGTTGTTGAACTGCAAGGAGACAGAATATATATCAACAAATAGGAAAACAAAGAAGAAAGAGGAAAGTGACCAATATTAAAAGTAGCCCTCGATGAAAATTCCAAGGAATTTCCAGGGAATATCATACTTTCTTTGTGAGCAAAATTATTGAAATACTATATTGAGATTTTAGGCTTATATCAAAATTACCTTATTTTAAAATATATAACATATTTCTCTTTATTGGTTCACAACATTTAATTAATTTATGTTTAATGTTTTTATTTATTTTGAGAGCGGGGAGAGGCAGTGAAAGAGGGAGAGAGAGAATCTCCAGCAGTTTCCATGCTGTCAGGGCAGAGCCTGACATGAGGTTTGATCTCATGAATTGTGAGATCATGATCTGAGCCAAAATCTACAGTTGGATGCTTAGCCGACTGAGCCACTTCATGTTTTATTGATATTTAAGTAAATCAATCACCATTTTGTATTATTAAGAAAATTAGTTTAATTAAATTCAGCAACAATTTATTAAGGACTTAATAAAACTTCAGTTCCACATACCAGGAACTGAAGTTCTCAACTACATAAGTTAAGCCCTTAGGCATCAAAATTTCTACTTGTTTGTGTCTTACAAAGCAAGTAAGTTATTAGAGGAAAAGAGTAATATTTAGCAATTATTCTTGCCAGTGTGTTTAATATTAGGTTAAAAAAAACATACTTTAGAATGTGTGGGGTTAGCATGCTAAGCCCTATATAAAAAATCTAACTTACTGGTTTATATTGTCCCACATCTTAAGAATTTGTCATGTATGAATAGAGAAGTCATCTATTTTAGCAAACAGTTTTTAAAGATCTTCTTTACCAGATCTGCTTTTAAAATGAAGGACTTTCAGGGCACTTGGGTGGCTTAGTTGGTTAAGCATCCGACTTCGGCTCAGGTCAAGATCTTATGGTTTTTGAGTTTGAGCCCTGCATTGGGTTCTCTGCTGTCAGCTTGGAGCCTGCTTCAGATCCTCTGTCTCCCTCTTACTCTGCCCCTCCCACACTCCTATCTTCTATATCTCAAAAATAAACATTAAAAAAATTAAAAAATAAAATGAAAGACTTTATTTTGAAATAAAAATCCAGGGCTGGCATTGATGGATGAATCAAATTATGTATAATGCCTCATTTCTAGTCAACAATGAACAACCCTTGCTATTCAGGATCAAGCAGTAAGTTTGGGGAGGCACTTAATTCACTTTTGAATATATTAAAACATGCAGAAAGAGGAAAGACTAAATACTTAGGTTAATACTTATCTTTCCCCTTCCTATTATCATTGCTTACACTATTTCTGGAGTCACATACATATTTTGAAGACAAGAGTAACTGGGGACTATGCACTACAGAACCTCCCATGTCTCAGGATTATTATCTCCAAAACTCACAGGTTGTTGAGAGGATTAAATGAAGAAAAATGTCCTGTTCTGCCAGGTTCCTTTTGGCTCCATCCAAGCCATCAAGACAAGAAATGTTGATGGGTTTTGAGAACATTCAACCTGTTTATGTGACACTGTCCACTGTACTCATTCTGAAAGCAAATTTCTCATCAGTTGTTCCTTGTACACTATCATGCAACTTCCCGTCACAAATTTCATCAGAAATTTCATTTCCACAATGGATAATGCAGAAATAAAAGGGCACTGAATACACTTTAACTGATGTATCTCAGTACCACATTTCACATTTATATTTCTAGAAGAGAACCCTAAGGACCTGCGCCCTACCACTGTGTTCTAAGTATGGCAATCCCCAGCCTCCTTGCAGTTTTAGGGCTCCGAAAACACTCTGTGAGGCTCTCATTATCATCCCAGCTTGGTGCGGCAGTAGCTCGATGCTCTTGGTGTTAACATTTCTGTCTTGTACGCAGGCTTTCTCAGGAGGGGATCTGCACCAGGCTGTGCACTGCGCAGCAGGGGCGGAGAGCCACCGCCAGGCACAGGGCTCAACTTTCAAGACACCAACAACAGTCTCATTTTCTGCAAACTGAGTGACAAATGTAATGTCATGGCATAAAACTTCTGAGTTACCTGATGCCTGTACTCCAGTTCACTTTATGAAGTTCAGCAAAGTCTTGTTATTTTATAGAAACACCATCCATGAATGTGGAAGTTCTTGGGATTTAGTTTTTGCAGTTACATTCAGACAAGATGACAGACTGTTGTATAAATGATGTGTCTCTCTTTCTGTTTTAAGCTTGCAGGATTACTTTTCCCTTATTATATAGTCTTCCTAAGTGGGGCTTTAATTCTCAACTGTCAGTAACTGCTTTATTACCCTTCTAGAACTCAGGTCACAATCTAATGCTCGTCAAAAATACCCTTTTTCTTCTTTCTTACAGCTGAAATTAAGAGTTCTTGATGGACATAAAATATTGCTTATGAGATAGTAGATGCCAAATATGTACAGAATTAGGTAGTTACTCCTGCTCCCTCTGTGAACCCGACTCCTGTGGTGACAGCCACCATCACCTTCCCTCTGGGTTTCTGCTGGTACTGAAGGCGGAAGTGACAGCAAGTGCAGCGCCAAGTACTTGACTTTCCCTTTCAGTGCAGGAGGTCTCTTCCTATCCAAGGCCACAGCTCAGAAGTCATTAGGGACATGTAATCTCTGGCTGGTGCGCAAACTCCGGAAGTGCTAAGCTAGAAGCCACTCTCAATTTTATTAAAAACACAGGGCGAGTCCCCTTTCTTGACTCCAACGTCCTTAACTATTCATACCAAGTTTGTTAGAATATTCATTTAACTGAAACCATTCAATTTCATATCTCACCTGTGACTGTTTCATTCCAGTTTGTTTTAAAAGGTTAAAGTACAGTGTTGGAGAAAAGTTTCAGTGCCTGCTCTGTATTCAAAGTTTAAATGAGTCAAGGTGGAAAAAATTAAAATCTGCCCAGCTATAAGCAAATACAGGCTAGAAATCCAAAAAGCCAAAAATAAAAACCTCTCAGGTCATTCTGTAGGATAATTTGGTGATTGTTTTTTTAAACGTTTAGATATCAGGTGTGGTTATTTAATTTAGTTGACAGAATACGCTGCACCCATAAAAAATGGGGCGCCTGGGTGGCTCAGTCAGTTGAGCGTCTGGCTTTGGCTCAGGTCATGATCTCACGGTTCGTGGGTTTGAGCCCCGCATCAGGCTCTGTGCTGACAGCTCAGAGCCTGGAGCCTGCTTCAGATTCTGTATCTCCCTCTCTCTCTGACCCTCCCCTGCTTGAACTGTCTCTATCTCTCCAAAATAAACACCATAAAAAAAAATACCCTGCAGTAATACAAACAAGCATGGTGTGGAAGCAAGAAAATGTGCAAACACATGAAGGTCAGCTGAATGCTGAAATCAGATTCTAAATGCCATTTGGGTTGTTGTTTTTTTTTTTTAAGAGAAACGCAATATGGCCAGAGTAGGATATAGAAAACTAGCCCTCATACTCTTTTTAGAGACAAAAATAAAAAAAGGTTGCTGGGGTTACTAGGTATAAAAATGAAGATGCTCTGTGCGAAGCAAGGGTGCTGGCAAGAGGAAGGGGTGTGACACGAACAGTGCAGTGGGTGGAGGCGGGTGGCCTGCGGGGATCAAGAGAACCGACCTACAGAGACGCTTTCAAGACAGTCTTCACAAGACAAATGCGGCTTTCCAGCAACTCCTGCTCTAGGACTCCTTCTCCTGAGAGGCAATGGCAAGAGAGGTTTGATAGCTTACATACAATAAGTGCAAGAAGATGGGTCTTTTCTCCAAAGTCACTACGGCTGTAGTCCCCTAAGGCTCCTTGCCATCTGTCCTCTCAAGAGCTGCTTTATTTGGCTCTGCACCAAGATATTCAACCTAAAACTATTTCCAGGATAATTCTCAAATGTGAAGATGAAACCAAGGCAATTGGTGAGACACAGAACTAGAAGCTTAATAAATTGAAACTGTAACAATCACGCAGAAGAAGGGAAAGGAAAATGACCTAAGGACCTAAAGGAAGGGGAAAGGCAAAGGGAACGCTTTAACTCCCAGGCATTTTGCCCCAAATGCTATATTAAGCATGTCTTTTTAATCTGTTTTTGTTTTTCTGTTTATTTATTTATTTTGAGAGAGAGCGAGTGCACATGACCAGGGTAGGGATAGAGAGAGGGAGAGAGAATCCCAAGCAGGCTCTGTGCTGTCAGTGCAGAGCCCGATGCAGGACTCCATCATCATGACCTGAGCCAAATTCAAGAGGTGGACACTTAACTGACTGAGCCACCCAGGCATCCCTAATCTGTTTTGATTTTGATGCTTTGACATCTTGGGGCTTTGCCGACAATGAAGGGACTTGTCCTTCTTAGGGTTACCCACTTTCTAAAAGTAATAAATGACTGACCTACATGCATGCCTTTTGTATGGAAACCAACCAACCCAGAGGCCATACCCCAACTGCCTCCTTTTTTGAGCTCTTACACACTGGGCCAGTATTCTCCTGCCCTAATCACTCAGGGCCAGGCACCAGACAACAGGCAGTGTATACCCCAGAGCTGATGGAATTATTTAAACTAACAAACCCTCTATAAAAAAAATTAATAAACGTTAAAAAAAATTTAAACTAGCGAATCCTAAGCCTGTTTATTTTGTCTTGCCCATTCCTTCTCACTGAACCCCCCAATAAACTCTCTTGCTCCCATTTTCTGTTTGCTTCCCCTGCCTCCTTAGGGACGCTGGTGCTTTCTCGTGTAACCCCACGTATGGCCTACCTCTCCTTTGGGGAACCTCTGCGTATAATGCTCTTTTCCATGGCAATTGTCACCTGATCTAGTGGTCTCACCATAGCTAAACAACAAAACATACATTTCAAAATAATTAGACCTCAGAACCCCAACAGGGCATCATAAGTTCTTGATTTACATTTTTAGATCTATGACCTCTGAGTGGTAAAGCATTTTTTTGCTATTAAATGAAGGTTTTTATAGTTAATGTGGATAATACTTATTAAATCATATAAACTTAGATATAATTCATATACCATAAAATTTACCTTTTTAAAATGTACAATTCATGATTTTTGGTATAGTTGTAAATTGTGCAACCATCATCACTACCATCTAATCCCAGAACATTTCACGACTCCAAATGGCAATTCTTATGTCCATTTCCTCTTCCCCACCAGCCCTAGGCAACCTCTACTTACATCCTGCAGCTCTGCATTGCCTACTTTTGACATCGCATATAAATGACATCATATGGTCTGGGCTTCTGTGAATCACTTCTTTCACCTGTCAAAGTGCTTTCAAAGCTCATGCATGTAGCATGTATCAGTGTTCTCCTCCCTTTTATTGCCATATAATAGTCCACTGCATAGATACACCACTATAGCCATATGTCCAAATATTCTGGCTATTATGAATAATTCTGCTGTAAGCATTCACATACAAGTTTTGTATAGACATGTTTTCAATTTTTTTTTAATATAGTTTATTGTCAAGTTGGTTTCCATATAACGCCCAGTGTTCATTCCAACAAGTGCCCTCCTCTATGCGCATCACTCATTTTCCCCTCTCCCCCAGCCCCCATCAACCCACGGTTTGTTCTCAGGATTTAAGAATCTCTTGTGGTTTGTCTCCCTCCCTCTCTGTAACTATTTTTTTCCTATTCCCCCACGGTATTCTGTTAAGTTTCTCCTGATCCACCTATGAGTGAAAACTTATGGTATCTGTCTTTCTCTGTCTGACTTATTTCACTTAGCATAATAACCTGCAGGTCCATCCACATTGCTACAAATGGCCACATTTCATTCTTTCTCATTGCCATGTAATACTCCATTGTATATATAAACCACATCTTCTTGATCCATTCATCAGTTGATGGACATTTAGGCTCTTTCCATGATTTGGCTATTGTAGAAAGTGCCGCTATGAACATTGGGGTACATGTGCTCCTATGCATTAGCACTTCTGTATCCCTTGGGTAAATCCCTAGCAGTGCTATTGCTGGGTCATAGGGTAGAGTTATATACAAACTTGGGAGAATTGCTAGGTAATATGGTGACCAAGTATTCTTTTTAAAAAATGAGAGATGCTGAACATTACTATGTATGATAATTAGTTCCTGTAAGTTATCCTTCCAAAGGAGGCTGTAACCAGAGGGAACAAAACCCTTCAAGCCCCCACATAAACTCATAGTATGGCTGGTGAGAGGACTGCCTTGCAGCAGAAAGTCAGATGTGAGTGATATCCTGAGAAGGTATCATGGGCCAGTCACTGGGCAAGCCTCATGACCAGTGTGTCTGCTTCTTGGATGATAATAACAATCGTAACAATAGCTACCATTTACTAGCTATTACTCAGTGTTAGCTTACTATTATTCCACGTTACCTACTATTCTGATTATGGTCACATCATTAGATATAGCAAGGAACTGGGATTAACAGAGACTAAAAACATAATGGTCTGGATGTCCCAGGAAATCCTCTTTCCATTTGAGGTAAGCCCTAGACTAAATGTCATTTCTAGGAAGTAAAGGGAGGGACAGGGACCAATGAAAAAGGAACTATGTGGCAAACTCATGTACTTTTCACAGAGATATTTTAGGCACAAGCTTCACAACCTTGAGATACACTTCCTCAAATTGAAAAGATTAAAGTAGTTGATCAGAGAGGATTAGGAAGAGAACCCTTGTTAGAAAATGGTACCCATTAGCCTCTCAGAACAAAAGAGAGAATCTGAAACAAGGAAAATTTGAGAAAACATGTCCCACCCCCTCTACTGATGACTAAGATCATCATGGAAAGTTGTCATCAGCTGTATGGTACTGAAGTAATTGACACATAAGTACACAGAAAAATTATCTATAAAATACTTTAAGATTTGTGTCCTTGAAGGAAAAAGTTTCAGTTATTAAAGGACATTCCCTTATGTAGAATCCTAACAGCGTTGACTAGACCAGGTTAGGTGGAATTGCCTTGGGGAGCAAGCAAGCATTCTACTCTTCCAAGAGGTACAAAACCGCGTCTATGAATTACTGTTTTGTGACCAGCTCACACTAGAATACTCACTAAGAAAAGGTAGCGTTCTTGTGCTGATGTGTTCCGAGCAGCTAGTTTCAGGATCTGTCCTTCTTTTATGAGTTCGTTTGAAGGATTGACAATGTCTTCTTCCTCTCCCAACATTTCATAAATCTCTAAGAGTTTCTTTAGATTCTCCTAGGAAATGAAAACAAAACACAGTAAGACCAGATAAAGGGAGATTTTACCTTCGTGGCTTTACTGATACAATGACCTTAGCTAAAATCCAGAAAATTCAGAATGGATTGGGACTAAGCATAAATTTGGTATAAAATGTGTCAGTTCTGAGCAAATTGAAACCTGGGAGAAGAGAGGACAGGATTATTCCACATAACACTAAACACTTTATAAAAATCTTTTTTGTTCACCTTTATGAATTCATTTTGGTCCAAACCTGCAGGTAACATTAGGCTATATTACTGACACTTATAGAAGATTCCCATCTCCTTTGAACATCACTTACCATTTTTCTTATTGCACTATTAGAATGGCTTGCTGCCGTAGATATAATTTCAAGTGATTCTAAATGGGGAAAAAAGAAAAGTAAATAAATGTATTTTGTCATTACTATGCTAGTAGATAGTTGAATAATATAACACTACAATAAGAAGAAATCTGAAACTGAAGGTCACATCTGACATCAAAAGCAGGGGCCATTTCCATTTACAAAAATAGTGTCAGAAGTTCATTTGTAAGCAGATTACTTGGAATTTGAAGGATATTTTCTCATAAATAGTCATACACATCTTTATATATGACCTAGATAATGGACCTTCAAAATTAACAAATACCATGTACACTAGATTGGCATAAGGCACTTTGCCAGATGCTTTCATATATATTTTGTCACTTAACTCTTCCACAGCCTTGAATGGAGAATCTGTTAGCTCCACTTGGCAGATGAAAGAAATGGCAGGTGATGTGGTTTAGCCAAGGTCATACAACTATGATACTGTAGGGCCACACTGGAACCTACATCTTCTGATTCAAAGTTCTACAACACTTTGGCACTAATACTATTTTATTAGTTTTATAAACAAATTAACCCCCACGCATAACCAACTTTCTTTGGGAAAAAATACAGACATAGTTCTTCTCTTGGTTGGGCAAAGGGGAATCGGCTGATACTAATGCTGATGGAAGGTTCTGCTTCTGACAAGGTGGTAGGAGAGACGGGAACTGAGGCATCTGGTGTGGGCAAAGTAGGAGCCCCAGTGCTGCCGGGGAAGGGCTGTGGAGGCCGAGGCCTCCTGGAGGATCAACCCCAGGGAATGCCCTCCATCCTAAATCATGTCCTGCTCTTTCTTTTCTATCTTAGGAATACCAGCCTGCCTAATTCTGTTACCACGACAACCTCATTACTTCTGGACCCAATTCTCTTCTTTGTTCTGTGGCTGAACAGAATGTGCTTTTGCTGCTTTCTCCTCTTTTGGGTCTCTAAAAGCACTTCTGTGATTTCTTCACAATTTTAGTTTAAGGAGTGATGGGAAACCAAAGAGAGAAATAAAATGCCCTACAGGGTTGCTCATGTTCTCGTTTTTGACACTGCCACCTTAGGGCAAGTCTAAGTCTGTGAGTTTAGAAGAAACTGAATTTTTATTTAGATTTTGGAGAACTATCTTGATTGGGGCAATTCTGTGCATTTCACAGGCTCCAAGGTGGAGGGAGACAAAATAAAATAACCTGGGACCAGCAGTTTGAGGAGGAGGAGTGATCCCACCTCAGTCCTACCACTAATTCTGTCACCAAAACCAACCACTTAGCCCAAAGGAGTGTGAAGTGGGCATGAAGTAGAAAGTAGAAGTCAAGTCAGGATAATTCTAAACCGTAGAAGGAGAAAGGGAAGAAGCGAAGTTCCTGTGGTCATTGACTCACTTGGATGGCAGGAGAAATGCCTCAGAGAAAGCCTGTGTCCAAAAAAAGACCCAGGCTGCCAAGACCAAAGATCGTGTTCTGTGTTCCTCATCTCTTACCAGGGTTCACTTCTGATACAGGCCAGACATTATTAGCAAAGTACTGATGTTTCCAGGCTGTACAGCAGCACTGCCAGTACTTGACACTAAGCCATTTCTAGCTCTTAAATTTTCATTCTTTCCTTCAGTTACTTGATTTTTTTTTTAAATTAAAGTAATTTTTTTAAAGTAAGCTATACACCCAGCAGGGGGCTTGAACTCATGACTTCTAGATCAAGAGTCCCATGCTTTGATATTTTGAAAGTACCTGAGAAAGCTAAAGTATTGAAACACCTGTGCCTTAAAAAAAAAATCATTCATTAAGAACTAATGAAAAAATAAAAGGCAACTAGAGGAATAGGAATAAAATTTTTCAGAGAAACTGTTAACTGACATTAAAAAGCATCGTTTTCTCTTCTCTTTTAGGGTAGGTAGAGCCAAGTTTGTTTAGGTTATTTTTACACACTAAATGTCATGTTAGCTTTCCTGGTATGTATCAGCCTATCTAATTAACCAGCAACACCAGTAATTCTGAATGGTTGTCTTCTTCCTGTGAGAAGGTAATTGTGTATTGCTATTACAGATGTCTCTAAGACTATGGTTCAGATTTCTGAGTTAATGATTAACGTGAAATCAGCATGAGACATCCCTTTCTCTAAACCTGTGATCTGGGCTCAGAAGTGCTTGCCTAATTGAGCTGTTGATAATAATTTCCAGTGAGGCTATTTTTTGGCAGCGATATCTTACTAAATTGGCTGTGAGACCTATCTCTCTCTCTAACCACAAAGCTTCCTGGCCACTTGATTAGCACAGAGCAGAAAGGGGATGGGGGGAGCATTTACTTTTAGCATCGTTCCAGTCTGGAGAGTCAGGGGGCAACTTCCTTAGGTAGTCCTTGAGGAGCATCTCATACCGGGGGATCCGCTGGACGGGTTCTAGCATGTGGTGCTGCAGAGTCAGGCTCCCGCACACCTTCTGTCTCTATAATGAGAGAGGTTTTTTAAAGAAAGATTTAAAAATTAAACTGGCCAATCTAAAAATGGTCATATGAAACTGTGATCATGGACAGGATTTCTCTACAAAGCGTGCTCCGTGGATCACTTGCATTAGATCGATCTAAGGCACTATTAAAAATGCAAATTTGGGACCCCATCCCAATCATGAAACCACAATCTTTGTGGCTCAGGCCTGGGAAGATGCATCTTAAAAAAAAAACCTCAGTTTCTTACACCATGAAAGTTTGAGGCCCACCAATATAGTATAAGAACAGAAAGGAAAAGCAAGCAGAATTTTAAGGAAGAAAATTCTCAGATTGCTGGCAACCACTTCAATTAGGCACTAGAAAGGTTTGTGTGGTCACATTATTGAATCAGGCTCCAGAGATTTTTAAAAGCTGCATATATTTAATGAGGTTCAGTAGGCACAACTGTATTCAAGGACTTTGGACTCAGCAGACACTATTTAATATTAAGGCTACCATAAATGTCATTTCCTCTGAACTTAAAAAAAGATTCCACAGAGAAGAATGACAAGATCTGAGTGTCGTAGTATCTGTCACAAAATTTTTATTTTTCATTAGGTCACAGTACTCTTTTCCATTAGACACTGAACTCTGTAAATAGATCTTTTCTTACAGCAAAATTGAGTCTATATAGCCTTTGCTTTCAATAAGCTGTTAACATAAGACAGGGAAAAGATTACTTGAAAAATATGATGTGTTCTTGTTCATATTAAACAAACCAGCAATCCAATTAATATAGTTGTTGGACTCCAACTATGATCAAGGCACTGCAGGATATAAAAGTTGTCTTAAGACATGATGTTTGCATTCAAAGCAAACGAGAAACTAAAATCTTCACAGACAAGAGTATTCAACATGAACTCTGATGAGAGCAGCGCTGGTGTGAAGGGAAGTGAAAACCAGGCTCCAAGCGCAGGAAGAGGGGCCTGGGAGAGCAAGCTCTCAGCAATCAGGCATGAAACATGTTGGGTTTTGTTGGCAAATAAAATATATATGGGGAAACGGGATGAAGAACAGGTAATCTGGGGTAATAAGTCAGGATGAGTTTAGACTTGCCTCTTCTAATGCAGGTTTTCGTGCAGGAGAGCAGTATCATTAGATACGAGATGTACTAAGATTGACCTACTGCAGCGTGGTTTAAGCTACTGCAGGAGGGAGATGTGGGGAAAGCAATCTGGAAGGGATCACTGTAGACCAGGAAAAAAGTATAGAGTCTGAGATCAGCATGGAAGCTGAGGAAATAATAGCTTTACTTAATAAAGTGTAAAATATTAATGTTGTAAGCTTAGCCATCTCACATGACTGTCTCCAACAAACCTATATCATCTATCTATGAAAAATAGAAAATATTACTGATCCCCACAGTTGGCTCAGAGAAGTTAAAGTCTTCTAAGATCCCGTGACCAAGTGGCAGACTAGACTCCTAAACTCGGTTGGTTGATTCGAGTCCATTACTCTTTTCATCACCCCATCATTGCCTTGTAATAGGGAGAAGACTGATATTGCAGAGATAGAATTTTAAGATTTCAGAAAACAATAATGACGACCATCACTGCCGTCATTTAGTGAATGCTTACTATGCAGGAAGCATACTAAGCATCTTGAGTAAATTGTTTCACACGAAAAATAATGCACAAAAAATGAGGAAAAAGTTACCAAATCAAAGATAAAGCTAACTTAGCAAATGCTGGTGAATGAGAAAATATTGGTTCTGCGCAATAATCACATAACCACAAGCCACTCTGTACAAGGCACAAAAAATCAAGGTGGAAAGTGTATTTGGGAGTGCAAGGCAGGACTGGAACATGTTGACTTTGTTTTGACAGCAAAATGTCTACACAGAGTTATGTAACCAG
The DNA here is from genome assembly GCF_006229205.1 of Suricata suricatta. Lineage (NCBI taxonomy): Eukaryota > Metazoa > Chordata > Mammalia > Carnivora > Herpestidae > Suricata > Suricata suricatta. The sequence continues at coordinate 74,945,704 of NC_043709.1, forward strand.
CACTAGGTAAGTTGCAATGACAGTTTAGACTAGGAAACAGACTAGAAACAATGACCCTAGAGGCATCTGTAGGACCTGCTGGTTAAAGCCTCAGGAACATGTGACATCACAGAGCCTGTGAGTGCTGAGAACAGTGTGAAGGGGCCACGTTCTTGTACTCCTGTCCACTTTTCAGTATAAGCAAAAGGGGCTGGTAAAAGATTCAAAGGAGCCAGCATTCAGAAAGGTAGATGAGGGCTTACTGATGACAGAAGAAAAAGAGTGAATGAAAGAGGCAGGACTTTTGGTTATGGCTGAGGGAGAAGACTAGCCAAATCCTCCCTGGAAAAGGCTACTAGAAAGCTGGATAAAACTGATAAACAACCATTTCAGGACTTTGGAAATTGACCAAAAGCATTGAACAATCTGAAAAGTATTTATGCTTTAAAAACTGTTGACCTCTGGGTAAGAACAGTGAGAATCTGTGACATTCTGGCCTGGGGCCATACCCATTCCTCCCCCAGCAAAGGAAGTTTCAATGCCCGGAAGGTCCCTCGGGGGTGGGGCTGGCTGGGAGGACTGGAAGTGTCTGCTGAAATCCAGGAAGGCTCATTAGATTTGGAGTGGTGGGCAATGCACACACCCAGCAACACTGTCGGTGACAGTGAACAGTTCCAAGGTGGGCGAGGGGAGAAGACCAATGGCCGCACTAGGCTGAAGCTGTGGTTGCGTGTTGGTGGGGGAGGGCGGCGCGGATAATACTTTTCTTGGCTGAGGATATGTGGGTGATCAGCAGAGATGAAAACAGCATGACTCAGCCTTGTCTCCTGGCCACCCTGAGGCTGTGAACTCACCCTGAGGAAATGTAAAAGGATCCAGTGGACTTGACAATAGTCTGATCTTTAAATGGGGTCCCTCCTAAGCATAGACAGGTCCACAGCAGATGACAGAAGCGTACTGGCTCTCGGCAGTTAACCATCTCTGTTCAGTAAGTGTCTGACCCCTAACCTACACAGACATGGGGGTAATCCCTACAAAACTGGGATCACATACACATGAATATTAAACAAAAAAACTGAGTGGAGACACTGGCAACAGCACATCAGAAAAGAGACAGATTTCATAGATTTGATATAAGCAAGTTACTAACCAAAGCCACTTGCAGTGGGGGAAAGCAAAATCCAGAGTTGCTACAATAGATTATCTAAAATGTCCAATATTCAGAAAAAAAAAAAAAGACATTCAGAGAAACTGTCTCTGAACACAGATACTGGATATAGCAGACAAAGACTTCAGTGTAGCTATTATAAAAACATTCAAAGAATGGAAGGAAATTCTATTTGAAAACCACGAAAAGGGTAACAAAAATGAATGCACAAATAGCAGTTTTCAAGGAGGAAACAGGTGTTATAAAAAGAACCAATGGAAATTCTGGCGTTGAACCTTACAATAGCTGTGATTAAAAATGCACCGCAGGGACTCAAAGGCAGATTCCAGGTGGCAGAAGAAAAAGCGCCTGGGTGGCTCAGTCCATTGAGTATCAGGCTTTGGCTCAGGTCATCATCTAATGGTCATGAGTCCAGCCCTGCATCAGGGGTGCTGCTGTCAGCACAGAGCCCAATTCGGATCCTCTGTCCCTATCTCTCTCTGTCCCTCCTCTGCTCACTCACTCTCTCTGTCTCTCTCAAAAATAAACATTAAAAAAAAAAGAAAAAAATCAATGAACTCAAAGAAAGATGAATAGAAATTATACAATCTGAAGAGCAAAAGCTGAAGAAAAATGAATAGTCTCAGAAACTTGTAGAATAACATCCAGAATATCAACATATGTATACTTGGAGCAAATTATTTGAAGATATAAGGGCTGACACTTCTCAAACTAATTAAGAAAAAAACCCTACACATTCCAGAAATTCAATCTTAAGCAACATAAATATAGAAAGATTCACATTGCACACATACTGTTGAAAGATAAAAGCAAAGAAATTAATTTGAAAAAAGCGAGAAAAACAATTCATCACATATAGGAAATAATATAATTAATAACTTCCCATATGAAACAACAGAAAACAGAGTACAGTGAAAGGACATTCATTTTGCTGAAAGAAAAAACAACTAACAACCAAGACTCTGTATCTGGCAACACTATCACTCAATAGTGAAGAAAAAATAAAGATTTTCCCAGATAAAGAAAGACCAAGATAATTTGTTGCTATCCAGTCTCTGCCTTGCAAGAAACATTTATCACTCTTTAAAAAAAATTTTTTTTAAAGTTTATTTATTTTTGAGAGAGCGCGAGTGAGCAAGAGCAGGGGACGGGTACAGAGAGGGGACCACAGAATCTGAAGCAGCCTCCAGTCTCTGAGCTGTCAGCACAGAGCCCGATGTGGGGCTCGAACCCACGAACCATTAGATCATGACCTGAGCAGAAGTCAGATACTTAACTGCCTGAGCCACCCAGGTGCCCCAAAACATTTGCCACTCTGTAGAAAGGAACTTACTCCAGAAATGGTAAATATATGGGTTAATATATATTTTATAGATATATTTTTTCCTTATATTCTCTCATCTTTCAAAGATTCATAGTAATAATTATATCACTGTTTTATTGGATTTAAAACATATATAAAGGTAATATATATGATACTAAAAACCTGCAGGATGGAGGAACTGAGCTACAATGGAGCAAAATGCTGATATTTTACTAGAATTAAGGTTAGTATTGATCTGAAGTAGATTGTGATAAATTATGATGCATATTATAATTCCTCCAACAAACAGTAGGCATAAACAAACATTTAAATTTAGAAGAATTAAAATGGTAAATAATATTTATATAGCACAAAAGGAAAAAGAGAAAGAACAGCAGAATCCTCACCCCATGAACCTTATGTGATCTAAAGAATTCCTTTTCAACATTTAAACTTTTTCAAATAATAAGTTATGAACAACTTTGACTAGAGAATCAAATAGAAATCACGATGGTGTTATTAAAATACATTACCCAGGTTTGGCAAAGTTGAAAAAAATCTCAGGACACATATATAAAGTGACACACACACACAGACACAGACACACACTCAGAATAATGTTTGCAAAATGTGTGGTTTATAGCATTCATTCTTTATATTCACGTATATATTCGTTCCATCATCTCAACCTCTGAAAGAAAGCAAGAGAGGCACAGACCCTAATGGAAACTCATTTTGTAAATTCATGTGAATCTTTATAAAAGCTGGACTCTCTTGGTCTCAAAAGCAAACAGAATTTACTGCTTAACACATGGCATGTACTCAATAAATACATTAATTCTGCAGATATGATTTTTGCATCATTCAGAATAACATGAAATTTGGAAGTCTCAGACAGACATCTCAATCTAAACTTTAGATCTTTCTAAACTTTAAATCTTGTACAGGAAAACTAATTCATAGCCTTGAACAAGAGTCCAATTACCTGAATTTCTTCAACGACTGACTTGAACTGGGGAATACGCTCTGTCATGTTTTTAACCAGTTCCATTGCATTATCAAATCCCTTCACATATTCTCCATACATCTTAAGGAATGGTGCCAATTTCTGAAGGATGTCACCAATTCTAGGGGTAGTTTCCCTGTAAAAAATATAGAAACAAATCATTAAGATTTCTTATAGAGTAAGTGAATTACTAGGACTTCAAATGAAGTAATCATTTTCTATATACATTCTGTGCTTTATCAGATCTACTTTCTGTGAGATTGGTAGAGAATGAAGCAATACCTTTTTTTTAGTTTACTTATTTATTTTTTTGAGAGAGACAGAGCATGAGTGGAGGAGGAGCAGAGAGAGACGGAGACAGAATCTTAAGCAGGCTCCAAGCTCTGAGCTGTCAGCACAGAGCCCAACGCAGGGCTCGAACTCCCAAACTGTGAGATCATGACCTTAGCTAAAGTCAGACACTTAACTGACTGAGCCACCCAGGTGTCCCTGAAGCAGCATCTTTTTATTTTTATTTATTTTTATTTTTATTTTTTTAAGCAGCATCTTTTTAAAGGGACTTTGGGAATGACACAGTAATGAGAGATGCTATGGAGTTTTTAAAGCTCCAGATTACTCTGAAATCTTGTCTCCACTAATCAAAAGATAGTTTGGAGAGCAGAGATGAAATCCTTTTCAACCAAAGCTAAAAATGTACTACGACTTCTATCCGTGGTCTTTACTACACAAATTTAACACAAATGTTTGGCTATAGCTCTGTGTTGCATTGTTGTTTCGATTTACAGGCAAATAACACAGCATCTAATACGACTGCCTTAGACTAACCATTTATCATCTATTCCTCTTACCATTCTTGCATTCGTTTTTCCAGCTCTGGCAATAGGAATTTACTATGGAAGGCATTTATTGATGAAATATTAGAAAAGATTTTATTCACCATCTCTGCTGAAAATGAGCCTCGATTTGCTTCTTCTAATAATTTGCAGTAAAATACCTGAATAAGAGAATAAAGCAAAAGTTACTTCAAATTTACTGGTCAACCACCTACCACTGTGCTATGCACAGTGGGCTCCTAGTAACTTGTTGAATCAACGAACAAGTTCACGGTTCCAGAAATCAATCATTCTTGAAATGGATGAGTATATGCTTGGAGTGAGAAGACCCAGGAGTTCGAATTAGACAACCTGACTCTAACCTAGGTTCTCCTCTATATTGGGGATATTAACCTCTTCTTTGCCAGAGAATTTCCGATTGAGGTAAAAGGATTTACTATCTACAGGTAGAGTCAAGAGGGATGGAAGGAAAACTTTATATAAATCAATAACTGTGGTATTTTTCATTCTCCTTTATGTTTTTAATGACTTCAATGGCACTTACACCATACTGCCCATTATTGTAAATTGTGGGCATAAATCTCAGTTTTCCTGTCTGCCCCCTTGGGGAGGGAGGCCATCATAATTTAGTTCCTACAGAACAGGTGCTTAATAAATATCTGGCCAATGGATGAACAAAAGAATATTTCAGTTCACAGATGTGTACTTGCTTTTCAATAAGTAATAATGCATGATAACTTAAACACTTACAAGAAGATAAAAAGATCTTCTGCACATAACAACAGATATCTTAAAAACCTACAGTCTTGGCTATTCTTCACTATGGCTACTATACCTCTTAATTGACATTCTGTTAAATGTAGGCAGAAGGAGGTCTGTTCCTTCAAATGTCCAGATGGTTGTTAATTTTCTAAATTCACCTCCACTGCATTTTCTTGGGAGGCAAAAAGAACACAAAATCACAAAGTCCTTAGAGACTCCAATAGATAGGATATTTTAAGTAATTAAAACTCTAAACTTCTAAAAGGTCAGCAACAGTAGCTGACAAGCTAATACGGCTAAAATAACAAAAAAGAACAAAAACAAAAAACCCACAGAACTTGTAAGACAAAAAGACATGTCTCCACAATAGGAATACTGAACATTTCAGGTCTGTATTCCCCTGAGGGGAAATTGTTTCAAACATATAAACAAACGTGAATGATGGACTTATAGTGAAATTCTTTGGAAAGTGAGTGTTTCTAAGTCACAAACTCATTATTTCAAAGGACAGAAGTCTTAAACTGGCCCCTGAGGGCTCATCTGACAGGGCCATAGTCCACTCTAGGAATCAACGATAACGAGGTTTACCCAGCAGGGCCTGTTCCCAGGAGTTCCTGTTTTCCAATGGCGAAAGTGGGACAATTCTTCTTATAGTTAGCACTCAAACATGGCAACTTTCTCTTCTAATAATAGGAGTCTATATTGGCAATCTACCATTTCTCTTGTTCTTTTATCACTAAAGTAATATTAAGAAGCCTTAATAACTTCTAAGTGATCCTTTGTAATGTGTATTTAAAATGATACTCAAGGCCCTAGTATGATGAAAGTACACAATGTTTGACAAAGTACTTTGAATGCCATTTCTAACAAATATTGACTGTGGAACTTTACAGGCACTGTATTAGATGTCTCCCACACGCTTAAACAAATGAACACTCAAAATTCCTTCCGACCCTCTTACTCCCTCAATTCAGATGACTCACATGGGTCTGAACAGCACATGAGACAAACAGAATCAGTGATATATTCATGCAGGCATTAGAATCACCAATCTCTTATTTAGATTGTAACGGGAACATGGCTCTAAAATCACAATAAATGGTCACGAAACAGACTAGTATTGAGGGATGAAAGATATAATAAAGGCATTTTGTGACTCATATAGAGAGTCCTTAAATCTGATCTTTATGAACTGAAAAACCTTTATGTCTAGTGTATTCACTGACAAACTAAAAATCCTGAAAATTTCCTTGAAGAAAAAGCTTTCACTGGCCAAAAACAGTCATGCCCATCTGGTAGTTTCTAAAACCCCTTGATTATTAAAAATGATATACAATGCCAAACAATAAAATAACCGTGAAAAGGAAAATGTTACCTTATCTAAGAGGTCAAGTCGGTTGACATAAGCTCTTTCTGTAAGCAAAAGTTCGTTGGCTATTTTGTGAAGTTTTTGTTCATTAGTTTCCTACAAATAGAATAGATATCCACATATTAGGAAATAAAACTGAGACAATATTTTTCAAGGAATAAACACCTTATCAAATAGTTAAAAAGTTTTCTCAAACTTCTCAGGTACCCAATTCCTTTCAGCCATGAAGAACCGTCCAACCAGAAAGGAACAAAATTAAAAATAAGCAATCTGCTGGATTTAACCCATAACGACTTCGTTAGCCTCTGTCAAAATCAACACTGTCGCCTGTTTTGCCCGTCAAACATCTTCTATCTTTCTCAGACACCTTATTTGGCTCATTTTCCTCCCTGTCTCTCTCAGGCTACTTTTCAGAAATGATTTTTTCACTCTTTCAGATAATTTGCCTAATTATTAGCTCTATGCATCTGGTTTTTTGTCTTTTAATAAAAACGTTAGGAAAATCATACATGAGTAAACAGTAAAATGAACCAGCAGCATGTATCGATCACTGAGATTCAACAACTATGAGCTCATTGTTAATATTGCTTCATCTGTGTCCCCCTCCTCCCTCTACCCATAGTAAATTAAAAACAAACATTTTATTATTTCCTCGGTTTATGTTTACTTGGTCCTTAAATATATGTGTAGAGCTTTGCTAGTTCTGTGAGAATGGGAACACGTTTTTTTCTTGGTGACTTGGTAACTCTCTCCTGTCTAGTACATGGCTTCAATAAAATACTGGCATGTGATAAGGTATTGCTCAATGAATGAATGAGACCAATGAATGTAAGACCAAACTCATCTTTCCAGAAAAACCTCTACCCTCCCACCCAATTGGAATTTTGCCAGCCTGGCAATGGTTCCATCCCTTTCCAGTTATCTGCCTTTGATACCCTGAATCACTGTGAACATAGCTCCCCACCATGAAATCCAGCCTGCTACAAACTCCTACTCATGTTAGGTCTTTAGCATCCATCCTTTTCTCATCACTGCCACCCGGTTTTGCTCAGACCTTAGCTCAAGCCCAGGCTAATCAAGCACTCCCATTTTGATCCAATTCTACTACTTTTTGACTCAAATGCACCTTGTATGCTGTTGTATGAGCAATCTTTCATACTCTGCTTTGCCAAGATCATTCTACTTTCCATAGAAAGAAAATCTCCAACAGTCTTACTTTCTTTTTTGTAAAAAATTTTTAATGTTTAAATCAACATTAAAACATTAATGTTTAAATCTTTGAGAGAGAAAGTGTGCATGCGTGCGCAAGTAGGGGAGGGGCAGACAGAGGAAGACACTGAATCTGAAGCAGGTTCCAGGCTCTGAGCTCTCAGCACTGAGCCTGATGTGGGGCTCCAACCCAAGGCACATGTGATCGTGACCTGAGCTGAAGTCAGATGCCCAACCGACTGAGCCACCCAGGCGCCCCAACAGTTTCACCAGTGGGATCAACCAGACTATGTATCATTCAGGGTTGTTCAAATCTTGTCTCTACTCATTGTCTCAGACTGCTTTCCCAGTGTATCTCTGCAGGCACCCTTCCCTCCAAACACACAAATCTAACCCACCATTATCCAAACGTGCCCATGGTCATTCCCAAACCTTTCTTTTTGCATCCTCTCTGCATGGCATATGTTCTTCCTTTACCTTTCTAGGTATTTAAGACATACTTTTTTTGGATGGCCTGCTGAATTTTTATTCCTTGTCCATGGAGCCTTTTTCAACTACCCAGAGCCCTTGGGCTTGGTTCTATTAGAACTCATTTTCTATTTTATTCCTAAACATCTTTTTGTTGAGAAATTTCTACCCAGCTATTTTGCTGAAGCCCCTTTTTCATTCTAGGCAAGTATGAAGCGTAGTAAGGGTTTAGTAATAACTCTAGCACCAAAGCAGAGCAAAGTATATTTTAAACCAGTATCTGGTTTGTGTAAAGGCTACATTTAAAATTGTGTACAAAATGCTATTATACTATATAGTGTGCTTCATCGTGTTCAACATATGAGGTTACCATGTTGCTACTTACAACAGCACTGAAATGGGGTATTTTTATGTGAAGGCTTTATTTAGGTAAAGTAACATAATACCATTTAAATAATTTGTGGTCTCAAAAATACTGAAGTAAACACTATATTGTCATTAAATCCCAGTTAACCAAAGTTTTGGTTAAACAATCAATTCAGGGTAAAGTACTAGCATTGTTGTCTGCTGTCGGATATCCTTTGCCGCTATTTCTTAATTATATCCAGATTTGGTTAGTATATCTACCTCACTAAACTAGCCCATTCCCCAGATGAAAAGGAGGGCCCTAACTGGTGTAACAATCAAGAATACACAGTGATTGGTTCAAGAGACAATGAGACAAGAGGGAATATGCACCGGGACTCCCTACTCTAAGGAAGAGCCACAGAAAAAGAAATTTCTCTTTGATGCTCAATGTAAATAAGGGCACCCATAGACTCAAGTGCTATGAGCAGCCACCCCATAACCACAGAGATGAAGCTAATAAACGTCCTTATTGTTTAAGTCAGGTTGGTGTTACTGGAGTTATTTGTGTTAGAAGCGTCCTCATTAGTATGGAAAACTGAAATACTATGAAATGTCTGGGGTATATTCTGTGCCACTGAAAAACTCTCAAGTAATTTTTAAACAATTACTACTTATAGAGGAGAAAACAAAATAACTGAGAATGTGTCTTCCAAACCTATAATAAGAGAACACAAATATGTAGTAAATATGTAAGAAATATATCAACATTTTAGAAGATGCTAAATGTACTATTCGACATACTCAAAAGAAATACTGCCCTGCATCAATACTAAAAGCCATCTGTGTGGGGTTTTTTTAATGCTTATTAATTTTTGAGAGAGAGACAGACAGAATCTGAGGCAGGCTCCAGGCTCTGAGCTGTCAGCAGAGAGCCTGACACAGGGCTTGAAATCACAGACTATGAGATCATGACCTGAGCTGAAGTCAGACACTTAACCGACTGAGCCACCCAGGCGCCCCAGCCTTTTGTGTTTTTGTAAGCCAGATTTATTGACATATAACTTACAAATAGTAAGATTCAGATTTACTGACATATAACCTACAAACAGTAAGATTCATCCTTCTGGTGTATAGTTCTAGGAGGAGATTAATACCATCATCTCATTACCACAATCAAGATAAAGAACATTTCCACCCAAACATAAGTCTCTATGGTTGGTCCCATTCCTCTGCTATCACCCGCTCCTGTTAACAGTTATTAGATCTGTCCTTTTCCAGAAAGTTGTATAAATGAAATCACACAGCATGTGCCTTTTGAGTGTTGCTTCTTTTACTTCTCAAAATGCATTTGAGATAGATCCATGTCATCATTAGTATTAGTGGTTTGCTCTTTGCAAGACCTTAGTTTTATTCTAATAGTGGCACTGTATCTTTGTGACTCACTCACTTTCATATGTTCTGATTCTAGTTCTGACAAATACCTTTAAGGAAAACCATTCACCAAAGTCTGTGCCATGATAAAAAAATACATCCTTTATGAGTCAGAGAATTCATTAACTAACAGGTCAAACTGTCTATTATTGCTATGCAATGCAGTCACTCCTGAGGTCTTCCACATCCTACAGGATCTTAAATCGGAAGCTTATAATAAATGATCTTTTGCTGACTCTAAATCATACTTTAGCTGAATGTGGCAAATTGTGGGTATCCTGGTCATAGTTTGCAAAATCCAAAGGAGAGGCCAGCAGTTGTTAGCAAAAGCTGTGTCCTTCCACACAGATGGTCTTCTAATGTTAGGTCCCTGACCTTGCCAAAGCCAACACAAAGATAAGCAAAAGTAAACTTGCTGACATTCGGTTTAATCACTCACACGTAGGTTTGTGAAAAGTTACTAAGGATTTTTGTGGTAGAGGTGAAGAAATCATGGACCCAACCAACAGTACTATCATAAGAACAGCTAACAATAATTTAATGATTGCTTGTTACAGACCAGGCACTGTTATAATTATTTTATATAAATTGACTAATCCTTACAATAATTCTATAAAATAGGTACATTATTTCTGTTTTATAGGCAGCACACACATACAAAAAAACAAAATTCCAAGGCTCAGAAAGGCCAGGTGACTTGCTCCAAGTCACACGGTTAAAAGGCAGCTGAATCAGATTCCAATCATGTAAGAGAGCAGGGGCTTCGAAGTCACTGGTCAGCAAACCTTTGGCTCTCATTCTAACTCTTCTCTGCAATAAGCAACAAGACTGTAATAAGTGCCTGCAAGGGAAGAGACTAACAAAATACAAGTGATCCACTTAAAAAATGAAATGTGATAACTACTCTACATTTTAATGTATACAATCTTTCTCTAATATAAATTCTATTCATGGTAGGCTTTTCAGCCTTTTAGTAATAATCATCAGGTATTTATGCTTAAATAACACACAAAGTTGTTTTACAATTGCTAGTACATTAGAGATGTAGCCTGGTTTTTTTTTTTTTTTAATGAAAAGTTAAATAGGTAAAGTCATATAATATTGTTTCTTGTTATTTGCCACTTCAAAACTATATAACCACTACTTTTGTGCTTAGCACTTTACTAAGTCACATATTCTTGTGATTCTTTGTAAAATAGTAATGGCTACACAATATTGATTTAATAAATAATCCTATTTGCCTCTATTGGAACCAAATACACAGGCTTAACTTAAAATAATTCTTTTTATGTCTTTACTTTTTAAGAGAAAGACAGAGAGTGACCAGGGGGGTGGGGCGGGGGGGGGGAGAGGGAGACACAGAATCTGAAGCAAACTCCATCCTCTGAGCTGTCAGCACAGAGCCCGAGGTGGGGCTCGAACCCGTGGACTGTGAGATCACAACCTGAGCCGATGTTGGCCGCCTAACCAACTGAGCCACCCAGGTGCCCCTTGACATATTTTAAAAATAATCATAAATATTCTATTACAAAAGCATCTTACCTTTGATATTCCTCTATAACTTGAGATTTTTTTTCACTTGTAAATGATACTATATTCCTGTATTGAAAGCTGATTCTCAGCATATTGCCTCAAACAAAGATGCAACAGAGTACATATATACTATCCAAATTGAAAAGATGAAGTACATGCCTCTTACAGTAAGAGATCACACAGTTTACTTTTCTCTGCTTCTCTCTTCTGCTTAATGCACTTCCTAGGTTAGGACGGTGTACCTTCACACCTCCAGTAACCTTCCAGTAGAGATTTGCTCCATTCTCCCTAGGCTGGATTCAGCCTGGCCATCAGTCAGTGTGCCTGCTGGCTCATGAATATGCTGCAGTGTCAGTTCTGCCTCCTCATTTACAGATGTCACCAGCTCCTACGGCTCTTTTCAGACCTTTTGGCATGACTCTTCCATATGGCAGGAGCCCCAAAGAGCCCCCCAGGCAGCTCACAGACTTCATGTACTGGAAAGGCAGAAAATGCCTGTGTGGAGCCCGTGATTCATTCTTCAAAGTCTTAGCACCATACGCACTGCCACATGCCTCAGAACCACCAAGCAGGGGGCAGATATTTTGGAAAGAACTTCATAAAGGTTAATAAACAATGAGAGTTTCCTACAAGATGCTTTAAGGGCAAATCCTTCCATTACATAAAAGTGAATCAGATATTGACATCATGCTTTATTGCTCTTCAGTTATGCTTTTAAGTTTTCAATACATGTTCTCATGATTTCATTTTAAGCAGGTAGAATTTTTTTCCTAAAAATATTGAATCAAAACTACGAAAAGTTCTTAGAGCTTTTTTCATATATTCATTACAGGTTATGTTAAAGTAATATATATACATACATATATACATACACATATATATAATAGCATATATGTGTGTGTGTATATATGTGTGTGTGTATATATATATGTATATATATGTATGTGTATATATATGTATATGTATATGTGTATATATATATATAATTTGGATTTCTTGGTTCTGGGAGTTTCTACCCAAATCTGCTGTCGATTAAATTCTTCCATTGAGATGGAAGATGTAGCTTTATATGAATACACATGTTTTTGCTTTCCCTGAAGTCCATTCTTTCATAACATGATGAGTAAACTTAGGAAATCAACACTTGATTCTGTACCACAATTCATGAGCTGTATTAAAATTTTGATATGTCATTTTTAATGTCTTCCTGGACATTAAAGTCTTCCATGTGGCTCCAGGTGACCATTTAAAATTAGATCACAATAATATTTGAATGTTACATTATTGGCCTATCACCTCAAAAAGCACCTTCAAATCTTAACTTGTGTCAGACACCTTCATTCCAATATTCCAGAATTCTATAGATCCTTTCTCATACTAAGGACCGGGGAAATCAGGGAAGGCATCACAAGTGGCTGACAGCCCTCACTATTTACTGAGCACTTACTGTGTGCTGGGCACTAGCATGTGTTTCACATGAATTAGCTAATGGAATCTTCATAATACTCCTATTAGACAGGCGTCACTATCCTATCATTTTATAGATGAGAAAGCAGTGTCTTAAAGAGAATGGGTAATCTGCCCCAAATCGTAGAGCTAAGTAAGTAAGTGATTCAGCCAGGATTCAAATCTAGGTCTGTGAAAATAAAATTCTTGCTTTGTCCCAGCCTTTTAAGGAAGAGAACTCCCTGTGGATTTGGAGGACAAGAACCTGGAAAGGTAAAGGAATAAAACACAGATTTTGTGTTCAGTTAAGATCATGTAATAATGCCATAAGGATGGTCACATGTTCTCAGGGACGATTTGTAATCAGCAAGAAATTGATCGCCAGGTTCACATTACAGGAAAAAGAATACCCACTATGACACACACACGTTATTCCTTTCCCAGGACTTCATTACAGACTATGACAAGAATAAATAGTCTATGACCTTAGCATGATCCTTCAGGAAGTTTTGGGAGCAAAGTCCAAGCCTACTTTCTTTCTTTTTTTTATTTTTAAATAATCCCTACACCTACAATGGAGCTGGAACTCACAATCCCAAGATCGAGAGTCGCATGCTCTATTGCCCGAGCCAGGCACCCCCAAGCCTACTTTGGACCCAGCAACGATTTTCCAATCCGATACCCTCTACTCTATTTACTCAATTCAAAACAGGAGAACAGGTGAGTGAGAGTTTAATCTGAATGTTTACATTCTATCCTTTTGAGATAGGGTGGGGAGAGGGGCAAAACAGAGCTTGTGCTGAGAAGGACAATTTAGTTATCTGCACTAGATCAAACAGGAAGTAAGTGGTAGCAAAAAGAGAACTCTGTTCTTCTTATACCCAATTTAGTATACATTACACTAAATTGTCTTTGGCTTTTGCAGAAATTAAAGATCAGGTATCAGGAAGAATTCAATATATGCTCACAATCAATAACTGAATTAACCTATCCCAAATCTATGCAGAGCATCAAATTAATTAGGTCACTTATAAATATTTCTGATGATAATTCCCTGGAGTTCAAACCTTATGCATATAAATGAGTGTATTATGTGCTAATAACCTATTGTCCTCAGGCAAGAGAAACAAACAAAATATAAGAAGCCTGTGTTAAAAAGGAAGAGGCTGGCAAAATGTGCCTCCCGCAAAGGACTGTCTCACTTTAAAACTGGTAGGTGCTGGGTACTCACCTGGCAGGACATGCTAAACTTCGGATCTGTTAGGGGACATCTCAGGTCATGAGTCTGTTCCCCCAACTTACAAATGAGGAAACATGATTTTATTTTTATGCTTATCCAACATATTGCTTACATTACGTTATAAGGCACTGTTCTAAATTCTCTACAATGATTTGATGATCTATGCCTTATAATAACCTTATGAGATACGTTATTATTTCCATGTTGCAGATGAAAAAAATGAAGCTACAGAGAGGTTTAAGTGACCTGCTAGAGGTCATACAACTGGTAAGTGGCCAAGCTGGGATACAAACTTAGAGACTCCGGCCCTTGAGGCTGTCTTCCTGACCCCCAGGTTATGGTATATTGCTTATTTTGTTTTGTTTTTGTTTTTGAGCCACAAATGATGACTGCTGTGTTTTTAAGATCTGACCTTTCCATTTCTTTCACACCCAGGCCAAACAGCATCTTAAATACACATAGTGACCTCCACACACCTTACTTTCCCAAACCTGTTCCATGTCAACATTCTGTCGAGCCCCACCATTGATTCTGTTATTTTCTTGTTCTTCTGACACTACTGACTTGCAGACCTTGGCTCACTCCACACTCCAAGTTCCATCTTCTCTTTCTTGTGTTCCAGGCCATTCAGCAATGCTGGAAGACCGCTGATTGTGCCCACTACCCTTGACCTTGGCCCTCAGGATCTTAGTCACAAGTCACCACAAGAGCTTTCTTCACTGTCCTCAAGCTCCAAGCCCCATCCCTTGAGGCTATCTCACTGGCCCCTGTTGGGGCACTTCCCACACTGGCACCAAGCCTACCAGCATCCCCTCTACACTGTAGTCTTAGTATCTCTCTGAGTCGAGACTCCCCAACTTCTCAATTTATGCTAACAGAATTCACCCTCTTAGCCATGCTCTGAATCTTGACTTCGTCTTTGAGTTCCCTTTTCCGCTTACCTCAAGATAGCTTACATAATAATCATTTGTCTCAATCCTGTCTCAGCTGTTTCCTCTTCTATTTTCTGTAGTGCCTTGCACACAGTGTATGTATAGTATTAATGTAGTCTGGTTAATTTGATTACCCAGGTTCTCTGAGCTAGTTAGCTACAACGTTCCATCCTCATAAGCTCACCAATAATCTTATGCCCCCCTTTCCCCAAACCCTGTGGTTCTCATGACATCGCTCTCCTTTTCCTCTCACACAACTATGTTCCGCTTTTGATTATGTTTGTGCTCTCTAGGGCTCAGTCTTTGCCCTTCTTCCTGTTCCTGCACATTCTATTTTGGCAGCATTAATCACACCCTTATGTACATCCTCTTACATTCTTATCTTCTTTCCTGAGCTCCAGATCCATATTTCCACTTGCCAATTAATATCTGCAAATGGATGTCCTGCAGGTGCCGTCAACTCAGTAGTACAAAACTAACCAAATTAGCAACTCTACTCCCTCCCAACATTCCAAACACAATACCTTCCTTCCTGTCTTCCACCTCAATTATTTTGTTAACATGTTTGGAAACCAAGACCAAATTATGTTAAAATACCATGTCCGAGGTCACCTAGCTGGCAGGTGACAAAGCTGGGGTTTGAACTCATCTCTTTTAATTCCAATATCTTTATCCTTAACCAGTACACCATAACATCTCCAGGGTCTTCAATGTTTAAAGTTTAATAATTTGAGTGGAGGAGGGGCAGAGATAGAGGGAGAGAGAGAGCAAATCCCAAGCAAGGGGGGCTCAAACCTACGAACCATGAGATCATGACCTGAACCAAAGTCAGATGCTTAACCAATTGAATGCCCCAGGCGCCTCCAGAGTATTCCATTTTTGTTTTTAGACCTCTTCGTGAGGACAATCCACAACTCTTTCAACTTCAGTGAATCTTTTTTTTTTGCCCTCCAAACATGTCACTCCTTCTATTCTCTTGTAGTTCAATAGGTGATACACCAACTGCCACTTCACCCGAGCTAGGAGTTGAACATGACTCATTCCCTACCACCATCAGAAGATCCTTAGGAATCCTTCTTCTTTGCCCGAAGCCTTGGTCGCATCCGTCCAGGACCTCATCCTCTCACACCTGGATTACTGTAGTTGCTTACAAACCCTGCACCATCTGTTTTCCTTTTATCTGACTCATTTTTCTAAAACCCACAGATGTATAATCATGCCACTTCCATGCTTTAATTGACTCTGAGGCCACACAGAATTTGGCTTATGGAAAGTTTGAAATAACACAGGAAAGTCCCTAGGATTAATCCTACAAAACAGGATGCAGAGTGACCATACATTAGGTTATTGAAATGTTTTTCCCCAAAAATCAGCTTAGAAAAAACAAGCTTGAATGTTAAATATCAAAGCAGCCTTCTCTCTGGGTAGTAGAACTATGGGTGACTTGTACTCTCTATGCTTTGCTGTGTTTTCTTGATTTTCTATGAAGACTATTAATTTTTACCCAAAAGTTTTTACCCTATTATTTTCAGGGGAAGAAAGACACAGGTTAGGCACATAGCCGCCCTACAGTTTGTCCCTAGCTTGCATTTTAAGCCTATCCTACTCTCACACTCAATTCTCTAGCCCTCTGGCCTCGACTCATGAGCCCGGAGTACCCACAAATATGGCATCTGTCCACTGGCCTCTGCTTCTTTCTTACATTCTGCCTCTGTCTAGGTACAACCACTCCTCCCTGCCTCACCCCATTCCCATCTATACTGACCCAACCAGCAGCCTCTCCTACTTTTCTTCAAGCTAAATTCAAGGGCTTTTCAGCGGCCTGCTCCTCCATCAGCCCTTCTGCAGGCTTGGGTCATTCCTCATCGGTGTTTCTGAAGTATGAAGACTATACTTTCAGGGATCATTTCTATAGTTTGTTACTGAAAAATGTATTTATTGCACCACATCATGGTGATTTACTTTTGTCTCTCTTTCCTCGATAGATGGAGGCTTTGGAAGCAGGACGTGTCTTCTTCACTTGTTTCTAGCACCTAGGACAGTAAGCCTGGCACAGTGAATTTGCAAATGGAACAGGTGTTTTGTTTTGTTTTTTTCCAGATACAGGCTTTCTGAAGTTCATTTTTTCTCATTTCACTTTCTTATACCTTCCCAATAGACTCCATGGAGTTGCCACAAAATAAGGAACTTTTCAAATTCACCATTCAGTTCTAAGTGAATAAAGAAAAGCTCTCTTCATATGGACTACCCATATGGTTAGTGGGACAACTTTTCTGTTATTCTACACATTGTTTTAAAACTCTGACAACTTTAGTGAGAACTTTCACTGTAATACTAACAACAACAAAGAGTGATTAGTGAAGCTGGATAATTTCTTTGCTTCTGTGGTCTTTCACTTTCTTGGGATGAAAGCTGAGCTGGCAAGGGAAGAAATAAAGAGTAACTTACTATTTGTCTTCAAGTCTAACATGATCTCAACAGTTGTCCCTCCCCCCCTTTATTTTTTTAAGAAGTGAATGAAAAGAAATTTAAAGCCTTACAGAAAAACTTATAGCCCACCACAAGAAAGAGATAGCCAAGGTAAGTATTATGTTTTAACTGCCAGAAACCTCGGATACCTCACATTATATTCTGCAAAATCAACAGCGTTAAGAATTACAGTTTAGTGAAATTAAAGGGGAAAAAGGAATAGTGAGTTAACTTGGATTAGAGCATTGGTGTTCTATTTGCAATATTTCTGAATTTGATTCTGTCATTCTTTTCCTTAAGAGATGATTATCTTAATTTCTTTTCTTTTGTGAGGGGCAAAGAGAGAAGGGGAGCGAGAGAGGGACAGACAGACAGACACAGGGGGTGGGGGGGAGGAAGGGAAGGAGAGAGAATCGTAAGCAGGCTCCAGGCTCAGCATGGAGTCCAACATGGGGCCCAATCCCATAACTCTGGGATCATGACCTGAGTAGAAATCAAAAGTTGGATGCTCAACTGACAGAGCCACCCAAGTGTCCCTATCTCCTTAACTTTTATGTAGGTTCAAATGTTATAAACTCTCAAGGCTTATGTTAAAATATAGGTAAAATGGTAATTTAAAAAGCAAAATAACTAGAAAATTTTTAAAAAGTTTCTATAAATATCAATTCTCCATCAATTCTATCAAATCTCTATCTTCATTAATTCCTTACTTTATTATACAATTTCTTTCATTTTTGATGAAATGAAGGATTTACTTAAAATGTTTCTCTAATATTCTTGATAAAGCAACCACTAGATTTAAATACATTGCTTCTTTGAGTTTATGTTGCCAATAGGCATGTAATTTCTAACAACTTTAATCTTCAAAAGGGCAAATCTATGTGTTTATATTTGGCTTACAATACAAAATATAGGACAAGGACACACGGAATAAATCTCAGAAAGCTCTATGAATACAACCTGTTACAGTTTATCTTGGATACTAACAGACGCATGAAAACTATAAAAGGAAGTGTTTATTATGTGGCAGAAGCAATGACTGCATTCCACAGTAGTGCATTTCTAATGAGGCTTACCTACTGAAGCACACAAATCTGAGGAAAAATATAACCATTTTTTAAATGAATTTCATTCTAAAATGTACTGACCCATTTACCTGAGTCTCTTAATATAGTGTAAGCTATTTTTGATAACCCAAATTCATCAAGCCAAATACTATTATAATACTGTGTGCCCTCCCGCCACCCGCTGTGCCCGCAGGGACGCACACCGGCACAGGCACACGTGACATTCTTCTGCCCCTACCTTCCCTGTCACGTACAGGTTTTAAGGTTTCCTCATAACATCTCCCCTTTAGTAGATTTCAATTTTTTAATCTCTTGTAATAAACTTGTAACTTTAAAATACTGATAACACCTTGTGGGTAAGAGCTAAAGGTGTTACAGAGTACTCACAATTTTCCTTTAGTTCAGAGATTTTTTTAATAATAAAAAACTGCTTACTTTGAGGTGTCTGGCTATATTCTAGATCACTGATGCTGCAAAAAGTGTAAATATTGGAAAAGTGTAGCTTTGCTAAAGCATGGTAAGGACAATAGTTTCAATGAGTTTCCGTATTTCCTTTACCTTTTATATGATAAACATAACAGTATATTCACCACTGAAGTGGTGATCACATTAGATATCAGTGAAAGTTTCAGAAGCTGAGACAACTTTAAATCAGTTCTCATTATTAATAATGACTGCTCAAGATCTATTTTAATGTGAGGGCACCTGGGTGGCTCAGTTAGTTAAGCATCCAACTTTGGCTCAGGTCATGATCTCACAGTCTGTGGGTTCGAGCCCTGCTTCGGGCTCTGTGCTAACAGCTAGGAGCCTGGAACCTGCTTCTGTTTTTGTGTCTCCCTCTCTCTCTGTCTCTCCCTGGCTCATACTCTGCCTCTTACTCTCAAAAATAAGTAATAAACATTAAAAAAATTTAATACTGGTTCAAATGAAACTTATTTAAGACTATTCTGATGTAAGTCTCTACATGGAGTTACATAAAGATTGAAGTAATTTTTTTCAGTTGTCTGTAGAGTAAAATTCAAAATATTCCATTGTATCTTAGAGGTTCAACATACTAGACAGTTCAAGAAGCAGCTGACAATATGGGGGGCTATGCTAACAAATATACCTATTAAAAACAGCATAGAATTATTATTACATTATCACTGAAAAGGACCTTAAGATTACATTCAGTTTATATCCTTTAAAGGCACAAATAATTGATTTGTTTGAGGTCATATCACTAGTTTAGTGGACAAGTCAGAAGAAGCATCAAGATTTCCTGGTTCACTATATAGTATTTTTTTAAACATTTGTTTGTTTTTAACATTGGCAATCTATATAGTTTCACTATATAGTATTTTTTTAAACATTTGTTTGTTTTTAACATTGGCAATCTATATATAACAGAAAATTTATCACCCTAGCATTATTAACATTTATGTTTGCAAATTTGAACCAAAGCACTGTAACAGACAGCAGAGCAGTAAAGGAGAACATGTTATCACCGTGTATATATTAAGTCCTAATACTGCCCTTTAGATGAGAGACACAGGTAGTGTTTGTAGCAATAGCTCTGCAGAGAAAATGCCATTTTTCTTCCCACATATAAAATGTGCCATCTACTACTTACATTCCCACTTAGGAGAAAGGCCAGCTGTACTATTCTGTTTTGCTTGTTTAAGAAGAAAGCCCTATTAAGTCTCTCCCAAAGCAAATAACACTCATCAATGAGAATGTACAGATAATAATATAGAACAGGAAAAAAGTAGTACCCAGCAACCACAGGCATTACCAATTAAAACATTAATAAAAAAAGTTCTTACTGTTTTGTAAATACTTGCTGGTGGCATCATTCCAACTATAAAAGGACAAATGTAGGAGTCTTGAGTCCTCAATTCTACCCTTCTCTTCTGTTCACCATGGTTCAAGCACAGACACTAAAATCTACCACCGCATCAAGATGTAGTGAAGAGATTCACTTTGCAATGTCCTGTTTCTTTAATGCTTCAGATAGTGTTACCAAGTATGACTCACTTTTCTCCCACCCACTTCCTTATTTAAACTTTCCCTGCTTGAGAGACAGCATTTAAAATTAATTCACTAACTGGAAGAAAATAAGCCACTGGCTTTTTATCTATTTGGGATCTTTTTCAGGGTCACTGAAAACTGTACCACACTGTGGATTTCATTTTAGTTAAAATTCTAAACACATCAATCAATCACTTTTTATTCTGATATTTTACTATCGGTCCTTTTGGATTTCTGCCTATATTAATGCCACTTAAGGCACAGCACCATAAAAACGTTCTAAATAGAGGAGCAACTTAAGTGGCTCAGTCAAGTGAGTGTCCTGCTCGGGATTTTGGTTCAGGTCATGACCTCTTGGCTAGTTGGTTCAAGTCCCATGTTGGGCTCTGCGCTGACAGTGTGGAGTCTGTTTGAGATTTTCTTTCCCTCTCCCTCTGCCTCTCCCCGTGCTTGTGTATGTATTCTCTCTCTCTCTCAAAAATAAATAAACATTAAAACATTTTTTAATGTTTAATTATTTATTTATTTTGTTTATTTTTGAGAGACAGAGAGAGAGAGAGCGCAAGCAGGGGAGGGTCAGAGAGAGAGGGAGATACAGAATCTGAAGCAGGCTGCAGGCTCCAGGCTCTGAGCTAGCTGTCAGCACAGGGCCCGATGCAGGGCTTGAACCCACGAACCGCGAGATCATGACCTGAGATGAAGCTGGACACTTAACTGACTGAGCCACCCACGCACCCCATATTTATTTATTTTTGAGAGAGAAAGAGACAGACAGTGTATGGATGGGGGAGGGGCAGAGAGACAGAGACAATCTGAAACCGGTTCCAGGCTCTGAGCTGTCAGCCAGACACAGAGCTCAAACTCATGGACCGTGAGATCATGACCTGAGCTGAAGTTGGACACTTAACCTACTGAGCCACCCAGGTGCCCTAAAATAAATAAACTTCTAAAAAATCCTAAATATTAGATTGAAGACTTGGATTTGTCATTTACAAATTTTCCTATAATTGTCAAATTTTCAATTCTCAACTCTCCTACACAGATTGTTATTTATAATCAAAAAGAGAGACTTAGCAATGGGAACTTTTTTTGTCCTCAGAGACATAAACAACTTTCTATTCCAGGGAACTGTATGATGATGCTTATATTGCACCTTTGATCTGAGAAATTCCAAGTTCTTTGTAAAGGCTGTATTTATTAATCTTTTCAAAGCACTATGTTGACATGAATTAGGAACGCAAGTGCAATGGTCTTGTTATAAGAACTGTATCGAAGCTTCTGCCACAGCACAGGTAAATTCTGAACGTATCTCACCAGCACATCAGCTCCTTGTAGGCTGAGATTTTTTTGCAGAGGCAGAAATGCCATGTGGGCAGCTCACTGAACTGCAGCCCTCTTTCAAAAGGATGTGAACTTCCATTTTGCCAGGGCCTCACCTCTCTCTAGTACATGACTCACGGATGCCGTATTCATGGACATTTCCTGCATTGAGGCACTTAAGATTGTGATTGCTTGTATCAGGGACACAGTGCTCCTGTGAGTCAGAGCACCAAGAGGTCTAGACATATTGTTGTGAACTTAGACAATCACAGCAGCTTTCTGGAAGTGATTTCTAGAACTGTTTCTGCTTCTATAAATGAATTGCTGAACTAAGATGATCTTTAAAGAGACTTCTAAATCCAAGATTAAGTTAATTGTTTTAAAACCATATTTGTTAAAAAAATTTTTTTAAATTAGAAACCTAGAAAGAGTTATGGTTATAATCTGTTGAATAATTTGTTCCATATTTGTGAAGTTCCATTGTGAATAATTCCATATTTAAAAAAATTTTTTTTAAATTTTGTCTATTAAAAATTATTTGAGGAAGAGAGAGAGAGAGAGACATAGAGAGACAGAGAGAGACAGCATGAGCGTGGGTGGGGCAGAGAGAGAAAGAATCCCAAGCAGGCTCCACTCTGTCAGCACAGGGCCTGATGGGGGCTCAAACTCACCAACTAGGAGATCACAGCCCAAGCCAAAATCAAGAGTCAGATGCTTAACTGACTGAGCCACCCGGGCACCCCCCGCCCATATTTCAGTCCTTAAACAGAACAACTATCAGTTCAAGTTACTCTACTAGGTCTAACTAGAAATGTCTGAAAAGCAAAGATTATACAATTTCTTCTTGCTTAGCCCATAAATGTATTAGGGATGTGGCCCCAATATCTAGAGCAACAAAGAACATTTCCTTCTTATGTAGGTAAAAACACTAAGCTTGTGGTTTTCCTAAATTAAAGTCTTCAGGACGTTCTGACTCTTGAAATCACAAGAGAAAGATCAACAGAAACTACACAAGAAAAAGTGAAGTATTTTCTCATAGAGTAGAGGAAGCTTCCCTTCGCAACTAAAGCTTATAACTTTAACTGGTAGTGTGGGTGATCTGACTCCTTCCTTTCGCGAGGGCTATTAAGTAGAGCTTTAAGACAGCAGTGAACAGGCGGTGCTTCCTCCTCCTTATGGGCCAGTCTCATGCTTTACCTTGGTCTCGGCGTGCTGGTCCAGCTGGTCTTGTTCCAGAGGGCTTTCTCCATCTTCCCGCTCTTGTACCTTGGCTTCTGCATCTGTGCTTCCTTCTTCCAGGGGGAGCTCTTGGCTGACAATGGAGGTCCTGCAGCTACTGTCAGACGCATTTCCAACATAGTCATTTGCTGTGGGTGATGCGGGGTCTGTGGTACTTTCCTCCTTTCCTTCTCCATTCACTAAGTCCATGGCAAGCAAGGGTTCTGAAGTTTGAATAGGAGTATCTGGACTAGGAGTGGCCGCTTTATCCTCCTCGCACTCCATCTGGTTCTGTGCTGCCATCACACCGTTAGCCACACTGGTCTGTACATCCTGAGTTGGATCTGTGTCGATTCCCTGCTTCTGTGGTGGGTGCTGGGGGAGGAGCTTCTGCTGAGGGGTGGTTGTCAATCGATGCCTTCCTGGGGTTCTAGGAGCATTCAGGTGCACAGCAGAATCTTTCTTCAAATCACTGTAATTTGATAATGTGCTAGAAAATAAAATACAAAAGAAGGGTGAAAACACTGGCAGCTTATTCCAGCTGAAAGGGGGTATTCAGTGAAGACTTGCCTCTGACGGTTTTAGAAACATGGATTAGAACAGCGGGTATAGTTCTCAGTCTCTTGGGATGCTACATACCCTTAAACATTTCAGGGGCGCCTGGGTGGCTCAGTTGGTTAAACGTCCGACTTTGGCTCAGATCATGATCTCACAGTTCGTGAGTTTGAGTCCCATGTCGGGCTCTGAGCTTAGAGCTTGAAGCCTGAAGTCTGTTTCAGATTCTGTGTCTCCCTCTCTCTTTGCCCCTCCCCCTCTCTCAAAGATAAACAAACATTTAAAAATTAAAAAAAAAACCATTTCAATAATGATGATAAGACTGAGCATTAGCTATAGGGTCTGGAACATTTCCTTAGGCTGTTTATCAGTGTGACTCATTTGTAAGGACTCAGATGTGAGAAACATTTATAGTGAATGAAGCCATCGTTTTCCCAAGATTTTCACTTTCATAACATTTTAAAAGCAAGTAGTCAGCCCCTCAATTTACGAACAGGTTGGAAACGAAGGTTACTTTTGTTTGGAAAGCAGAACATATATTCTCAGCAACTCTGTCACCGCGCTGCCATAACCTAACTGGTCTGTCTGTGTCCACTCTCCATCCCCCGGAAGCCAGTCTCTCCAGGTCAGCCACGGAGCCACATTCTCTGAGGGCACCCCGTACACTTGCGGGTGAGTCTGGCATCCTGACCCCGGCCCAGGGCTGCGCACACACGAGCCACTGCCTCGTTCAGCCCCGCTCTCCCCTGCTGTGCTGCTACCACTCCGCCTCCGTGCTGCTCCCACGCCCCCAGCAAGCCGATGTGGGCATCCTAGTGGCTGTGCAGCCACCCAGATGACCCTCTCTAAGACACTGGTGTGGCAGACGGCCTCCCCTTCATTCATCTGCTCAGATGTCCCCTCCTAGATTATTCTATTATAGCTCATTCTACAACCAACTACACACCTCATTTCACTTTTCCTCAAAGCCCTGGTTATTATCTGATATTATATATAAATCTTGCAGTATACAATGGAACCTAACTGCCAATATATTACAATATCCCTATAGAAATATTTGTATAACATTTTAATCTAGGATTCCAGGGAGGAAAACCATAAATCTCTGGGCTGCAGTCTTGGAGAAACTCCTATGGCCTAAGAAGGAGACAAAATGAGTATAGACTCATAGTCTGTGAGGGCTGGAACATGCCTGTTTTGTTCTTTGCTTCATCCCCATCGCTTAGAACAGTGCTCAGTAATCAGCAAGAGTAACTGTGACTGTGATGGTGATCACGGCAGCAATTCGTACCAGCAGCTAATATTTATTAAGTGAGGAAAGTACATGGTATTCTTTACATTATTTGTTTTGACTCAAAATAATTGAAGACCCCAAAATAGAGAAATTAAAGCTTGGACACTTTCATAATGTGGTAATGTCACATGGCTAAGAAATGATAAAGCCAGAGTCTGAACCATGAAGTCTGATTCTAAGTTCCATGGTGTTAACCCCACAGTGTAACACACGGGAACACAAAGGATGGAGTGAGAAGCAGGTAGGTGAGCAGGCTGCATTCACAACATGGGGATAGAGTCCAGAGCTGGCCCCGGTGCGGACCAAGGTTATAGGGCACAGGACACAGCAGCATGGCCCATGGAGAGTGCCGAGATATGTGTTACCTTCTCGTTTCATTCACTCCTCCTGGATCCTGCTGATGTGGATAATGAAGCAGAGAATGACAACAGCTGGCAAGAAGGTAATCAGGGAGGAAGAAGAGACGGGGTAAGCTCAGCACCATAGGAAGGGAAGGAAAAATCTGGCAGGGGAAAATGTCACATACATCAACTTGGTGGTTGTCAACATAAATAAGTATCACATAATCCGCCATTAATATTTGTCTTCTGAGAGAGTACACCCTTGGCCTAGACAGTTTCTCAAGCACCCCTTGGAGATTTTAATGGCATGGCTTCCTTTCCCTGCCCTCATCAGTGTCCAGAAACCCAACAGAAAGATTCTCTGCAGATCCTCTCTACCAAACTTTAGGCTTGCTTAGAAGTTTTGGAAAGAACAGTTAGGGATGAAAGATAAGAACTTCCTGTAATAAGTGACATCCAGGGGACATGCAGGTAGAGGTAGGACAGGGATACGGTGAAGAGAGGTAAGTAAAAGCAGTGGTTGAGCCAATATGTATATTCCTGCCAGTTTGTGGATGCCAGACGGTGCCGAAAAATAGGAAAAACCAGTGTTCAGTTTCATGGAAAATGTTATTTCTTTCTGTAATCCTGAAATCTTTCATAGGTTAAAAATACTAGTTTATCTTATACTCAAAACAACAAAAAACATAATAATATATAAATACATAAATAAGTAAATAAAATTTATGTGTTCCAACGATATCCTCCAAATAGCTCATCTTCATATAATAGTGTTATTTGTATTACTGCAAAGAGCAAAATTCTGATTCCTAGGTAAAGTCTTTCTAAAAAATCTTTTTTATGTTTATTTGTGTGTGTGTGTGTGTGTATGTGTGCGTGAGAGAGAGAGGAGAGAAGGGGAGAGAGAGAGAGAGAGAGAGAAAGAGAAAGAGAGAGGGAGAAAGACACAGAATCTGAAGCAGGCTCCAGGCTCCGAGCTGTCAGCACAGAACCCTATAGGTGGCTCGAACTCACAAACTGTGAGATCATGACCTGAGCCAAAGTCAGACACTTAACCAACTGAGCCACCCAGGCATCCCCCTTGGTAAAGTCTTAATAGGGTGGTCTAATAGTTGGTGGTCTATGATCCCACTCCTCCTGTCAGTTTCCTGTGGTAACTTGGCCTGCCGAATCTCTGTTCCACAAAACGCTAGTCTGAGTTGTAATAATCAGGGCAAAACCTGAAAGCTACACACACCGTAGGCACATGGACATCACTCAACAGGAAATACCTCTTCTATTCAAGTCCTATTGACTCAATGCAACACTAACCCATTCACACCCTTTTAGGGCCAGTTCCTACTGTTAATACCTCACTAAGAACAATCGTTTTTCATATTGGCCATAGATTCTGCCACACGTAACACCTCTTCACCAGATTTGCCAAAATGCTCACGCTACATTCTAACTTACACTTAGAGTGACTTTGTTTAAAACGTTCTAAGCCACAATACCATCTCTCTTTCGATACAACCTTTAAATGTGGCATCAAAAAATGACTTTGTGAAGTTTGAAAGGGTCCAAGAAAACTGGTATTAACAAGTCGAAAAACTGTCCATTTTGTGTACGGGCAGGAATGCAAAGCGTGGGTTACCAGAAGGCTCAACTTTTTCATACTGCCCCACACAGGGCTTCCGAAAGCTACCCCCAGACCTGGTATGCACTCGAGACAGGGGTCCAGCCTCCTGCCCTTCCTGGCATTTTCTGACATGATGCAGCCACTGGATATGGCCCCGGGAATCTGCACAGGTGAAGTACCATTCTCTGTGCTACAGAATCAACTTGCCCTGAGAAAAAAATTTAAATTGTTCTTTCCAAAATCATTCTAGTAAAGATTACTGTAATTTAAGATAGCAAAGGTATTACAATTCTTCCTTCAGAGGGAAAGATGTTGAAGTTTCAGTGTTTATGACTCAAGTTCCCAAAATTGGGAATGAAAAATGAAGACAGGCTGCTGGACTACTTTTGTCAAAAACTTGTTAATAAATATAGTCTCACTTTATTTTAGTTTTAATGTTTATTCATTTTGGAGAGAAAGAGATGGAGCACAAGTTGGGGGAGGAGCAGAGAGAGACACAGAATCCAAAGCAAGCTCTAGGCTCTGAGCTGTCAGCACAGAGCCCTCAAACCTGCAAACCACAAGATGATGACCTCAGTCAAAGTCAGACACTTAACCGACTGAGCCACCCAGGCACCCTAGTATTTTAAACAAGAGACATTGTAGTTTTGTACTTGGTTACAATTTTCAGATTTTTGAAGTATTTCCAACCTATGATCCACTATATACATGACAATAAATCCTGCAAATAAATCATGAAATCACCAGTGGGAAACCATTCCCAAATATTACACTGGAAATATTTGGCTTCAAGCATGAAAGGGAGGTTATATACATTGTTTAATACAGACTTTTGGTGACAGATAAAATTAAATCCTTCTGCTAAAAACTCTTTTTAAAAAATTCTATTTACATCAGCAATGGGCATTCTTAAAAAAAGCAACTGGGCGCCTGGGTGGCTCAGTTGGTTAAGGCTCCGACTTCAGCTCAGGTCAGATCTCACATTCATGGGTTCGAGCCCCGCGTCGGGCTCTGTGCTGTCAGCTAGCTCAGAACCTAGAGCCTGCTTTGGATTCTGTATCTCCCTCTCTCTCTGACCCTCCCCTGCTCATGCTGTCTCTCTCTTTAAAAAAAAATAAAATAAAGCAATTGAGGTCATATATGAGTTTTTTTTTCCTTTAAGTGAGAAATACACTTTTCACCTACTGTTTTTGAAACACTAGGACTAAAGAATATAAAACTGTATCTAATAAATGCAAAACTGAAACTGAGCATGCATTCTGCTGCTGGCAATATCTCCTTGTCACAAAGGAGGGAAGAGAGGGACCTGGGTCTGAATGGGTACTGAAGACTTCTGTCAAATTAAGTGGGTCAGAAAGAAGGCCACAGAGATGGCACAGGCCGGCAGGAATTACTTTCGTAAACATACAAAGTGAGAAAGAGACAGAGACAGCCTCCTGCTTTTCCAACCCAGACCTCTAACCACCAAGAGAACGACGCCGTGGAGTAACACAGAGTGACACAGGCAGATACAAAGGAAGTTGAGAGAACGTATCTGTTAGCTAAACAGCACAACGTGATAAAACAGGCTGCTGGCACAGAGTGCCACACACAGGTAACTACAGAAAATGATAATTCATATTAGGGCAAAATTAAGTATTTTTAAATTTTACTCTTTCCAAAAGCCTACCAAACCAAGTAGAATAAAATACTTTTGAATTGAAGAATCTATTACTCAATCATCTTAAAAACAAACAGCTCTCCTTTCCCCTCTTCCTTCTCCCATTGAATATTAGCTCTTACCTGCCTCCTTCAAAGCGACTGATGAGATCGGACACCTTGCTGGGTTTTTCTTTTGAGACACAAGAAGCAGAGGCAGGTTTAACTTCCTCCATCCTTGGTTTTGCAGTAGATAAAGCTTTATGCCTGGGAGTTTGGTGTATGTTGGATGAAAATGGATTCTGCAGATGTAATGGCTTTGGAGGCACTGTAGACAAAAAAATAAAAATAATTCAACATTTCAGTAAGATGTGTTCCACAACACAGATATTCTCATATCCTGGGTGCAAAAGTCTTCAGCATTATCAAACTTCTGTAAAGCAGTCTGTCAAATCTGTACTAAATCTTAACCAAGAGACTTTCTTCTATCCCTGTGGAAGTCCAATCTCCAAGATTCAACGGTTCTTTTAATTTTAGATCATTTTAAAGATGGCTTTATTAAACATCCAAGGATATACATATTACTATGACCCTTGCAAATTTATTAGAGATACCATAGCAGATACTTATCTAAACAGAGAAAAGAAAGTACTAAGCTTGAACCTAATTCCTAGGGATGCACTGCTTGCTACAAAACAGATTTTCCAACAACACAGTGAAAAATACGTACCAGAATCCAAAGCTAGTACATTAGACATGAAAGCCAACAAAACAACATCAAATGACAGTAATTACTGTGGCACCTTCCCATTTAACAAAAACACCTTATCTCTTTTGATCTTAGAGGAACTCTTCCACATCACAGTCCTCTGACGTAGGTAGCATTATTCAGTTCTTATGTCTATGAAGGCTCAGAGTGGTTAAGTGATTGGCCTGGAGGAGTAAGGCTGATTTGATATTACGCCTGGTACCCAGCCTCCAGCTCCTTCCACCTCCAGCACTGCTCCTCCTCATACATCCAGCAAAAGGGGGTGATAGGAGTTCTACTAGTACTGTCTGCTAGGTGAATTGTTGGCTTGCATGAATACACCACAGATTCTTTGCTTCCTCATAAGCCCTCCCCTCGGTTAACAGATCCTCTCTTGAAATATTAAAATCCACAGAATTTCTCTAACATGTGAGAAATTCTGTGGATGAGAAAATACAATATGCCTCCGCAGTACAGGAATTACTTCAATTTTGAAAACCAATATATTTCACCCCTTAGATTAACATTCTGGGTAAAGGATTATAGAACATGTATCTGTCTTTCTGTAACTGGCTCTAACAAATTAAATAAAATCATCTTTTTTCTTTTTTTTTCTTTTTAAACTGTTCTGCTAATTTCCAGAGGGAGGGTGGGGAATCATATCTCCTAATTACATTCCCCATTTTCCCACAGCTGGTTACCCTGGTTTTTAGTCATCTCATTTCTTCTATAAACTCGGCTAGCTGACACTTGCCTGGTGCTCGCTGGCCCAGATGTCATCATTTCTATGCCAGTTATCAATTCTTTCAGAGAAGAAAAATAAAACATATCACAATGAATGAAAGGTTAAACAATTAATTCACCTCATTCTCTTTTGAGCCAAGAAGAAAATCCTGATTAAAAAAATATGACATGCTTTTCTTTTTTATGGAAATGGTATTATTTTCCAAGATCTGCTCAGTAAGGGTGGTTCAGAACAGTATCCATTGAGAAAAAAGGGACTTACAGAAGTGTGAAATTTGTCAATTTTAAGGAAAAATTTCCTGTGTAGAATACATATCAAAAATAGCAAACTAGGACAAGATCCCACCAAAAAAGCAGTTTTAATAGAATAATTTCAACAGTGCTAACTAAATATTCAAAAAAGGAGGTGGATATGTTCTTTATAATTCTGTAAAAACTGTTATATAAAAATTCTTGTAAAATTCTTATAACTCATCCAACTAGAGTTTACTCAGTGACATTAGTTATTTATTACAGATCAGACACTGTTAGATGCTTAGAAAACTCAAAAAAGATGACAGATATCAGGTATACATACCAGGCATATTCCCATCTCCACGATACCTATCTCTTAAACTGTTTCGTAGGATTGTGTACGTTTTCTCCAAAGTGTTTATAATAAATTATTATGATTAAGTAGTCAAATAGTGTTACATAAGTATATTATAGATATAAAGCTTTGTCTTTCACAAGATTGGAGTTCTGTGATGGTAAGAAACAAGTTTATTTTGATCACAAATATATTCACAGTAACCACGTGCACAGTGCTTGGCAAATTTGTGGAATACAGGAAGGAACAAATTAATGTCACCCAGGGGTTCATAGTCTAGTGAGGAGACAGTTTAGTGATGTTGATAAAAGTGGGCCCTGGGTTATTTTAAAGCACAGAGGAGGCATCTGTCTCAGCAAAGGGAGACAACCCAAACGGAAAATAAAGTAAATATGCACGTTTTAAATAAAAGAGTACAGGGGCACCAGGGTGGCTCGGTCGGTTAAGCGTCCAACTTTGGCTCAGGTCATGATCTCACAGTTCATGGGTTCAAGCTCCGCATCAGGCTCTGTGCTGACAGCTAGCTCAGAGCCTGCAGCCTGCTTTGGATTATCTGTCTTCGTCTCTCTCTGACCCTCCCCTGCTTGTGCTGTCTCTGTCTCTCAAAAATAAAGAAAAAACATAAAAAAAAAACCCACCAATACTTTAAAAAATATAAATAAAAGAGTACAAATGTTACATGCATATGACAAAAATCTCAAGATGATACATGAATGGCTAAATATCAGAAACACTGTCTTAGGAGGAGATAATGTGTACTTTGGTAAAAAAAAAAAAAAAAAAAAAAAAGGTAACTGATGAGTCAAAATGACTCCTGTCTTCCCCTCCCCCATCCCCCCTCTCATCATTTCTGGTCTCTCTTTTACCCTGTTTCCAAACGCTCTCTGGACATCTCCTAGGTGTTCTATCAGCACCTCCAGTTGAATGTATCTGAAACTCAACTTACTATTCTGCTGTAGCCCAAGAGATGTAAGTAAGAAAAACAGTGTTCAACCTCCCTAATAACTAGGGAAATAAAAATTAAATTTAAAATATGATTCTACTTCAGCACCATCAAGTTAACGAAAAAATTTAAATCTGACAATACCAAATGTCAGTGAGGGAATCAAACAATATGAAATTTCACACATTCTGAGAGGGAGTATACATTTACAGAACCATTAAGAACTTGACATTTCCAAAATATATGTCCTGCGGCAATTCTTACATGTCTATCTATATAGAGCTTAAATGTTTTTTATTTTTCACTAATTCAGTATTACTAAATACCCATTAAGTTCTATGCACCTGAGCTTATCAATGAGCAAAAGAAATGAAATAAAAAAGGTAATAAGTAAATCATACATGAGAAGGTGGTGAGAGCTAAAAACAAAAACAAAAAAAGAGGGGAGGGCTCATAAAAGAACAAGACTAAAGGGATCTGGAGTATGGCAGGAAGTACAGATTGCAGTTTTAAGTAGGGGACTCTAAGGGGTCTCTTTGAAAGGTGCAGATTTGAGGAAGACTTGAAGAAGTTGAGGGAGTTATTTTAGGAAGAGCATGTCATCAAGTAGAGAACAAGCTAGAAAAAATGGAAGCCAATGTGACTGAAGCCAAAGCAGCAAACAGGCAAGAGTAGGTACTGAGGTCAGAAGGAGGGCCTGATCATGTAGAACCCCGGGTGAGCACTGTAAGGTCTGAGTGAAATGAGAAGTCATCACAGACTTCCGTGAAGACCAGTAACATGACCAGACTTCTA
Source organism: Suricata suricatta (assembly GCF_006229205.1). Taxonomy (NCBI): domain Eukaryota; kingdom Metazoa; phylum Chordata; class Mammalia; order Carnivora; family Herpestidae; genus Suricata; species Suricata suricatta. The sequence continues at coordinate 74,978,080 of NC_043709.1, forward strand.
TCCTACTGTGGCACTCTGGCTGTTACGTTGAGAATGCAGGGAAACAGGGTAGAAGCAGGGAGAAGGGTCAGGGGAGTACTGCGGAAATTCAGGCAGGAGCCCAGGGTACTTAGAAGGAGGCAGTGAGGAACAGGTGGTTTCCAGGTATGTTTTAAAAGCAGGCTTCCTGGGACACCTGGCTGGTTCAGGTAGTTAAGCACTGGACTCTTGATAGCAGCTTAGGTCATGATCTCACAGTTGTCAAGCCCTGTGTGAGGCTCTGTGCTTAGTGTGGAGCCTGCTTTGCATTCTCTCTCCATCTCTCTTTCTGCTCCTCCCTTGCTCATGCTCTCTCCCTCAAAATAAATAAACTTAATAAAATAAAAGTAGGCTTCCTAAAACAATGTGAAGCATGAGAGAAATAGAGAGGAGTCAAGGATGACTCTGGAGACCTTAGGCCTGAATCACTGGACCGATGGAATGGGCGCCAAGGGACGAAACAGGTAAAGCAATTTTTGGAGAAATCAGTAGTCCAGTTATGGACATGCTAAGTTGGAGATATCTAGTTGACAGTATATAAAGTAGACTTATTACAGCCAATTTTACAGACCATAAATACAACAAAACAACTTATTTAAAAATTTCCAACCATCCAAAATAATTATTGAAAATGAAAAAAAATCCCAAATTACTAGTTTAAATTTGGGGATTACCAGAGGATTTGTTTACTCTTATTTTACTTACTATGAAAACCAATAGTTGCCCATTTTTTTTTTTAAAGTAAACCCTATGCTTAACATGAGGCTTGAGGGGCGCCTGGGTGGCTCAGTCAGTTAAGTGTCTGACTGCAGCTCAGGTCATGATCTTGTGATTTGTGGGTTCGAGCCCTGTGTCGGGCTCTGTGCTGACAGCTCGGAGCCTGGAGCCTGCTTTGGATTCTGTGTCTCCTCTCTATGTTCCTTTCCCACTGTGTTCTGTCTCTGTCTCTCAAAAATAAACAAACCTTTAAAAAAACAAAACAAAACATGGGGCTCAAACTCATGACCCTGAGATCAAGTGTCACATACTCTACCAACTGAGCCACCCAGACACCCTATGTAGCTGGCTATTTCGAATGCGTTATAAACTTGTATTATACTTCAAGAATGGGACATTACACATAGAACGCTTTAAGAGCAAAGGGAATAGGTTTGAGTACTTTACATTTACTTATTCATGAAACTTTTTAAGCATTGAGGCTTAATGACTGATAAATGATAATATGTGGGCTCTGTCAAAGTAATTAAGAGAGAGAATGTTGTGATTCAGAGCTCCTAAGTGAAAAAGAACTCTTAGCTTTAATTGCTAAGGAAGTTATTTTGAGTTATGTCTAGCATGGCAGGAAATAGGCCAATAATAAAAGTGGTGAACAAGAATAAAGACTTATGTTGGAAGTTGCTCAGTAATTTATTTGTTTGACTGGTAGGATTGGTATGAAGTGAATAAACCATTGTTTTCCAAGGCCTTAGGGTATTTCTGAGGCTGAGGCAAAATAAGCTCTAACTATTGAAGGAACCCATTTCAAAAGCTACAGGCTCTTACTGCATTCAAATGCAAGCTTATCTCATCTAAAATTAAAACTATAATTCTTCAAAATATATGTATTGGCAGTTTTTAATTGATATAATGACATACAACAGTATACTATGTGTATAATATGATCCTATATTTGTATATATTGCTAAATGATCACAAAGTCTAATTAACCTCCATCACCTCAGTTACATTTTTTTTTCATGTGATGAGAACTTTTAAGATCTCTTACCAATTTTCAAATATACAATCCAGTATTATTAACTATGGTCACCAAGCTGTACACTACACCCCCGTGGCTTACTTACTAGGAAGCACAAAAATATAAATCTGATACTGTTCCAGACACATTAGTACATAATCACCACGAATAAAGGCATTCAGTATTGTGCTTCCTTTTAAATATCACTAAAATAAATTGGAACTATGATATTATTGGTACTCCATATGAGAAAAAAACCCACATTTATTTATGAGCTCTTTTGAGGATCCAGATCAGAATTTCTCAAACTGCTGACATTTCAGATCTGATAATTCTTTGTTTTGACGGGGCTGGCCTGTGCATTGTAAGACGCTGAACAACACCCCAAGCCTCTGCCCACTAGCTGCCATTAGAAACTCCCACAAACGATATCAAGCAAAAAAGTCTCCAGAATATACCAAGTATGGACGGTGGGGTGGGCTGGGCTGGGCTGGGGTACGGGGTGAGGCTGCAAAATTGTCTCCAGTTGAGAACACTTAATCTAAAATAAGAATCTTCAGGGCCCTTGGGTGGCTCAGTCAGTTGAGTGTCAACTCTTGATTTCGGCTTAGGTCATGATTTCACAGTCCTGAGATCAGTCCTGAGACTAAGCTCTGTTGCTTAAGATTCTCTCTCCCTCTCCTTCTATCCCTCCCCCTGCTCATGCATGCACTCTCTCTCAAAAAGTAAATAAGAATCTTCAATTAAATTAAAGTTACATAATGGATTTTGAAGCCTCAGTCGGCTCACCATTCATGATTTGTAATTAAATGGGAATAAAGATATCAGTGTGATAATCCCTTGATGTGTACAGGAAGTCCCCATAATATCCCTTTCCTTTCTCCCTTTCAGTTATCCAAATGTTCTTAAGAGTTTGGAGAAATTAAAAATAAGCTTCTCTCCACTAGAGGGTGGAGAACACTTTTATTTGGTCAAAAAGTAGTCCCCAGTCTCTTTGGCAGCTGATCTGACAATACCAAGATGTAGCCTTCTCTCCCAAATGTTTTTCTCTATATGGCACACATTCTTTCAAGTTATAAACAAAGAACAGCCGAAACAAAATAGAGGAGACGTGGTAATGGAGCAGGGAGCCAATTCAACACGTGTTGCTGAACCCCTGCTCTGCTATGGGGGCGCTGACAGGACAGAGGCAGAAGAAAGCTCAGACGGACGAGTGAAATACAAAGTGGGTCAGACTGCAGTGAAGGAGACACCGTAACACAGGTTTGAGGAAACCTGAATAGCAAGGCTGAGGGTGGGGTGACAATTCTAGCTGGGGAACTAGCGAAGGGAGCGACGGGTGAGAGTGCTTTTAAAACATACAACGTTCTCTAAAGTCATTTGTTTAATATCTGAAAATAGTCCCTACAGTTATGTAAAATTATATTTATTAACCCTTCTTAAAAACAGGAAGTAGATATATATTTAAATATCAATATATCGACTTTGATTAAACTACAAACAGCAAAAGCAAGGCCAAGTGTTGTCTCCCTAAGGAATATGATTATCTTGGCACCGAGCAGCTCAGGAAGAACGCTGGTGTAATTTGTCTCAATGAACTATGAAAAACAATGAAGTAATGCAGCTTTCCAAAAAAGAATTTATAAAATATGAAATTCCCGCTTGTGGTCTGGGCAGTTACATAAAACTGAATTACATTCATTTTTTATATTCTTACCTCATTTGATCTTTGTCAGTTCAATTCTAACGAGCAAGCTAGAACTTTGTAGTTTGTAAATAAAATTGCTTAAATCATGATCAAAAAAATGTCTATGTTCATATTCATATGAATTACATAGGGATAAATATGGCCAAAATGAAAGGCTATAAATTCATGAATGGGCCATTCATCTGAAGCACCAATTATTTGACCTTACTTGACAGTCACACTTGAAACCACTACAAATATAGCTAGCAGTGAGAACAAAAAGGAAAATGTCCTGTAATCAGGAAGATTCTATTTTAAGCCCCTGTTAAAGATCTCTTTCAGAAATCCTAAAAACGTAATAAGAACTTTAAAGAGTAACAGTCACTCTTCTATGATATATTCTCCATAACACTTTTTTCTTTGCAAGAACAGGAAAGAGACCAAAATGAATACAACATGAATCAAACAGAAATTTGTTTTTTCTAAAGTATAGTAATTCTGAAAATGAACAATATTATTTCTTGGCTAAATGCTCAGTATTTGGTATAAATAAAAATCTATTAAGAAGAAACTACACATTAAATCATAGTAGAGCTTAGCTTGGTGTTAACGTTTCCAAAGGCCTTACTGTGTATCATCAAAATTGCAATTTGTGCTCCTCACAATTAATACCCAGCTCACTAGAAATTTATTGCTAAGAGGAAATGGGTCCTGAACAAAATATTCAAAGATTTCCACCATTATAATTGTTTCTACCCCTTATCGGCGGCTCAAATTCTGAATGGAGGAGCCACTGATTTCAATTTCTGGGAAGCCTTTTCAAGCCCCAGTTCCTGAATAATAGAAAATTACATTTTTACTAAGTACGTTAAGCACGGCTTTACGATGATCTGTTTCACAGACCCTCTGAAATCTAGCAAGGCATATGACTTTCTGACAGTACTCATTCATTTATTATGCAAATAGTAAATTAGGCCACATACTAGGTCAAGTATATTGCATGAAGTGATCACAGTCCCCTTAAGGGGACATGTAAATTCCAGCAATGAGAAAAGAATCCTAACAGAAAAATGTATAAAGCGTTTTAGGAGCAGAACAAATACCTAACTCTGCCTTAGACTGATTTTTTTTTCCCCCTGAAAAAAATAAATGCACCCAATTCCTCTCATTGAAAGCTTAAAACTCTTTCTTAGTCATTATCATTCTACTGGATAGCTTTCATCAATGAACAAAACACCCAACCTGATTTAAAAAAAGAAGAAGAAGAAAAAGAAAAGAACCCACCAGCATACCTTGTGGCTTTGGACTTGTGGCTGAGTGCTTCGCTGGCGTTTTTCCATTTATTCCCTGAGCCTCTTCATCAGATACATTCTGATCAACCAGTGGGGTTGTGCTGCTTTTCACACAAGGTGGAACTAGGGTGATCTTTGGACAGGTACTGCTGCCTGGGAGAGTTTAAAAGGAAAGGGCAGGTAAATACACAGGTGGAGCACAGCTACATCACATGACCTAAATTCCTTCTTATCCCGTAAAACAAAAACAATCACAGTTACAAGACTAAGCATAGAAATATCTTTCCCATGTGTACTGGCCTTGACAGAATTTCTTGGGAAAGATCTCATTCCACGTGTTGAGAAACCTCGTAATGCGTGCTGACAGAGCGCGCCCCCTCCTCCTACGCCCCCCCACCCCGCATCTCCCTCCCTCCTTTCCTTTCAGGGCCACAAAAAGGGCAGAATGCAGCTGCTACTGGCGAAGGAGAAGACAGGAGGGCCCCAGCATTAATCTGCTGAAAGCTTTCCTTTCCAGCAGCCAGTCACCAGTCATTGAGTGACTCAAAAGAACAAAGCAGGAAAGCACCAACATGACAGCTGACCTCAAGACTCTAGAAGAATAAAGAACAAATACACACACCCTCCTCTCACTCACTAGTTTACCACACTCCAGATCTATATCCATAAACTAATACCCAAGTTAAAAAAAAAAAGATTCTATAGATTATATTGTCATATTTATAGCTCAAAATTCTAAAATGTCAAGATACTGAAATACATCCTAAGACCTAGATGTAGGAGAATAGATCAATTTTTTGAGTCCTGATTTAAGAAGTTAATTGTTGAGTTTCAGAGACTTTTTAAGAAATCATATGCCAGTGTTTTCTCTTTATACTACTCAAACCTCCCTTTCTTCAAGCTGACATAGTAATATTAACAATAGCCTGGACTCTGCTTAGGAGAAAATACAAATTATACCAGGAGATCATGATCCATTTAAGAAACTATCACTGGTTTAAAAGCAGAGTTTCATTTTTACAGAATCCAAATAACTAAAAAGAGAACTAGGAGACATAAAAAGCCTTGATTATTCAAAACAAGAGAAGCTAATAAAACCCAATCACCTTTTTATTGAGGTAAAATTTCCCTTTTATTTCAATTATTAAACAGTACTGATTAAAAGCTGCATACATTACTGCTTTATTTTCCGTGTTCTCCTTGAAATTTATCTTGGTAAAGCAATTTTTAGAATATACTAACAGTTTCAAGTATTGTCAGGAAGTTTTAGAAACCCAGTGCTGAAACACATTAAGTGGGTTTTCATCAGACATTCTTCTGCACAAATGAGCTGCCAGCTGGATTAAACAATTTTTAGCCAAACAGGCGGCTTTGAATGCAAGATTTATGGATTATTTGACACTATATTACTGCAATTATAAACAGAAGAAATAAAAGGTTGAATCTTTAAATGTGTGAACATATCTACTTTTTTAGAAAAACTGTGTGAAGTAGGCAAGTCTGTCTCTAAAGTCTGTAGCATGACATCCAACCACTTAGTCTTTTAGGAGCATTCTGATATTGGTTCCACAGTGATCTCAAGGATGGCTTCGTGGCCCTAAAGGCCACTTTCTAGGGTCTGGAAGTGTGGCCGTGGGACATAAACAGTGAAAAGCCAGAGCTTAACTCCAAATCAGAGGCAGAAACCGTAATGCATCCGTAAAATGAGGCACTGAAAGAATGCGATCTATAGCAACAAAACTATAAAAAGGAGGCAGTTAATTGGTTACATGAGAAAACAGATTACACTGAATCTTTGGAAAATAGATCAATACTGTTACATATGAAAAGACGACACTACTTTAATAATTAGTCTATTTAGAAACAAAAAAAGTCTTGAATAAATAACTTGAAATTAAAAACTAGGCACTTCAGTTCTGGATAGCGAACTTTCAGGGCGTGATGAGCTTTACGGAAGCATCATATTTATGAGAGAAGATCTCCCATGAATGTGCCGCAACGCCTGCAGTGAAAGATCATCTACATATGTCATTTTCTTACAAATCCATTACAGTCATGTTTAAAACATTTTTTTTGTCAGTGGCAAAAAATCTACAGCCAGAAACTTGATTTTAGATCGTTGTTTAATACCAGTCTGCAAACTTCAGCCACTATCACAAAGTATGAAAATATGGCGAAAGTCACAGAAAACACATTTTTAAAGGGTTGGGCGGGGGTGGAAGGTAATGACAAGTAGGCAGCAGAGACTGTTTGTGGCTACAAAGCCAAAAATATTTACAGTCTGGCCCCGTATAGTAAAAGTTTGCTGACTACTACTCCTCTAAGCCAGATACATAATGGTAAAGAAAATGTGCCATAAAAAAGAACCATTTCATTAAATTGTTCATTGGAATCACAATACAAAAGAAGATTTTTGAGTGTTTATGACGGACTCAGCCTACTCACATTTGGAGACAGTTCTTATTTGGGTGCCAAATGCATAACAGGGAACTGAAACCAAAATTGTAACCAGATGGTCCGCCCATTCAAGAAATTTTATATAAACTTTTAGATTCCAACTTACCAAGAAGAGTGACTAAACAGTTAATCTTGGGCATAGATACAACTAGTTTACATCATGTTAGTGTGGGGGAAAGCATCCTATTTAAATAATGTCTCCTCCTGAGGATTGGTAATTCAATTTCAGCCACTGGTCCTACCTGTTTTGCATTCCTCTGTCTTTGGGTTACTAATTTACATTTGCTGGGTCATATCTCCTATAAGGAATGTCTAGACACACGCTAACTGTAAAAGACCTCAGATACTCTCAATTAATCCAGCCTCATCTTTAACTGCATAAGGCTCCTTGTTCCAAAGGGAGAGGTTGCACTATGGCTTAACTTTGATTTCTCTGTTTTCTTTTGTATCACACCCGTGAGTGGCAGATAATCCCTCTGACTAGTTAGGGTGACTTTGTCTCCTATTTGCAAAAGTTTGTGTTGAGCTATTATATTTTGCCAAATCATTTTTAAATGGCTCTTTCACATTTTACTCTTTGGCCATCCATGCCAAAGCAAAGTCCACTCAGTTCTCTGACTCTTCAGGCCTGATCTCTTGCCATAGTACCACCCAGGCCCCCAGATGCATCTTTATGACCTTGCTATGGCCATGTCTATACTGCTTCAACCATTCAGAATATCTCTCCCAACTGCACCAAGTCTCTTGTGCATAAGAGCTCAATGGACTTCACCCCTTGAGACAAGACGATCTGTTGGATTTAAGAGAACAGAAGCAGTTTCCGAGGGAAGACAAATTCTTTAGGAGTACACTGTACACAGTAAAAAGATACCTTAAAAAAACTTACTTTGAAATATGCTTAGATTTACAGGGAGCTACACCCAGGTTCCTAAATTAGCATCTTATACAACACATTTATAAAAACAAGTCTTATAAAAACAAATTTTTCCACTAATACATTTTCTGTTACAAAATCCAATCCAAAATATCACTTTGCATTTAGTTCTTATTGTTTCCTTACTGTGCCCCAACCTGAGAATGCTCCTAGGTCTTTGCTGGTTTTACAGGGTATTGGCACTTTTGAAGAGTAATGGTCAAGTGTTTTGTACAGTGATCCTCAAACTGAATTTCCCTAATGTTGTCTCATCATTATACTGTCTCAGGATTATAATGGGTTTGAGGGCAGAACAACACAGGGGCAATGTGCCCATCTCACTGTATTACATCACTGCATGTTATCAAGGTGACTCTCTTTGTGGTCCAGGACTGGTGGACTATCAATGTGGTCCCTGGTATTAAGTTTGGTAGTGTCCGCCAGGTTTCTCCACCAGAAAATATTATAAGACATTTTACTTATTTACTTACTTACTTATTTACTTATTTATTTGTTTACAGTGAAAGAGTGCACTCATGAGTGTGAGCAGAGGAGGGGCAGAAAGAAAGAGAATCCCAAGCAGGCTCCGAGTGTTGTCAGCACAGAGCCTGACATAGGGCTCAAACTCATGAAACGAGAGATCATGACCTGAGCAAAAATCAAGAGTCAGATGCTGAGGGGCGCCTGGGTGGCTCCGTCGGTTGAGCGTCTGGCTTCGGTTCAGGTCATGATCTCGCGGCACATGGGCTCAAGCCCCGCATTGGGCTCTGTGCTGACGGCTAGCTCAAAGCCTGGAGCCTGCTTAGGATTCTGTGTCTCCCTCTCCTCTCTGACCCTCCCCTGCTCACGTTGTCTCTCTCTGTCTCTCAAAAATAAATAAAAAACATTGAAAAAAAAAAAAAAAAGAGTCAGATGCTTAACCAACTGAACCACCCAGGTATCCCATAAGACATTTTTCAACACTGTTTTCCTATTATCCTTTCAAGAACCCCCCATTTGTCCCATACATTTACGGAAGAGTCATATCTCCCATGTGTTACCTAAAATGCCTAGTTTAAGAGATCAACTAGGTTTTGTTTTTTGTTTTTGTAAACTCATGATTTATGACTCTTTAGCCAAGGGGAACAAGTACACTGCCAGGAAATTTATTTTAGAAAACTATTTGTTTCCTAAACTTCTGGAGCTCTATAAAAAACTATCCAGAAAAGTGAGCAAGCCACAAAGGATCTTAGAAAAGAAAATATCAACAGTTCAAGAAATTTCCTTGGGCCTAGGAATTCTACGTCTAGGAATTTAATGTACAGAAACAGCACTGAATGTGTTAAAGTATACGCACATGAATGGTCAAGCAACATTATGGAACATAGGCAGAGTTGTTAAAAACAGAAAAAGAAAAGTAAGACTGGGAAGGTCTCCAATTATTATTTATTATTAAGTAAAAGACAAATATTATAGAAAAATATGTATAGTAGGATCCCCATTAAAAGAAGAAGATAGAGGGGCACCTGGGTGGCTCAGTCAGATAAACATCTGATTCTCAGTTTCAGTTCAGGTCATGATCCCACAGGTTTGTGAGTTTGGGCCCCACATTGGGGCTCTGCTCTGACAGCACAGAGCCTGCTTGGGATTCTCCTTCTCCCTGCTTTTCTGCCCCTCCCCCACTCATTCATTCATTCATTCATTCATTCATTCATTCATTCATTCATTCATTCATTCATTCTCTCTCTCTCTCTCTCTCAATAAACTTTATTTATTTATTGAGGGGGAAGGGGCAGAGAGAGACAGGGAACGGGAGAGTGAGAGAAACCCAAGCAGGCTCCACACCATCAGTGCAGAGCCTGATGAGGGCCTTGAACTCATGAACTGTGAGATCATGACTTGAGCTGAATTCAGAGCTTAACCAACTGAGCCATCCAGGTGCTCCCAAAATAAAGACTTTTAAAAAAGGTATATACAAATGTGCATAAATGCATTAGAGAGGGGTGTCAGTAATATGGCAGACTGAACTCTGGGAATTGGGAGTAGGAAGACAGAATGAATAGGAGGTTTTGCTGTCTGTACAACTGTATCATTTAAACCTTTTATAATGAAAATGTGCTTATCGATTACTTACATAAAAGAGGAAATCTATGAAAATCACCAAGTATGTGTATTAAAGATTTTTCAAAAACATATCCTTTATGTTTCCACACCTATGTTCACAAGTAGCATTATTCAAATAGCTAAAGCACAGAAGCAACCCGTTGACAGATGAACAAGTAAACAAAATGTGGCACAGACACGCAATGGAGTATTATCCGTCCTTCAAAAGTAAGGAAATCCTGATACATGCTAAAACATGGATGACCCTGAAGCGATTATGCTAAGTGAAATAAATTAGTTAAAAAACACAGATAGTGTATGGTTCTGCTTACCTGAGCTACACAGTCAAAATCAGGGGTTGAGGAGATGGGAGAATGTAAAGTTACTCCTTAAATTTCTAAAAAATATTTATTTTTGAGATACAGAGAGATAGAGTGCAAGGAGGGGAGGGGCAGAGAGAGAGACACACACACAGAATCAGAAGCAGGCTCCAGTCTCTGAGCTGTCAGCACAGAGCCTGATGCGGGGCTCAAGCTTACAAACTGCGAAATCATAACCTGACCCAAAGTCAGACACTTAACCTACTAAGCCAACCAGGTGCCCTGGAAAGTTACTGTTTAAAGAGTATAGTGTTTCAGTTTTAGAAGATGAAGAGTTTTGTGAATGGATGGTGGCCATGGTTATCACAACAGTGTCATTGTACTTAATGCCAAAAGGTGGTAAATTTTATGTATTTAAAAAAATAATTTTACGGGGCGCCTGGGTGGCTCAGTCGGTTAAGCCTCTGACTTCGGCTCAGGTCAGGTCTCACGTTCGTGGGTTTGAGCCCCGCGTCAGGCTCTGTGCTGACAGCTCAGAGCCTGGAGCCTGTTTCCGGTTCTGTGTCTCCTTCTCTCTCTGCCCCTCCCCCTCTCAAGCTCTGTCTCTCTCTATATCAAAAATAAATAAAACATTAAAAAATTTTTTAAATAATAATTTTAAAAGCTTTTAACTTAAAAAGTTTATCATTTGCTTAATGAAGAAAAGGTCAAGAAATATTCAAGCTGCCTACTTTGAGTCTCTAGCGTGACTAAGAGCATAGCTCCCATTCCACACACCCGAATCTGACACCCTCACCTCTCAACACTCAGCCCAAACCACTGACTTTAGTCTTCTCCCCCTCAGCTAATGGCAGCTTCCCCTGTGCTTTGGCCAAGAAACTTGGAACCATCATCAAGTCCTCTTTTCCTCTCATGTCCCACATCCTATCCATCAGGAAGTTCTGCCAACTCCACCATCTACTATCTCCACACCACTGCTACTATCCTGGCTTAACTTATCAGAAACGTTAACTGGATTAAAGTGAGACCTTCCAACCTGGGCTCCCTGCTCCCACCCTCTTCCCCAGTATAGTCCATACTTTCAAACAGAGGCAGAGACAGAACCCTTTTATTTGTTTACTTAAAATATATTTTATTTATTTTTAAATATAGTTTATTGTCAAGTTGGTTTCCATATAACACCCTATGCTCATCCCAACAAGTGCCCTCCTCCATGTCCATCACCCATTTTCCTCTCTCCCCCACTCCCTATCAACCCTCAGTTTGTTCTCACTATTTAAGAGTCTCTTGTGGTTTGCCTCCCTCCCTCTCAACTATTTTTTTCCCTTTCCCTCCCCTATGGTCCTGTTGAGTTTCTCCTGTTCCACATATGAGTGAAAACATTTGGTATCTGTCCTTCTCTGCCTGACTTATTTCACTTAGCATGACATCCTTGAGTTCCATCCACGTTGCTACAAATGGCCAGACCTCATGGTTTCTCATTGCCATGTAATACTCCATTGAATAGATAAACCACATCTTCTTGATCCACTCATCAGCTGATGGACATTTAGGCTCTTTTCATGATTTGGCTATTGTTGACAGTGCTGCTATGAACACTGGGGTACATGTGCCCCTATGCATCAGCACTTGAGCGATCCCATTTAAAAACTAAATCAGATCATGTCACTCCTGTGCTAAAAATGCCCCAATGGCTCAGTATTTCACACAGGGTAAAAATTAATCTCCTTAAAAGGGCTGACAGGCACTATGTGATCTGGTCTTAGTCCCTTTACTACTTGACCTCATTGCTAGTATCGCCCCCTTGCTCATTCCATGACACTCATACTGGTTCCCTGCTGTTCCTCAAACAGGCCAAGTACATCTTTGGTCTAGCTGTTTTCTGTTGAAATGCTCTTCCCCCTGATAATTGCTGGTTAGTTGCTTTATCTTCTTCACATCTTGGCTCAAATTTTCTTGTGTCAATATGAACTATACTGATCATTTTCTTTAGTGTAACTGTTACTCTTATTAGCTATACAGGCTTTTTTTATTGCAGCACTTATCACCTTCTAAAAGCTACATTATTGAGGCAATTTTAGATGTCAGTATAGGTAGACCCTGAATTCATCTCCCACACACACAACAAATTGACAGCTTCATGTGAAATAACTCTCCTTGAAAAAGACCTGAAAAGTAGCTGAACTCCTCTACAGTAACAGATAATCGGGCCACATCAATACAGATAGGAGAAGCAGAAACACCTTACCCCTGCCACGGCAACCCACAACTGGGAAAGATGTCACAAATACGGAGTTTCTCCTTGTGGAGCACAGCGATGTGCCTCATGCCAGGCACCTCGGTCCTTGGGACCTATCCATACCAGGGAGATGAGGAGCCCTCAAAGTAACTGGCTTTGAAAAACAACAGGGCTCAGGTCCAGAAGAACAGAGGGCTGTAGGAAATGGAGATTCCACTCTTAAAGGGCTTGCCTGCAGACACAGTCACCCTGGGTCCCAGCACAAAAGCAGCACTTTGAAAAGTGCCTAGACCATATATGAATGAAATTCACTTAGTAATCTTAGAGTATCTGCCAAAGGGCTGTTAGGACTCTCTCTAGGGATGGATGCCATTTTTGTACTCCCCTCAAACCTCCTTAGAACAGGTAGGCACACCCCACACAGGGATGCCCCTTGAACACCTGGCTCTGGTGCCAGAGAAGATTGCGTTTCTGGTCCTAGCAGGCTTGAAACATTGGACTGACAGTTCTTGGTGGGCTCATACCCTCCAGAACACTGCAGAGATAACAGTCCAAAACACAACCCCACTCTTGTGTGAAAAAGGAACTATTTACTTGTCCTGGAGCTTCAGTTGGATGGATACTACATACCTAAAGGACACACTGTGCTCTCAGGGAATGTAGGCCAGGGGACATTACCTTTTTGTCCTCCCTTGGCCTTGCCACAGCTCACCTGTTTCTTCCAGAAATTACCACATTGCTTGGTCTGGAGGCCAGCACAGTTTAGGATTCTGTTTCTTCCAGAAATGACCACATTGCTTGGTCTGGAGGCCAGCACAGTTTAGGATTCTGGTCCCACAGGACAGTATATACTTGCATATCTTAAAAGCTGCTGCTTGAGGGTTAAGCTTCCAATTAGCCTGAAACTGGGCCTGACTGAAATCCCACCTTCTGGAAGACTCAAAGGGCTAGCAACTCCCTCAACAACTATAGCCTATCAAAAATAAATTACATTGCTAAGACAATCACAAAGTTTTGAGAGATAACAAAGGGCAAGGTTACCAATAGTGTTCATTACCTATACAAGACCACTCATCTAAGACTGAAAGAGACAGCTGTTTCACCTAATACACACAACTGGAAAGAGTCAAACAAAATGGGAAGACAGAGGAATATGTTCCAAATGAAAAAACAAGATATGCCCCTCCCCCCAAAACACTTAATACAACAGAGATAAGGAGTTCAAAGTAATGACCATGAAGATGCTCACCAAACTGAGAAGAATGGATAAACACATTAGAACTTTAAAAAAGAGTTTGAAATGTATGTAACAAACAAGTCATAGAGCTGAAGAATAACAAGTAACAGTTGCAGAACTGAAAAATACACTAGAGAGGTTCAATAGCAAAGGAGATGAAACAGAAGAAAGAATCAGTGATCTGGAAGACAGAACAGCAAAACTCACCCAAAATGTTAAAAAGTGAAGATAAAATGTTAAAAAGTGAAGATAGCTCAAGAAACTTATAGGACAACAAGCAGGTTAACATTGTCATTATAAAAGTTCCAGAGGAGAAAGAAAGGGTCAATAACTTTTCTGAAGAAATAATGGCTGAAAACTTCCCTAACCTGGGGAAGAAAATGGACATCTAGATCTAGAAAGCACAAAGAATGCCCAAAAAACAAGCTCAAAGAGGCCAACACAAAGACACATTATAATTAAAATGTCAAGAGTTAAAGAATCTTAAAAGTGGCAAGAGAAAGATAACTTGTTATATATACAGAAACAGGCATAAGACTATTAGCAGATTTCTCAGCAGACAATTTATAGGTCAGAAGTGAGTAGCATCATATACTCAAACTGCTTGAAAGGAAAAAACTTCCAACCAAGCGAACTCTGTCCAGCAAGGTTATCATTTAGGATTGACGGAGAGATGAAAAACTTTTTAGACAAACAAAAGTTAACAGAGTTCACCACGACTAAATTAGCCCTACAAAAATGCTAGAGGCACTTTAAGCTGAAAAGAAAGTACATTAATTAGAAAGAAGAAAACAGAGAATAAAAACCTCACTGGTGTATGTAAATATATGGTAAAGGTAGCAGATTAATCAATCATAAGGCTAGTATGAATTTAAAAGGCAAAAGTAGCAAAATTAATCATAACTAATGATTTAAAGGATACACAAAATAAAAAGATGTAAAATGGGACATTAAAAATATAAACATAGGGGCAAGGACTAAAAATGTAGAGTTTTAGAATGCATTCACAAGCCTAACTTCTTATCAACTTAAATGGACTGTTATATGTGAGCATCATGGCAACCACAAAGCCAAAACCTAAAGTAGACATACAAAAGATAATGAAAAAGGAAATCTAAGCATAATACTATAGAAAGTCATTAAACCAAAAGGGAAGCAAGAGAAGAAGAAAGAAACACAGAGGAACTACAAAGCAACCAGAAAACAATGAACAAAATGCTATAAGTGCATGCCTATCAATAATTATGTTAAATGTAAATGGATTAAGCTTCCCAAGTAAATACTCAGGATGGTTGAATAGATTAAAAATACAAGACTCTTCTGTATGCTGCCTACAAGACATTCACTTCAGTTGTAAGGACACACAAAGACTGAAAAGTGAAGAAATGGAAAAAGACATTCCATGCAAGTGTAAACCAAAAGAAATGTGGATAACAACACTTAGAGCAAACAAGACAGGTTTTAAAACAAAGACTACAAAAAAGACAAAGATAGGCATTACATAACAATAAAGGGGTCAGTTCACCAAGAGGATATAATATCGGTAAATACCTATGCATCAACACAGAAGCACCTCAATATATAATATCAGCAGACATAAAAGAAGACATGACAGCAAAACAATAACAGTGGGGAGTTTAACACCCTGCCTTAGATCAATGAATAGATTATCCAGATGGAAAAGCACTCAGGAAACATCAGCCTTATACAGTACATTAGACCAGATGGACTTAACAGTATACACATTCTTTGCAAGTGCACACAGAACATTCTCCAGGACAGATCACATGTTAAGCCACAAAACAAGTTTCAATAAACTTAAGCACACTGAAATCAGATCAAACATCTTTTCCAAATACAACAGCATCAATTACATGAGGAAATAGGCAAAATCACAAATTTGTGGAGATTAAGCAACATGATAATAAACAACAAATGGGTCAACAAAGAAATCAAAGGAGAAATAGGAAAAAATGAGACAAGTGAAAATGGAAATAAAAAATGCTAAAATCAAAGGGATACACCAAAAGCAGTTCTAAGAAGGAAGGTTATAGTGATACAGGCCAACCTCAAGAAATAAGAAATATTTCCAACCATCTAATTTTGCACCTAAAGGAACTATAAAAAGAAGAATGAATAATTCCCAAAGTGAGAAAGAAGGAAATAACAGGGATCAAAAAACAATGAAATTAAGAACTGTATCTAACAAACAAAACTGACAAATCTTTAGGTAGACTAAGAAGATGGGGTTCAAATAAATAAAACCAGAATGAAAGAAAAGCCATAACTGATAACCAAAGAAGTATGAAGTATCATGACTATTATAAACAATTATATACCCAAAATAGTGCAACCTAGATGAAATGGATAAATTCCAAAAAAAATACAATCTTCTAAAACAGTATGCTAAAGAAATAGAAATACTGAGTCAGCAATCACTAGTAAGGAGATTGAATCAGTAATCAAAAAACTCCCAACAAACAAAAGCCAGGACAAGACAGTGTCAGGGGTGAACTTTATATTTAACAAGTGAAATAAGACTTAATATCTATTCTTCTCACACTCTTTCAAAAAACCAAAGAGAAAACATTCCCAAACTCATTATGAGGCCAGCATGATGACACCACACACACACACACACACACACACACTACCAGCTCATATCCCTGTTGAACATGGATGCAAAAATGCCCAACAAAAATGTTAGCAAATTGAATTCAACAATGCATTAAAAGAATCGTAACACCACAATCAAGTGGGATTTATACAGAGAGGCAAGCATGGTTCAGCATCTGCAAAACAGTCAGTGTGATAAGGCAATACAGCACATTGACAAAAATTAAAGCTAAAGTCACCATAATCTTAATAGATGCAGAAAAAGCATTTGACAAAATTCAACATCTACTTATGATAAAAAACTACCCACAAAGTAGGTACAGATGGAATGATCTCAATATAATAAAGGCTGTATATGATAAGCCTAGAAGTAACATCATATTTAATGGAGAAAAGCTAATGGCTTTTCTTTCAGATCAGGTATAAGACACATATGCCCACTCTTGCCATTTTATTCAACATGGTATTGTTAGTCCTCGCCAGAGCAATTAGGCAGGAAAAAGAAATAAGACATCCAAATTAGAAAGGAAGAAGTAAAACTATCATGATTTGGAAGCAACATGATTATATATATATATATATATATAAAATATACATATATGTTTATATGTTAAATATATCCTTGAAAGCTTCCAAAAAACTTAGAATAAACAAATTAATACACAAAAATCTGTTATATTTTTATGTAGCAACACCAAACTGTCAGAAAAACTAAGAAAACAATTACATTTGCACCAAACTGAGAAAACAATCCCAATTACATCAAAAAATAAAATAGTAGTAAGCCTAACTAAGGAAGTGAAAGACTTGTTCACTGAAAACTATAAAGCACTGATGATGAAAGAAACTGAAAAAAAGACACAAATAGATGGAAAGTTATTTTGTGTTTATGGATTAAAAAAAACAATAGTTAAAATGTCCATCCTACCTCCCAAAATCTACAGATTCAATGCAATTCCTATCAAAATTCCAATGGTATTTCACACAGAATTAGAACAATCAGGGGCACCTGGGTGGCTCTGTTGGTTAAGCATCTGACTCTTGATTTCAGCTCAGGTCATGATCTCGTGGTTTGTGAATTCGAGCCCCTCATCTGGCTCCATACTGATGGTGTCATGCCTGCTTGGGATTCTCTCCCTGCCCTCTGCCTCAAAATAAATAAATGAACTTAAAAGAAAAGAGCAATCAATTCTAAAATTTGTATTGAACCAAAAAAGATCCTGAAGATGTCAAAGCCACCTTGAAAAAGAAGAACAAAAGTGGGGGCATGCCCTTCCCTGATTTCAAACTATATTACAGAGCTATAAGAATCATACGAGTATGGTATTGGCATAGAAACAAAACATACAGCTCAGTGGAATGTTATGAGAGCCTAAAAATCAACTCATGCATATCCTGTCAATTAACTTACCACAATGGAACCAAGAATATACAATGAGCAAAGAATAGCCTCTTCAATAAATGGTATTGGGAAAATTAGACAGCCACTTGCCAAAGAATGAAATCATACCATTATCATACACCAAACACTAAAATGAACTCAACATGGATTAAAGACCTGAAACCATGTTTCCTGAAAGAAAACATAGGTAGTAAGCTCCTGGACAGTGGTCTTAGCAGTTTTGGCTTTTTTGGGGTTGTGCTCCGTTTTGTTTTTTGGATCTGACACCAAAGACAATGGTAATAAAAGTAAAAATAAATAAATAGGACTACCTCAAGTTAAAGGCTTTTCTACACAGTGAAGGAAACCATCAACAAAAACTTAAAAAGCAACCTACTTGAATGGAATACTAACTGTTCTTTAAAAATAATGAAATCTGGCCCTTTATGACAATACGGATGGACCTTGAGGGTATTACACAAGTGAAGTGAGTCAGACAAAGACAGATACGTAGGACTGCACTTATCTGTGGAATCTAATAAACAAAGTACTTGAACAAACAAAATTCAAAGATACAGAGAACAGGGTAGGATAAAAGGGTAAAGAGATTCAAGAGGTACAAACCTCCAGCTCTAAAGTAAGTCATGGGAATCAACAGGACAGCACGGTGACCACAGGCAATAATGTACTGCAAATGTGAAGATAAAAATATAAATCTTAAAAGTTCTCATCACAAGGAAAAAAACCTGTAACTTTGGTGGGGGTGGTAACTAGCCCTGCCGCGGTGGTCACTGCAGTGCATACGAATGTTGAGTCTTCATGCTGCACACCTGAAACTAACATATTATAGATCAAGTATACCTCGGTGAAACATTTATTTTGTTTGCTTATTGTCTGTATCTCCTACTTGGAATGTAAGCTCTGAGAAGATACTGACCTTTGTTCTGATGTACCCCAGGAACATCACCTGCCACACAATAGATGCTCAATTAATAGTTTTGAACAAATGTGTTCTAGAGACCTTAGGCAGGTTTCTCTTCATTTGCCTACATTCTTAGTTTCTATTTCAAGAGAGATATTTTCTAAATTCCAACAATAGGCAGATATGTAGCTGTTTTAAAGCCCATATAAAATCTGAAATATTTCCATTCTTATCTCAGTTTTTAAACACTGAAGGTCATTTCTACACAAATGCCAGGGTGCCTGAGTGGCTCAATCAGTTAAGCATCAGACTTCAGTGCAAGTCACAATCTCACAGTTCATGAGAGTGAGAGCCTGCTTCAGATCTTCTGTCTCCCTCTCTCTGCCCAACCCCTCAAAAAAAAAATTTGATGAAATAAAATAAAGTTCACATTGTAAAAAAAAAAACAAAAAACCAAAAAAACCCAAAAACCAAAACCAAAAAAACCCCACCAAATTCTAAATACCTAGGAAAAAATGTTTACACAAGTAGTCTTTCTACAACCCATCAACAGATTTCTAAACATCTGGAATTGTGGAACTATCCAGATGTCTTGATAAAAACAGCAGCAGCTAAAAATCCCAGCAACCGACTCAAATGTTTCCATTCATCATAATCTGTAATTTTATTTACATTTATTCAAGTCACTAAAATGCACCATAGGCTGCCAATGTTTCAGACTTATGATGATGCTACCTAAAATTGTAGAATTTTATAATTGTCAGAAAAAGCAGATTGCTTGAGGTCTTTAAAGTTCAAAAGCAATATGAATTCAAAATAAGCCTTGAAGGTAGTAACGGCAGATATTTGATAATTTTCAAGGCCCCATAGCTGGATGAGCACAAATCAAATGTGTAAATTTGTAAAAAGGTAATTGTGACTACTGTATTTTTCTTGAGCAAATGCAACATTGCATGTATGCAATGAGATCAGAGAAATGTATGGCCTCTGAAAACACAAAAATAATTTGTTTTCAAAACAAATAATTCATGTTCCTGAAACATGCACCACAACTAATTACTAATTTCTTTTGCTATGCATAAGGAATGAAAAGGATAACATTTTTTTTGAACATTTATTTTTGAAAGAGAGAGAGAGACAGACAGACAGACAGACAGACCGAGTATGAGCAGGGGAGGGGCAGAGACAGAGGGAGACACAGAATCCAAAGCAGGTTCCAGGCTCTGAGCTGTCAGCACAGAGCCTGACATGGGGCTCAAACTCACGAACTATGAGATCATAATTTGAGCCAAAGTGGGACACTTAACTGAGTGAGCCACTCAGGTGCCCCTAAAGGATAACATTTCTAAAGAATGCTATAGTTTGTGGTCCCTTAAAAGTTAGAATTCTGTTAGATTAACTGAAACAAAACCACGTAAGCTTGTCAAAATTCCCTACTGAGTAGGAGATCACAGCGGAGGCCCATGCTCTTGGGCCTGTTACGTAGCTGACTACATGTTATCACCCCAGTTTAAATGTTAGCTCTGGGGATCTGAATCTGTTCTCCCCTTTCAGTGAGACTGTTTGTTAGGTGCCACGAATCCCTGCACAGCAGTGCACAAGCACACATTCCGTGATGACTTCCGGACTGGTGCTGGGGCAGTTCTGTGGAGCCTTGGCATGGTATTATCTTAGAGACTGAACTTCCTCCAGCAACTTTCTGCATCAGGAAGGGAGCTGGAGGTGGCTTGTCCACCACCAAAACCATGGACTGATGTCCACTTTTGATTATATCCAACTAAGAATGTTGGCTCGGACTGCAGCAAGCTCTGGCTATTTAAAGCACAAAGATTATTCTGTGTCCGCAGCCATGACTAGAGCGGAAGGTGGGAGTAAAGAGAAACCACAATCAATTACACGTGTCTTTTTGCCTACTTGCAAAGGGTGGTTGTAGCTGACACCATCCAGAGTTGGAAGAGGTCCCCAGCCTGCTGTGATTATCTGACAAATTGTTTTCAATTTATAATAACACCCATTTCTTAGTTCCTTCTTTTTACCACAAAGGGTAACCAGGTGGATTAAAGGGGGCGGAGGTTCACGTAAACACCTTACATTACTGCTGTGCCCAAACTTTGGCGTACTGATTATTTTAAACAAAAATTACTTAAGAGACAGCCTGTGCAAAGACACTCAGATCCTCCTCTGTCTCCCTGAAAGCAGAAAATGTATCTCGAACATACCATCAGGAGGTAGAAGTGACTTTATTACCAGAGATAGGGAATTTAGAGCCAAGAAGGCTGCATAATCGCTCCTTTTTCTTTTTTTAATTAAAAAAATGTTTACTTATTTTCAAGAAAGAGACAGAACATGAGCAGGGGAGGGGCAAGGAGAGGGAGATGCAAAATCAGAAGCAGGCTCTAGGCTCTGAGCTGTCAGCACAGAGTCTGACGTGGGGCTCAAACTCACAAACTGTGAGATCATGACCTGAGCCGAAACTGGATACTCAAGTGACTGAGCCACCCAGGGGCCCCACAGCCCCTTCCTCACTGTTTGGGAGCTTCAGTTGGTAAGGAATTCTAAAGTTTTCTTTGTCCAGTCTTACACAACTCTATTGTCTTTGTCTAAAAAGTATAAAAGCTGCCTGCCTTGAACATTTCTTTACGTCTCAATTTTATTATTGGGCCTCTGTACACGTGGGTAAAAGTGTGGCCTTTTCTCCTGATAATCTGTCTCACGTCAACTTAATTCTTAGTCCAGCTTGACAAATCTCGGACAGAAGAGGATTTTTCCCTCCCCGTCAGTACTCAGCGTGATAGGACATCAGGGTAGTGGGTCAGGGGACCAGAAATTCTGTCTCTCTCCTCCCTCGAGCTTCCGAAGGCCCTGAACACTTGTCTCCTTACCTGCCTACCTTGCCTGTCTCTGCCCTGACTACTGCTTAGCTCTGGACTTAACCACCTTTTCACGCTGGCTTATGGTCAGCGCCTTAACGCGCTGCAGGGCCCAATCCCTCCACTTGCTTCAGGGATTCCTAATAAACCATCTTGGATAAATTCAGGCCAAATAATGACTCTTTTGCAAATTAATACAATAATTCGCTTATAACTATATGGCCTACTACAAACATGAATCTTTTATTTTATAAAGGTAAGAGCATTAGTAATGATAAAATGATGTCTACCATTTGACATGAAGAATTTACTGCAGATAATTTTAATACCAAATGATTTAATCATTATCCTTCACCCTTTACCATGCTTGTAATATATGTCCAAGACACCATAAACCTTTTTCAATTTTTCTCTATTTCCCATTAATCACAATTGCTGTTTTGACAATGAACCATTTTCTGAAGAGCATGTTTATAGGTTTATGACCCCTTAAAGAAATTAGGTTTTAAATGTTAACAAGTCTCATCTTTATGCCTCCAAAACACAAGCTGTTCTGTAAGCTACGAAAATATCTAATGATCAACTGCAAAGGGAGTAACAAAACCAATCAAGTTACCACTTCATTTCATTCTTTGCTCTATCTGTCTCTATGTCAATGTACTGAGTAAAACTCCCTAATTAAAAGCGCCCAGGAAGCTGCTAATTACTGGGGACGGGAGGACAAATAAACTGTAATTCTCACCCTCATGTAATTCAAGATTTAAAAGAGAAAAAAGAAGGGCACCTGGGTGGCTCTGTTGGTTGGTTAAGCATCCATCCAATTCTTGATTTCGGCTCAGGTCATGATCTCACAGTTTGTAAGACTGAGCCCCTTGTTGGGGCTTCATTCAGCTCATAGCCTGCTTGGGATTCTCTCTCTCCCTTTCTCTTGGTCCCTCCCCCTGCTCGCTCGCTCACTCGCTCTCTCAAAATAAATAAAATAAAATAAGATAATAAAATAAAATAGAGATGTGCATAATTCCATAGGTGTCCGGAGGGCTCACCTCCCCCTGCTTCCCCTGGCCCCTTGCTAACTGCAACAAGAAGCGACTGCACCAGTCTGCACCGGCTACGAACCTGCACCGTGGTCATGGCAGGGGCTGAAGAGGAGAGGAGAGCCTGTGAGCGGGAAAGCTTGGGTAGGGGGCTGGCTGAAGAAGGGAAGAAAAGAGAGGAGTAAAAGCTTGCTTATGCTCCTGGCTGATGTGACAAGGAAACTCTGCCTTTCACTGAAGTAAGATTGCAAGAACACAGTTGTGTGTGTTAAGTTTCAGGAGCCTACGCAAGTATCCAGAATGAACCGCCACCCTGATATTCATTAGGTTCAGCCATCCTTAAACACTCCATCTGCCTCATTTTTCAGACTCATTGTTAAAATTTTCAAATGTATTCCCTTTGATACTTTTTAAAAAATATCATTTCATTGCTTTTTGGAGGGGGGGGGAGCCTATTTGCCTGAAGCAGGGCCAACTGTACAGAAGCTCTGACCCATTTTTTCTTGTCTTTGGTCTCAGTAATTATGGGTTAAACCACTTATCCTTCTTTCTATAAGAAGGACTAATTTCCTTAACTTTATTAATAACAGAAACAAATATCAGTCAAGTGATTAGGCTAGAGCGAGAAGAAAAAGCACTTATTGAGAGCCTGGAGAATACTTCTGGGTATTTGCCGGTTCTTTCAGGACTCCACAGGGTTCAAGCTGTCCACTAAAGAGTCCAGGCAAAACCCACAGCAACGTTCACAGCACATACCACACACCCTAGGGCAACTCTTCCCGCAATGTGTTCTGGGAAACTCTGCTCTGGCAACAGGAGCCCTCATCCGCCTCCCTCGCTACCCCAATCCAATCCATCCCCCCAGCCCCCACCATAAACAAACAACAATGACTGTGAAATATTTGTGACCTGCCAAATTTTATAGCTTTACCTTGTATCCTCATGATGCCACGGGCATATTATGGGCTACAAAAACCCTAGAGTAAAAAAAAAAAAAGACCACCTGTTTGACTTTGAACCCAGTGTATCTCCAGGAAAACTCGTCATTCTAGATGACAAGTCAACATCTCATGGAGCTAGCCTGTCTTGGAACACATTTTGGGAAGTTGTCCTAGGGACTCCTTCCTGTGTTCTGACAGCTCCAGCCCTGGCTATTCTCCCATCCTCTCCCATCTCCACTACTGGAATCTCTTCCTGACCTCGCCATCCTTTTGGCTGCCCTCATGACCCTGGTTCAAACTGAGATGAAACTCCCACAAGTCCTCGGCTCTGGGAGGTGCACTGCTCCCAGCTCCGAAGGTGCACTATCCTACAGCGTGCTGACCACAGAAGCAGCACTAGGGACAGGCTCCAGATGCTCGACTTCTGCACGTGGAGTCTCAACTCTGGAATTCTGCCAGTCCATTTTCTCTCCACTCCCCTCCTCCTCTAACCTGCAAAATCCCACAGTCTAGCAGGCTTGAAGGCATACAACTTAGCAAACACAGAAAAACTCTGCAAAAGGACTTCTCCCCTTTAAAGTGGTTATGAAACAGAATGTCGGGTATTACAATAATTAACCACACAGAGGACAGCAGTGTGTACAACACTGTGGGTAGTTTTATTTCACTAATAAAAGTATCCTAAGACCCCTGAATGTAAAAGCATATTACTGGCTTTGAATTCTTCTGAGTCACTGCTCCTTTGCTCTGTGACCTCCCCAGGGTTAATACACCAAGATCAGGCAAATCTTTATCAGCACATTTGACAGGAAGCTTGACTTCTCCCTCGAGATTTCTAACCCATACACCAACAGGGAATTGAAAAAGGCTATGCTCCCTGGAAACAAACTAGTTTTCAAAATGGCCTTTTCTCAGCTGATTTGTTCTCTAAACACCAAGAGGGATTTGTATCATGCAGTGCAAAGCATAGCTTCAGACAGGGTTATATTGATGCTACAAGATATGTCCTTCAGGAACATACATTTTATCACAAAAATATTAACAATCATAACTTGGGACTTCATAATGCTTTAAAACTAACACAGTATACAACAAATGTGCTTGTAAATATTACTGTTCTTTCCATTAGCAATAGTAGTAATAAAACCTAACAACATGGTTTATTCTGAGCCAAGTGTGTAGTATGTGAAGCGCTTTATATGCATTATTTCATTTGCTCCTCTCAAGAATCCTGTGAGGTGAAGGCAGGCAAGCACTGTTGTGCCCATTATGAAGGTGGTAAATGGGGGTGGTGGTGAATGGAGGTGGTGGTAAGTGACTAGGCTGATGTTAGAGGTCATATCTACATGGAGTTTGTAAGTATCCTCTGGACAGGGACTCCCGCTCATAATTCTTGGGTTGCCTCAGCACATATCAAGTGATTACATCTGTTATATTATGGCTATTTGCCTGATCCTGTGCCTCTATTTCAGCCAACTCTGCATAGCCAGGAGCTTCAAAATACCCAAGATTTTTTAAAAATTCCTACTTAAGAAATACAAGGTAAGGGGTGCCTGGGTGGTTCAGTCCGTTGAGTGTTTGACTCTTGATTTCAGCTTAGGTCATGATCTCACAGTTCATGAGATCAAGCCCAGCATCAGGCTCCATGCTGACAGCACGGAATCTGCTTGGGATTCTCTCTCTCCCTCGCATTCTGTCCCTTCCCCACTCATATTCATTCTCCCTCCCTCTCTCTCTCTCTCTCTCTCAACAAATAGAAAATAAACTTAAAAAAGAAATACAAATAAGAATTTTAATTTTGGTTTGGGGTAACTAAATAGATCAAGACAGAGTTCCAGACTTCTCTGCCTCTTCCCAGATTTGACCTCCTCACTTGCCCTTCAGTTCTTGGCATTTCTCATCTCCTTCCTCTGCTGAGGAACCATTCTCTGTGGAGACCAGTGGGACTACCTCTCAGGTTCCCTCTAGGCCAGTCCAGTACTACAGTTTGGGGCTGCACTGTGATTCAGCTGACCCAGACTCTACAAGGAGAGGCCAGGAAAGACCTCATGAGGCACCTCACATAGATCCTACCACATTTCACTTTCAGCATCAACAGAAGTATGTAGGACAGAGATGCGAATGTTATAGGAAGGTTGGTAAATGGTGGTAAAGCCAAGAGTCACACCAGGGGTTTGGATTCCAAGGGCAGTGCTCTTTGCGCTTCAGCTGGGGTCAGGCCCATTTGTGTTCTGCACTGCAAATGAGCTCATGATCCAGAATGCTATTTCCAGTATTTGCTCTGTTTTGCCAAACACTCCACTCACCACATATGAGCACTATAAGGATCTTAAATCCAAATGAATTATCATTCTGAGAAAATAAACATACCCTTTAATCACTAACAATACCCTAGTTATTTCAAAACCAAGTTTAAGAAATACTTTTTTAGAAGTGAAGTCTTAGAAGCTGCTCTAAGAAATTAGGATAATAAATGTCCTCAGTGCGACTCAGATCTCTATTATTCACTTCAAGAATTCTACCAAACCCGGCAATTACAGCCTACCACAGACTTCAAAGAACTGAAGTGCACTTTTTCTCCATGGCTGGCATATGTGCCAACTTTCCCTCCTACTGGAAGACTGGTTATACAGGTTGGTTGCAGATGAGAGAAAACATGTTAAAAGTTGCATGTATGCATTAATTCAATAGCATGTACTTAGCCACCTTGCAAGAGGGGGTACCAAAACAGATCAGTAAGTGCCTGTGTGCTGGTAGTGTTTAAGATCACTAAGATCCTCACCTTGCTCTCAAGTTCAAAGGAAGTTTAAAATGCCCCTCAATCAGGAAACAGCAAGCTATAGCTTATGAGTCCCTCAGTGGAAAGTTTAAAACATACCTGTTTCAAGGTCTGCAGTTGATAGCTCACAGGGCATATCTGGTCCACTGTTTATTTTGTCAATAAAGTTTTATTGGAATATAGCCACACTCATTCTTTTACATATTGTGCATGACGCTTTTCACTAAACCGGCAGAATTGAGTAGCTATGACAGAAA
Organism: Suricata suricatta; assembly: GCF_006229205.1. NCBI lineage: Eukaryota > Metazoa > Chordata > Mammalia > Carnivora > Herpestidae > Suricata > Suricata suricatta. The sequence continues at coordinate 75,004,860 of NC_043709.1, forward strand.
CCCTGTGTCCCACAAAACCCAAAATGTATTTATGATGTGTCCCTCTTCAGGAAAGGTTTGCAGACCTTGACCTAAACAATCAAGTCAACAAACCATGGATTAATGGTATAAGTGCTATATAAACCCTATCACTACTATAGCAATGAGTTAATATTATAATTTTCCAGAACCAGTCTTGGCTCTGTCCCCAGCTGGCAATGTGACCTTGGACAAGTAAAAACCTCTAGATTTCAGGAAACTCATTAACAGCATCATGGATGACATAGTTGATCTAATATAGTTTATCTATCACATCTGGGCTTACAGATGACTCAGGGGTAAACTAACAGTGTTACAGAGTATGATCTTTACTTTCTTATCGATTTCCATCTCACATGCTTAGGATGCTGTTAATTCAGTTACCTGATTTTTTTAAGCAAAATTATCTTCCCCAGCTATTTAGTAAATGTGAGCCAATAAGCCAATAAGTCATGTTCTTGGTAAATCACCATGGAGCTTTAAAAAAAAAAATACCTGCAATACCAGCACAGAATTCCAGGTCAAAGAAGTCACAACCTCTAGGGGGTGGGAACCCAGGTGTCTGTGTTTTAAAGTGATTCCAACGTGCAGTCAAGTTTGAGAACCACTGTTCCTGGTGTCAAAACAGGCACAGATCAAATTAGTATTTTCAGTGGAAGCTGTATGAAATGAATTTTTAAATGTTAAGCTGTTAAGCTAAAGTTTCACTAAAATTATATCATAAACTGGGAGTACCACGAAGACATAGTGAAATTTTAATAGAAACAATTTAGGCTCACTGCATCAATTGGCTCCTATTTAAGTCACAGCCGAATTTATATCTCAGGAATGAGGCCCTCTTCGCCATGTGGTAGATAAAGATTATCTGATTTTAGAATCCACTACTGAAAAAAAAAAAAAACAAAAACAAAAACCTAGACATCCCTAGTGTATAATGAAAAGCTATCAGTTAGAGAATTCAAAAGAGGGAGATTATTCTTAGCCAAGAATGGAAAGTCCTGCTATGGATAGAGACTTCTAAAACAATAAAATATTTAAAAATTTTATTGACTTCATGAAGTCTGAAAGAAATAAAAACAGATGTAAGGAAAGAACTTGAAGGGCAAAATAAAGTTGTTTTTTTTTCGAAGAGCTATTGCCAGCTCATTTATTCAAGATGTCTGGTTTATAAATTAACCAGAATCTTGGCTTTCCCTCTTCCTTCGACCCACTGCCAAACTATTTTCCATTTATTCACAATAAATTTATCTGCAGATACAGAGAGAAGAAAATCAAATTGGCCAATGTTTAGTAAGTTTTGACAAGGATGCTGCTAAGACCGAACAGAACTGTTAATTATCTTAATCACAAGCAACTAACTACTGTGTCTCTTGACACATACACAAAATAGATCCTTTTTATAATCAAATCCTTCCTGACTTGGCTGATTTTCATTAATTTTGCACCTGCTTTTCTGAACTTGACTTCTCTGAACCTGATTCCCAGCAGCTAAAATACCCCAGCCTGACACCCTCTACTAAGCCAGCGTCTGCGAGCATCTGCCTACTTCTACCTGCTGGCCGACTTCCACTCCCAGCCCACTGTTTTCCCCACACTTGTTTCACGGTTATTGACACTGCTCGTTCACTTCACAAACCTGCGTTTCGCTTCCTGGCAGTCTTGGATACAATGAACTCTACCAAGTAGGAAAAGTTCCTCAGGGCCAGCCAGTCCTTAACCCTGAAAATCACTTATTTAAACATAACCAATACAATTTCTATAGTCCAGCATCAGCCAGACCTATGGTGGGAACCACGGCTAATGTTTATCTAGAAGTGCATTTTTTTTTCCTCAGAGAAAACAGGGTGGATTAGTAAAAGGCCAAGGTTTTGACATTATTATTTACTTTGTGACGGTGAGAAAATTGTTTGCCTTTATATATTAAAGAAATTGTTACTCCTTTAGTGTCATTGCTTAGGTTCAGATCATAGGTCAGGAGATGTGGACCTCAATACTTCTATTTCAAGAGTGGCAATTAAAAAAAAAAAACTGACCAAGTCTGTGACCTTGGGGACAGTCTCTAATCAATCCCAACCCACCTTTTTATTTTGATACCCTTTAAGACAAACATTAATATAAAGCCCATTTTACTAAAAAGGTAATATTTAACAGCTTACCAAGTTAGATATTTGCTTTCCTTATTCTCTGCTGTGTAATCAGACCAGCAGGCCTTGCGGCCTCATATTTTCCCTGGCTGGGTTCTAGACCAGGAGCACAATAGCATTGTGTGTTCAGCTTCTAACAGTGTAGGGGATTGTTTCAGTCACACAAAACTTAAAAAGCAAATATTCCATCTAGCTTTTCTATTATTTCCTTTTTTTTTCTGGCTCACAGAGGAAGGAAATTAGAAAGAAAAATAAGCCAATTTATCAAATATAACCACTTTTCTAATTATGAATCTTAAAGCTGCATTATATAATTCATATTTAGTTACATCTAATAGGACTGCTCCCACAAAGAAAAGGGTTTTTTTTTTTTTTAATTCATTCCATGATGAAGCCAGTCTCGTTACTGCTCTTAATATCCTTTAATGGGACTGTAAGAACTGGAGCAAAAACTCCAGTTTGCATAAAAGACGTCACCATCAGAGCTCAGCCTACCTTCTTCATGTCACCTACTCACAGCCACACACAATCTAACGCTCCAGCCACATTCCTGCCTTTACCATTCCTGGAACATAGTCATATTCTTCCATGCTATATATATGCAAAGACCCTTAGTGGATACCTGTAACCATAAGTGGTACTGAATCCTATATTTACTTTTTCCCATACCTACACACCCATAAAGTCTATTTTATAAATTAGGCACTGTAAGCGACTAGCATTATTAATAAAACTGTAATAACAGTTACGTGAGTATGCGCACTCGGTCTCTCAAGCTCTCTTGTCCCACACTTCCCTTTCTTCTCCGGATGATGTGGGGCGATAAAATGCCTGTGCGAGGAGATGGAAGTGAGGTGAATGACGCAGACGCGGTAACACACTGTTCGGCTACTGGTGACCTGACCAGCAGGATCAGCTGCTTGTGACACTGTGGCTGAAGGGGACTGCACAGCGACATTCCTCACCTCTCAGCATGCCTCCTTCTCACCATCCTGTGCCTAAATAAGTTAGTGAACTTCAGACTAAAGAAACATTAAAAAATATCTTCTTTGCTCAATTATTTTCATTCACTATTTTGCTATTTTCCACTCTAAGTTAGCAATTCTGATAGAAATAAATTTATTGGGCGATGTTAAAAGAGAAAAACTGGTGATATTCTACATAAATTGGTAACTTCACCAGGTCAATAGTCATTGGGGGCTTACATTTACAAAGTCACAAAAATAATCATTTTCAAGCTTTATGTATTTATTATACTCAAATTAGATTTCATAGTTCTAAGAAGTCATGTGATCTAAAAAATGTATCATCCTTATTACTCTGATAAATATGTTATCATATAACAAATCATCATTCATAGAATTTAACTCTTGTTATAGATTTTTAAATGCGGGTCAATTTCCAATTATCCAGATGAATTTGGAAAGAAATTATATAAAGTATAAACACGAATAATTCACACACTTTAGTCCATGGATTGGTTTTCAAGCTTTGTAAGAACTTGTTTAGAGGAAACATTTCTAGATTGTTACATTCTATCTTCTTTCTTTTCCTACCTTCCTTTTATAGGAGAGTTTCAAACTTAAATGCCTGAAACGCAGGAGGAAAAAAACCCCAAGAAAAATAAAGAGGGGAAAGTGTATCCGTAATATGTAACAAAACATCTTAAACATTTTATTTTCATCTCGCTACAATTTTCTCCATGCAGTTTCCTAAATTTCTTGGTCTCACACCCCAAAAACTTGTCCCACCTGTTTTCTCTCCTCTAACAGATCCCTGTAACTCATAGTCCGAAACCATTTATTGAGCCCATACATGACTTCAGTGTCACCTGCTTTGTCCTCAGTTCTTTATAACTGTTATCAGCTTGGCCTCCAGACTTCCAACAGAAAGATATCATTACTCAGATTCTGCTCAACAAGGAAGACCAGAAACTAATAAGCATAATATTTACTCTATGAAAGAGAACTGAGGGGAATAAATGGAGAACATGAAAAATATGTATCATTTATTGACTTCTCTATATCCCTGCTCATATAGCTCTAAATTTCCTAACAGACAAGGTCATGAATATTAGAAAGTACTCACTCATATAACACATATTAACGAAGCACCCAGTCTCTATCCGTCACTGTTCTAGGCTCTAGGCATACAGCAGTGAACCACACAACAATGAAACAGATTTACATAAATGCTAGCTGGCAGAAAGTGCCACGAGGAAAACAAAACTACGTAAAGGAGACTGAGAGCTGTTGGGTGCATTGGTTCAAGGAAGGCTTCCCTGATCGGGTGACAATGAGTGGACTCAAAGAAAGTGAGGCACACAAATATTTGGGGGATTAACATTCCAAGGGAAAAGATAAAACTACAAAAGTCCTAATGTAGGAGCAGAGTTGATGTGTTCAGGGAGAAATCAGAAAGACAACATGGATAAATAGAATGGGCAGGGAGTACGTTTAGCATGGAGGTCAGAGTTAACAGGGTAGAGGCTGGGGTCAGGAGAAGCAGGACCTTGTATACTGCCAAGAGGACGGAGGCTTTTCCTCTGACAGAACTGAGAATCTACTGAAGGGTTGTGAGAAGAGAGACCATGATCTGTTTTCCACTTTTAAAGGAGCATTCAGGCCGCTGGGTGTAGAACAAACTCTAAGAAGTCAAGGGCAGATAGGAAGCTATTGGAATAATCCAGAGAAAACTGGAGCATAGCTTGAAGCAGGGTAGCAGCAGTGGAGAAATTACGACACAGTCAGTTTGAAGTCTCTTGAAGCAGGATTTGTTGACAGATCAGATGGAAGAAAAAAAAATTAACAAAACTAAGGTTTTTGGGGGTGCCTGGGTGGCTTAGTTGGTTAAGCATCTGACTTTGGCTCAGGTCATGATCTCACCATCTGTGAGTTTGAGCCCTGCATTGGACTCTGCTGACAGCTTGGAGCCTGCTTCAGATTCTGTCTCCCTCTCTTTGTTCCCCTCCCCTGCTCATGTTCCATCTCTCTCCCTGAAAAAATAAGCATTAAAAACATTTTTAAAAAGACTGTTTTTAACCCAGGCCTAAGAAGTAACAGTTGCTATGCAAGGACCTGGAGAAGGCCACAATGACTTAGTGGGTTTTCTTTTTTTAATTAAAAAATAGTCTTGCAGACATGCTCTAAGAGGAGAATGGTTTTTCCCGAGGACAGGTCTTAATAACTACCATGTAGAATGATCAACCTCCATGGCTAACACTGTTGCTCATCACAGGCATTTTCCCTTTGCTGCTTCAACATAGGAACCAGCCAACTACAGACCCCTGTTCAATTAGCAGAAGGGAAAAAAATCATAGAAGGACCCTACTGTGGTAGGGGACAAGTCAGGGAATATATTTAAATCAGGGAGAAAACCTTTAGAGATATATTCCAGACCAGCAAAAATTACCTCCCTATTTTGTAAACAAGAAAGAACACGGAGAGTAAGGATGATTATCAGAGGGTAGATCAGAAAGGAGGTAGGGACTGGGCACCTAGGAAAAGGCTTTTTTATTTTTTGAATGAATACTGTTCTAGCATCTAAGGAGAGCCGGTCCAATTTAAATCTTACTCTTGGATTACAATGTAAGTTACATTCTTCTGGTTGAATATGAAATGAAGACCATACTATCATCCCTGCAAAGATTAAACAATACTTCCTATTGAGTCACTGGTCACTCTATTTTTTACTTTTCAATTTCCATGTGAGAGTCTGCCTATAAGAATAGGTTTTAAAAAGGAAAATTTCTTCAAGTCATTAAATAAAGATAAAACTTTTACAAATAACAGGTAACTAAATATGCATATGAAAAATGTTTTCTTAGACAACTTATTAGCAATAAAAAGAAACTACTGGTATGGGCAGGAAATGCTCTATTACTGTCTTTTCAGTTTAAAAACCTTGAAAGGAACTTGTAAACCCCACATTATGGTAGCAGCCACTCACTACAGGGAGGTGCCCTTTAGAACAGAAAATTCTAGTAGTTTTCTCTCCATCTGAGAGCTGCCTTTCCATGAGGGAATATTAATTCCCTCCAATCAACCCTAACTGTTTGAAGCTGGAATGAGAAGAGAGAGCAGCTATTTCAGGGAAAGAGAGAACTTCACTAAAATACTTCCTCTTGTCACTTTGAAACAATTTTTCATATTCAGAGTATGATGGGGAAACCGTGGTGAGATCACCCAAACCTTGAACTTACTTATGCAAGAACAGTGGAACCCTCCCAGAGCAATCAAGCCTTCCACGTGGATAGATGAGGTGAGGAAGCAGGAGCGGGCATGGACGGGGATCCTCGATCTGCAGCAACTACTAGGAGCTGGGAACAGAGCCAGCCAAGGCTGCGGGGCTCAGCGCGGGAGCCTCAGCTCGCCTGCTGCAGTACTAGACAACCCCACCCTCGCGCCCCGTGCAAGCCCCACTGAGGCCAAACAGAGGAAAGAGAGACGTCAGAAGGAAGAGAACCCTGGTAACTGTGAAGACGGCCTGTCGTAAGGTGCAGCTCATCTTGTTTAGCAGGCATCCATCAGGAGGGTTTATACCCCCGCAGAAACAATGGGAAAACAGAGACACAAAATGAACCCATTTCAGCCTTAAAAAATATTTTTAGCATAAATTTCCTGTCACATGGTTATATTTCTACCACACAGTAGAATTTCATTCCTTTTTGAAAGTCAATTTTTCATTTATATGCTTGCTCTCTAGAATACTGGAAGAAAGAGTAGCTTAATACCACTATTTTTAAAAAAACCCCAAATCTATGCCTATCTCTACAATGTTATCTACTGTGATACACATAACACTCCCCTGAACTTTACTAAAACAAGGAGGCTGGGATGGTGGGATTTGTTGGAACGTAACAGTGCTCACGCAGTAGCACTAGAAAAGGATTAGTGGTAAACATTTCTTAGCTTTGTTCACACCAGAAACGGAAGAAAAAAATTCTTGCTTTTTTTCTCTGAATTCCTCTCCTTACTGACTGAACTTTCAGACCGCTCTAATGTTAGTTAGAATGAGTCAGAGAAATAGAACTTAAACAAATTTGTACTTTGCTAACCCAGGGACACCTCTTGAAAGAGCCAAAAGCCATGAAGATAGTACATATTTTAATGCTAAAGTTGAAAAATACTGTGAATCCTATTCATTAAAACAAAACCACACTCTTTGCCACTTGTAAGTCCCTTGGCATGCTGTATTACCAACTGACCGCACACACTATTAAAAAACAAAAAACAAAACTAAGAAAGACACACCAGAAAATGAAACCACTTACCTTGATCAGTGGACTGACTTCACATATATTGATAATTAGTTCACTTTGGTTTGATAAGAAAATATTCGTCTTTACTCTTTTAGAGATCATGTGATAAAATCTCACCCCTGGCTTTAAAGCCTCTGGTCCACAGATGGCAGGAGATCACACAGAGCAGCCGGGAGCTGGCCCCAGTGCCCTGGGCACCTCACGGCATTCCCGGACCTCACGCTCAACGCCAACCTCCTGCATAATATGCCACACCTCCCAGAGGAAGGGCTGCTGCAGGGTTCTCATGAGACCAAGCATCAGAGGATGGAGAGACTTCTATTTATTACGGCAAAATCAACAACAACGGAGGCACATGGAAGCTTCGAGTGAACTAGAAATACATTTGGGAATAGGACAGTTTATAAACTGCCTAATTCCTCAACTGTTAGTAATGCTCTCAAAAAGCCAGCATGAAAACAGTTTGTTTCCACTTTAACTGGGTCCATGCCCTGGACCAAAGAGGTTACAGATTCAGGGATTCACAGGCTTAAGATGATAAAATGTCATTTTGGATGATCACAAATGCTATTTGGCCACTCTGACCTTGCATTTTAGCACAGTTCATTGAGCTTAGTGAATAAATACTACTAACAGATTTCCCAAGGAAACCAAGTTTTATGTGAATTCAGAACACTGTACAACTGGTATAATATTGATTACTCATTTTTCCAAATCTTTATATGTTTGTGTCATTCAACAAGTACTTTAAAAATTCCTCATATCCTGAAATATTAGAAAATGTCAATTAAAATATTTATAAGATCACAATGAAGTAATAGGCTAGACAGACATCCCTCTCATGGTTAGAAATAACCTCCCCAATCTCCTCATTGTGTCCATAGGCAATCACGGTCACACTCCAGTTGCATCAAATCACTTGGATGGCATTTTAAACACACATTGCAGGGGAGCCTGGGAGGCTCAGTCAGCTGAGCATCTGACTTTGGTTCAGGTCACAATCTCACAGTTCGTGAGTTTGAGCTCTGTGTTGGGCTCTGTGCCTACAGCTCAGAACCTCAAACCTGCTTCAGATTGTGTCTCCTCCTCTCTCTCTCTCAAAAATAAACATTAAAAAAGTTAGAAAAAAAAAACCCCACACACATTGCCTGTGGTGCCAGGGTGGCTCAGACAGTTAAGTATCCAACTTTAGCTCAGGCCATGATCTCGCTGTTTGTGAGTTCAAGCCCAGTGTTAGGCTCCCTGCTGTCAGCACAGAGCCTGCTTCAGATCCACTCCCTCCCCTCTCTGCCCCTCTTGTACTCAAGCTCTCTCTCAATAAGAAAATAAACATTAAAAAAATAACAATAATAAATAAAACACAGATTGCCTAATCCCATCTCCAGAGCTGAATTCAATAAATTCCATGGTGGAGCCCCAGAATTTACATTTCTAACAAGCTCCCAAGTGACAGGAACACTACTGATCTGGGACCGCACTTCAAGGACCACCCTAGGAGAAGTACTTGTGCAAAGATTTGCCTGTTTGGAGTCTTGACCAGTTCACTGATGGCATAAAGCTCTGGCTCACTTGCATCTGCTTAGAACTGCTTGATGTCAGGGCAGGAGGGCGAGACCCAGGACTGAGGGGCTATGTCTCATTCCAATGAGACAGGAACTTCCACCTGCTCATCAGGAAGTGGGGGTTATCAACTTACTAATTCCTAATAAAAGAAATCTGCTTACTAAATACTAGGCATGTATAGGTTTTAAAATGCATCTAAAAAGAAGGGACAATTAGAACCATAAAGAAAAGGAGTGCAAAAAAGAAGATATTGGAATTGTCTTTTATTTCCTTTGCAAATTCCACCCTTGTGTCTGAATTTCACTGTGGCAGGAAAACTGTCTATACTGGATTCCAGGACCACTTCGCCTTGGCAAACTTCGGTAATGTAAAAAACAGAACGTTTCCCTGTCATAAAAATCATCCAGTTGATGCGCTTTCTGATATTTGATAGCCATGTTTAAATTATAAATTCAGGTTTGGTTTTCAAACAAATATCTTCTCTTTTTTATTTTTAATATAGTTAACATTTACTTTTGTGCCAGGTGCTGCTAAGCACTTTCCATGCAGCATGCCATTAAATCCTCACTGTGAGGCAATGACAATTTATCACCATGAAAGAGGAGTGCCGGGAAGGCAGGGAACGGTGATCGCCCTTTCACAGGGGAGAAAACTAGGCTTAAGAGGTTAAAAAATTTGGCCAATAACACTAGTAAGATCACAGCCTTTAAGAAGTTGAATTCACTTTTGTACACTAAATTAAGATATAATAGAACCCGGGGCGCCTGGGTGGCTCAGTCGGCTAAGCATCCGGCTTTGGCTCAGGTCATGATCTCACAGTTTGTGGGTTCAAGGCCTGTGTTGGTCTCTGTGCTGACAGCTCAGAGCCTGGGGTCCGCTTTGGATTCTGTGTCTCCTTTCCTCTCTGACCCTCCCCTGTTCGTGCTGTCTCTGTCTCTCAAAAATAAATTTAAAAAATTTAAAACATTAAAAAAAAATAAGGGATCCACTTTTGAATTTTTATACAAACATGGTAATAACATATAACTATTGACTCTCATTGGCCACAATAATCTGCAATTATATTCAGCATCAAACCACCTACTTGTTTTCTTTTTAATCCAGAAGAAATTTTACTTTTTTACTTCATATTTTTGTTTAAATTCTAGTTAGTGAACATAAAGGGTAAAATTGGCTTCAGGTGTAGAATTTAAATGATCCATCACTTACATATAACACCCAGTACTCATCCCAACAACCATCTACCACAAACTTGTAACTAAATTCTAAGTTCCCTACTAGTAGCCGGGGCAGTGTCTTACACAGTTAAACATGCACTTCCATATGACCCAGCAATCACGCTCATAGGTACCTGCCCAAGTGAAATGAATACGTTTTAACAATGACACAAAAACCTGCACATGAATGTTTACAGGGGCTTTATTCATAGTCACCAAAAGCTGGAAACACTCAATCATCCTTCAATTAGTAAATGGATAAGCAAACTGTGGTAAATCCATGCAATGGTGTAACATTCAGCAATTAGAAGGAATTAGAAGGACATTCACGTGTGCATTAGAAAGGAGCCAACCGATATAAAAATAGAACTAGCACCACAACAAAGCAATTGGACTACTAGGTAGTTACTCAAAGGATGCAAAAATACAGATCCAAAGGGGTACCTGCACTCTGATGTTTAAAGCAGCATTATCAACAATAGCCAAATTATAGAAAGATCCCAAATGTCCACTGACTGATGACTGGATAGAGAAGATGTGATAAATAAAGACAATGGAATATTACTCAGCCATCATAAAGAATGAAATCTTGCCAACTGCAATGATGCAGACAGAGCTAGAGTGTATTATGCTAAGCAAAATAAGAGAAAGACAGAGAAAGACAAATATCATATGATTTCATCATGTGTGAAATCTAAGAAATGAAACAGGGGAAGGAAGAAAAAAGAGAGAGAAGGGAGCAAACCAGAAGAGACTATTAACATAAAGAACAAACTGAGGGTTGGTCAAGGGGAGGTGGGTGAGGGATGGCTTAAATGGGGGGTGGGTATTTAAGGGGTACACTTGTAATGAGCTCTGGGCATTATATGTAAGTACTGAATCACTAAATTTTGCTCCTGAAACCAGTACTACACTATATGTTAACTAACCAGAATTTAAACAAAAACTTGAAACAAAAACAAAAACAAACAAAAAAGAATCTAACTTAAAAGGCCACATGTATATGATTCCATACGACATTGTGGAAAAGGCAGCCTCTAGGGACAGAACATAAATCTGAAGTAGCAGCTGGTATGGGGACAAACTGGTTGATGGCGGAGTATTTGAAGGGGATAGGACTGTTCTAGGTCTTCAGTGCAGTGGCGGTTACGTAACTGTATGCATTTGTCAAACCTCCTAATTATACCCTTAGGAGGGTTAGTTTTGTGGGTTAATTTTGTTGTATATAAATTATCCCTTAATTCTGGAAATTAAGGAGCAAATAAAAGCAACGTATTAAGACAGCGACAGGAAAGCAATGCATGGTTTGTCTTAGTGTAAACTCAAAACCAAATCATTTTGGTCTATTCACTGCCTTTCTCATCAGTAGCAGAAATAATCACTCATTGATTTTGTCTGTGATTTTTAAAAATCTTTTTTTCCCTTTTATATCTTATTTATTTATTTTTTGAGAGAGCAAGAGAGAATGAGAAAGTGAGAGTGTGCATGAGTGGGGGAGAGGCAGGGGAAGAAGAAGAGAGAGATGTGAGGCTCAGTCTCAGGACCCACTGTGAGATCATGACCCGAGCTGAAATCAAGAGTCACACACTTAACTGACTGGGCCACTCAGGCGCCCCTGATTTTTAAAAATCTTAAATTCAGAAGTGACCTAATTAGTTCCCCACCTAAAGTCCATCTGGGAACACTGAAGTTTATAATAATACCTTTAAATGGACCTTTCAAATAAATGTTTAGGTATTTAGTAAGATTATTTGTCACAGATATCAAAGCTCCAAAAATACCTAAAATCATTGCTCAACTACTCACAGCTACTTACAAACACCCTGCGCACTGAACACTTAACAGGCCGCCACTCTGCTCCTGTGCCTCTCCTCCTTACAGAGAGGTTATTCTTTACAAATTGTTGAAGGAGGACTTAGAAAAGTCTGCTGGACATTCACCTAGTACTGTATTTCATAACACTTGTTGAATTTCGTTTACTTGTCGTGTTAAAGGCTATTTCTTTGCTTTCAATAGCTTACCATTTCTAATGAAGTGACCTAAGACAAAAATTTTACCACACAGCTTGTACTTTCTAAACTAAAATTTATTAATCTGCAACGTTTATTAAAAAGGTGGTGGATTAAGTGGTCTGACCTAGTATTTGTATCTAAAGCTACCTGGCACATCCTCTGTTGTGTACTTGAAAATGTCCATGGACTAATGCCAAAGTAGCTTTAATAATTATTTACTAACCAATATATTTTGGCAATAAATAACAAGACAATTATACCAAGTGAATGCTAGTATTTCACTTTGTTCAGATATAACCAGGAGTAACAAAAAGGAAGTATTTGTGACTTTCAGTTATCAGCTAAGGAGCAAAATCCTCACTCTCCAATGTTATTTAACTGAGAGGCAATCTCCATTTTCACAGAATAAAACTAATCTGAATCTTAACGCATTTTTCACGCTTTAGTCTTCTAACAACAATCTAATAAACTCTAGTAACAATTTGATATTAAAATGATTCCCTCGTTGGACTAAAAAACACACATTTTAATTTAAAAAGCCAACAAACTGATGCCTAATTTGCATTTCTCATGTCTGTGAGCCTTAATGAAGGCCTAAAAATTCTTGAATACATTGCAGGTAAATGTTGTTGCTTAAATATTTTTGTACCAAATTATTTTTATACAGATCTTCAAAGCAAGCCTATTATCCCTGAATTGTTATTCTTTTAAAAATATTTAATAGAAATGTTTTATGTTAATTCTTTAGTTAGATGCTTAGAGTCCCAACCACATAATACTGTTAAGGACCCCTCAGGGGCGTCTGGGTGGCTAAGTTGGTTAAGTGTCCAGCTTCGGCTCAGGTCATGATCCGACGGTTCATGGGTTCGAGCCCCACGTCGGGCTCTGTGCTGACAGCTCTGAAGACAGGATCCTGTGTCTCCCTCTGTCTGATCCTCCCCTGCTCATGCTGTCTCTCTCTCTCTCTCTCTCAAAAATAAATAAAAAACATTAAAAAAAAACATCTTTAAGGACCCCTCAAACCAGTTTCTGGGTGGAAGATAATATAAGCCTCGGTTACACTGCTGCCCATTCTGGGTTCTAATTCAACTCTGTTTCTCTTCTACTCGGGCCGCCCAGGGAAAGCTACACATCCCTCTTATGGTATGCGGATAGCGGCAGCTCGTACACTTCAGGTACACAGGAGAAGAAACGTTATATTTGCAATGTCGTCTGACTTTAATAATTCTCTAATAAAAAATACATAATCCTAGAGAACAAAAACACTCTTTTCTCACCTAAGTCATGGAACTGATCTCCATACCTCAGTTTATCACCTGTCTGATTTTCTTGGTTCAGGGTTCCTGCGTCACAACACTCACTTCACATGTTCACACACACTACTCAGCAGGACACACACTTGAAGTCGGGGCTGTGTCTCTCCTGTGGCATTTCCCTCACTATGGTCCACCTTCACGTCTGCATGCTTTTTATCTAATTTAGCCTTTGTACTAATCCCAGGTAACTAATATGGTCTAAATTCAAAGGAGCAACAAAGTTAATGGGTAAATACAGTGTTTTTTCTTTAATTATGACCATTCTTTTTTTCTTTTTCTTTTTCTTTCTTTCTTTTTTTTTTTTTGGCATAACTCCTCTGGATTCCACTTGAACAGTGCCAGGTAATGACCCTACACTTGAAGAGCTGTGTATATATTTCCTTTAGGAAATCTCATTTACTTCAGAAGACATTAATTTTGAGATTTCAAATTCCACAATCATCATCTTGCCACTACCTGGATTTCTCATTTTCCTAGTCTAAACTCTTGAATGAACCTATTCTTAGCTCTCCATTAAAGAATATACACACAGTACTGCTGGACACACGGGACATGTCTGCTTCTCTCCTCTGTTTCTCCCTCCCAATTACAGTCCTCCTGCCTCACCTGCCTCACAACAGCGTCACTCTTTACAAACGGTTTATCTAGCAGTTTCTTGTCCCTCACCTGTGTGAACCACAACACTGTCCACCTGTAGGGCTCTGGTGCTGAGGTTGCCGTTTCATGTAACAAAATACTATGGCAACTATTTTAAAGGATATAAAATTTCAGTTACGGAAGATGAGAAGTTCTAGAAATGGCTAGTGGTGACAGTAGTAGAACAATGTGAATGTATTAATGCCACAGAGCTAAACACTTAAAAACAGCAAAAAGGGTAAGTTTTGTGAATATCTTACGACAATAAAGTTATTGCGACTAGGACGTCTTCCACTGTGAATTTATGACAACCAACCTAAGTCAGCCTACTTCTGCTTTGGCCAATCTCTTTGTTGATGCTTATGAAGTCCCTTTCATAGACTCTCCACCGCCTGACCGTGCCTTTGCATTCCTCTTTCTTTGGCATCAATTGGGACAACTGACCCGCTTGAAGGCTACAGCTCCTCCCCTGTGCAGAAGATTATAAAGCATCTGTTTCCAGTACCAACTTAATGCTCTCTTCCATATAAATGAAAGCTACCCCTTACACAGGAGAAGGGAAGACTGAACTTCATCTGACAGGGCAAGGGAGACCTTACTAGGCGGCAAAGGAGGAAAGCACCGTATTTCAGGCTGCGCAGTGAGGAAATGTGAGGCGGATTTGCCAGCTTCACTGTGGCTGGCAGGGCTGGTCATCACTCCCTCCCCAGCTGATAGCCTGATCGGCTGCTTGCTGCACTCCGAATGAATCCACACTCCACAAAATGCCTTAAGGCTCTGTCTCCTGCTTACCTTTCCAGCCTCATTCCTTGCCACTTTGCTTTCAAAACATGTTCCCAAACCATGTTCCCTCTATCAATCACTGGTTTAAGAAGCAAGTCAAAAAATATTTTCTTCTCATAAATTTCCACAGGAATCTATTATTTTTTCCAACTTTGAAATAGTCATGTGGCTTCCAGAAAAGGCTCCTCTGAGACTTTAAGAAAATAAAACTTAGGCTTTGCCCTTGGCAGGTCAGATAAGGGGTAAAGTACAGCCAGTTACTTGCTACTAAGTTGGGAGAAAGAGGGAGGGTTTTTGTCCCCAACCCTTTTTTTTTTTCTTTATCAGCTGCCTTATCCAGATTTTTTAAAATTACTTGTCTCCCTTTCTTCAAGACCCTTATGCACAGCTTGATGGTGTAACGGCAGCTGTCTAGCCTTTTGTGTTGGCCCAAATATTCTTGAAGGACAAACTCAGAATATAGAAAAATAACCTAAATATAACCAGCACCATCCTGTCTCCAAATCAGCCATTCTACTTATTCCTTCCCTTTTATTCCACGGATAATAACACTCTTAAACATGCAGTTTCCTTTTTGATGCAATCAGAGGACTATATTACGGAAATAAAGAAAACTCCAAAGAAAGAAAAATAGAATATTAGTCATTCCAAATGTTAGTAAGTTTTCAGGTAACTTTTTCTAAGTTATTATCTTTGTGGTAGGAAATAAGATCAAGGACAAAAAGAGAACTTAAAAAAACACCCAATTTCCATCTTATGGGCCTTAAATTGATGAATGGTACATGATAAATTATAAATGTAATTGCTTGAAATTTTCAAATTATTATCCTAGCAATCTATATATTGTGGAATTTACCAATAGTGCTGAAACAGTATTTTCAGTAATTTTCAGTACTATACTAAGGATGATAAAATATTCATAAGTCTTTAAGACATACACTTAGTTTGTACATTAATCACTAGAACTTAAATAGTCTCATATTAATATGATATGTTCATTGTCTATGGAGAACGGCATAGTCTTTAGCTTCTACATAGCATAGCAGAGACTGATGTATTTAGCATCTGGGCACATAACACAAATGGCCAAGGACACCAGTCTACAACAGTATGAATTAGTTGCTTGTGGCAAACTGGAGAATGATTTTTAAAAACTTCAAAGCTCAAAAACATTCTGTGGATCAACTAAAACCCTGAGCCACTGATTTGAGGTTTGTTCTGTAATGGTTTTATGTTCTTTCACAAGGAATTATTGAGCCCCTATGTGGGACTCCATACAGTATACATGGCACACTGCTAAGTACTTGTCAACTTTTTAGAAAGTCCTGACACTCACCTTCAGCGGAATCTCATTTTCTTTTAACTGCACTATTCTTTTCAGTTCCTATGACCTTAAGGTCTTTCATATGATCAGGTCTCACTTCCCCCTGCAGGTTTCCTTTGGACACTTATTTACAACCGTAATTAAATGAAAGTTCATGCAACGTCCTTGTTTAGCATTTGTCCTCCCTACTATTCTCAAAGCTTCTGAAAAGCAAGGGCCATGCCTGTCCCATTCATTTCTATAGGCCCTGTGCACACTGTATCAAACACTTAATACAATCTCAATTAAGGGTTCCTCCCAAGGAGTCAAAGAGGGAGCAGACAAATAGAATGGTGATTGACAAGTTTGGCTGCGGGTCCCTGTTACAGCCATAGGTGTAGGGAAGTCAAGGAGGGCTTGCTAGAGCAATGATCTCCAAACTTTTTTTTTTTAATGTTTATTTTGTTTTTGAGAGAGAGAGAGGGAGAGAGAGACAGAGCGTGAGTAGGGAATGGGCAGAGAGAGAGGGAGACACTGAATCTGAAGCAGGCTCCAGGTGCGAAGCTGTCTGCAAAGAGCCTGATGCAGGGCTTGAACCCACGAACTGTGAGATCATAACCTGAGCCGAAGTCAGATGGTTAACCGACTGAGCCACCCAGGAGCCTCAATCTCCAAACTTTTTGAAGGCACATCCCTCTCAGTATGAAAACCGGGCATCGCACCTCCAAGTATGTATAGATGCATGTATATATGCGTAAGTTAAATGCATTAAATGCAAGTATTACTGCACTAAAATACAGACTGTAAAATACAAAAACAGAACTTAATATAGGATGAGGTACGGATAAGATACTATTTTTAAGGGATCAGTGTGATTCAATCTGCTGGGTTTTTTTTTTAAATCTTGGGTTAAACAGTTCATAATATAACCATTTGAAAGAGCAGATTGAAGTCAATTTACTTCCATATGTGATTTTAATGATTATTTCTAGCTGAGAAAAGTGCATAGTTCTAAAAGGAAGAACTGCATCATTAGCTGCACTGACTAAATCATGATATACATTTTTAAAATCCATCTACAAATTATGCAAAAGTTTTCCTTGAAATTCTCATAGTACATTTCCATCTGTCTTGATGTCTTGGAAAGTGTTTTTTTTTTTTTTATTTGGTCTAAACCCTACTATAGCTATCTCAAAGAGTTTAAAACAAGGCAAAAAAGATCTTGTATTTAAGTTTAAATGTGTATACAGAAATAGTTTTTATTTTTACTTTAGAGAGGGACAGAGATAGACCAGGAGCAGGACAGAAGGGCAGAGAGAGAGAGAAAATCCCAAACAGCCCGATACAGGGCTCAGGACCTGAGCCAAAATCAAGAGTTGGACATTTAACCAACCGAACCACCCATGCACCCCAGAAATAGTTTAAGTAAATTAAAAAAAATAAAAGATGCACTAATATGTATCTTGCTGAAGACACAATAATGGAAATATTTCCAAAGAGTCCTCTCAAAAATGCTCTGTCCATAATGCACTTTTTTCATTTGCTGATTTCAGTTACTTTCTTACTCATTCAAATGTTACCTTTACCCCAGAAGGACAGGTTGTGCTTATTTTTTAAAATTTATCTGCTAGGCAAGAACCTGCTAAATATGTATAGACAGATACTTCTCTTCATGTGGAGGATTAGCAAATGGGGAACATTTGTATTTTTTGTAAAAAAAAAAAAAAAAAAAAGGATATAAAGGTCTTTAGTCTGCAAACTCCTTTAAGTACTGTGCCATTATATAACCTACGAATTTGAGGTGTATGATGATTTGTCACCAAGTACTGCCAGAATTCCATTACATTATCTAACGTACGTAATCATCACAATTACATAACATAATGTAATCCCGGTCTTTTTGACCAGCCATGCCTAAAATTCCAGGGGCAGAAAGGAGACCCGCTTCTTCCAACACTTTAAAGACTTCTGGGTAAAACTCATTCTTCTCTTCATTCCTTCCAGTAGATGCTCTATTTAACACTTTCAACTTACTGGGCTTTAAGTACCAGGAACAGACATGAACGGACCCAGGAACATCCGAGATTTGTGGAGGATTTGCTTGGTTCTCTTCGTTGGGGTAGGGCTCTTTCCAGGAGTAGAGACATGGGAGCCAGGCGAGGTAGTTACTATTCTAATCCTATGGGGTGAGACCTCTCCCTGGCTTCCAGTCAATGAAATGGCAACACACAACTATTACTGGCCACTTGGGTAAATTCCTTTACCTAACATTTTTTTCATTAGCTTTAGTTCAGTTCAACAATCGAACTGTAAGCATGGGTTTTGTGCTGAGCCAAAAGCTGGGGATTTAAGATGAGTAAAATAATTCCTGGCCTCAAGAAACCAGTCAGCTAGGTAGAAAGACAAGATAACAGTCAGCTGCAAAATATGGTGATGACAGCTCTAACCACAGAGTGCTTCAGGAGCCCAGAGGAGAGGAATGCAGCTGGAAAGAGAGGTTTACTGGAAGACTGGTAGTTAAGCGGTATTTTGAAAACGCTAAAAGGTTTTTTTCCATTTAAAACAAACAGACTGTACAATGTATAGCCATTTCTTGCCTCAACATTCACACCGCTTCAATATTTCATTACTGAAATATATATAACTAACTTCATGCTTGGATAAATTTTAGACATTTTGCATAAACATAGATATTAAAACAGCCTTTTTCAAAGCTACTGCATTTCAGGCAGTCAAACTATTGAATTAGCTAGTGGATAGTACTCCAGATACACAGATGGTTCTTCTGAGGAAAAAACTGCTTCTTTGACAATTTTCTATGACAAAAAGGCAATGACAAATTCTGATAGGGGATGGGAGTGCTAATTTGGAAAAGGAGTGCCAAATGTTACAGCATCATCAGGTACTTCAACCTGAAGGCTAAAGCTAAGTGAGTTTAAAGCCATAAACACTCTACTCCATAGAGCCTTCAAAGTGGCCATGACCAGGAGTTGAGGATGTACTCATCAGAACTGGCCTAGAAGTTGTTAATCATCACAGAAGAGACTCAATGTATGCAATAATCAGAAAGCAGAAAAATAAATCAAGGAAGAGATATATTAGTGATTTTACAGCAATAATTTTATACTTATTTCAAGTTTTAAAAGTTTTATTTATTTTGAGAGAGAACATTAGCAGGGGAGGGTGTCACAGAGAGAGAGAGAGGGAGAGAGAATCCCAACCAGGTTCCACACTGTCACCGCTGAGCCCTATGCGGGGCTCAACACAGGACTTGAACCCATGAACCTGATCTCATGACCTGAGCTGAAACCATGAGTCAGATGTTTAGTAGACTGAGCCACCCAGGTGCCTCTTCCAATATTTTTAAGAGGGAAAACAAGGGTCACCTGGGTGGTTCAGTCAGTTAAGTGTCCAATTATTGATTCAGCTCAGGTCATAATCTCACG